>NC_090022.1:194301187-194614758 GCF_037176765.1 Anolis sagrei
CACCTTCTTCTGGAAGGGACTGCCCGAAAAAGACCAAAGACTGCACGGAGTTGGCTTCGCCATCAGAAATGATCTGATGAAACATCTGTCCGAAGCACCCACTGGCATCAACGAACGACTCTCCACCCTCCGAATTGATCTTGCCAAAAACCAACGGGCAACCATCATAAGTGCCTATGCACCAACACTAGATGCTGATGAAGACATCAAGGAGAAATTCTACTGTCAGCTGGACACCGTCCTATCGGGGATACCTAAGGAGGACAAAATCCTCCTCCTGGGGGACTTCAATGCAAGAGTCGGGCGAGACTTCGACCTGTGGCCAGGCACCATAGGAAAAGACGGGGTTGGAAACAGCAACTCGAATGGCATCCTGCTTCTCACCAAATGTGCGGAGCACAACCTTGTCATCACCAACACGCTCTTCCGCCAGAAAAACAAGTTCAAGACATCATGGAAGCACCCCCGGTCAAAGCACTGGCACCTCTTAGACTATGTAATCACACGTGCCAGAGACCGCCGTGATGTGCTCCTCACAAGAGCCATGACAGGTGCTGACGACTGCTGGACCGACCACAGGCTAATCCGATCCACGATGGCTATCAAGATCGCCCCCAAGCACAGACTCCAAGGAAGAAAGACAAGGCGCAAAATGAACACCCAAGCCCTTCAGGAGCCCTCCAGGCGAGCCCATCTCCAAATAGCACTCAAGGACCATCTACCCACAGTACACCCCAAAAATGTTGAGGACCATTGGAACAAACTGAAGACCTCCATCATCCAAGCCTGCGAAGAAACTATTGGATACCAAGCCAAGAAACATCAAGATTGGTTTGACGAAAATGACACCGAGATCCAACAGCTAATCGACAAGAAAAGGAAAGCCTTCCAAACATGGCAGAGAGACATCAACTGTGCTGCTAAGAAAAAGATCTACGCCAGTGCAAAAGCTGAGGTCCAAAGAAGGACAAGAGAACTCAAGAACATCTGGTGGACAAAGAAGGCTGAAGAAATCCAACACCTGGCAGATACCCATAATGCTCAAGGATTTTTCAAAGCCACAAAGGTCATCTATGGACCAAGAAACCATGGCATACAGCCTCTACGCTCATCAGACGGAACCAAACTCCTGAAGGATCAAAAGTCAATTGCACTACGTTGGAAAGAACACTACCAAAGCCTCCTAAACCGCAGCTCCAATGTGGCCGAAGAGGTCCTCTCACAAATCCCGCAACAACAAACCAGGGATGAGCTTGCAGCACTGCCTAGTTTGGAAGAAGTCAGCAATGCCATCAGCCAACAAAAGAACAACAAAGCCAGCGGACCGGATGGGATCCCTGCTGAAATCTTTAAAGAGGGAGGACCCGAGCTGACACACCAACTCCACCAGCTCATAGAAAAAGTGTGGGTGACCAAGAAAATCCCAGCAGACTTCAAGGATGCCACCATCATCACCCTCTTCAAAAAAGGGGAAAGAACAGACTGCGGAAACTATCGAGGTATCTCCCTTCTAACCTCTGCTGGAAAAATCCTCGCAAGAATCCTTGCAAACCGCCTTCTGCCCCTCTCAGAAGACACCCTCCCAGAATCCCAGAACGGCTTCCGCCCCTCCAGAGGAACTGTGGACATGATCTTCACTGCACGACAGCTCCAAGAAAAATGCAGAGAACAAAATCAACCTCTGTACATGGCATTCATCGATCTTGCAAAGGCATTCGACACAGTGAATCGCAGCGCTCTCTGGACCATCCTCCAAAAAATCGGGTGCCCAAGCAAATTCGTGAACATCCTGCGGCTCCTCGACGATGACATGATGGCAACAGTCTTGGACAGCAATGGCTCCCAAAGTGACCCATTTAAGGTGGAATCGGGTGTCAAACAGGGATGTGTTATTGCCCCAACTTTATTCTCCATCTTCATTGCTATGATACTTCACCTTGTTGATGGGAAGCTTCCCACCGGAGTGGAAATAATCTATCGGACAGATGGCAAGCTGTTTAACCTCAGCAGACTGAAAGCCAAAACCAAGGTCACAACAACATCTGTTATAGAAGTCCAGTATGCTGATGACAATGTCGTCTGTGCGCATACGGAAGAAGATCTACAAGCCACTCTCAACACCTTTGCAGAAGCATACACAAAGCTTGGCCTGTCACTGAACATTGAGAAAACCAAAGTGCTGTTCCAGCAGTCACCAGCCGTCCCCTCTCCAATGCCAGAGATACAGCTTAATGGTGTAACATTAGAAAATGTCGACCATTTCCGCTACCTTGGCAGCCACCTCTCCACCAAAGTCAACATCGACGCCGAAATACAACACCGCCTGAGCTCTGCAAGTGCAGCATTTTCCCGAATGAAGCAGAGAGTGTTTGAGGACCGGGACATCCGTAGGGATACCAAGGTGCTTGTCTATAAAGCTATTGTCCTCCCAACCCTGCTATATGCCTGTGAGACGTGGACTGTCTACAGACGTCACATGCAGCTCCTGGAACGATTCCATCAGCGCTGCCTCCGGAAAATCCTGCAAGTCTCCTGGGAAGACAAGCGGACAAACGTCAGTGTGCTGGAAGAAGCAAAGACCACCAGCATTGAAGCGATGGTCCTCCAACATCAACTCCGCTGGACAGGCCACGTTGTCCGGATGCCTGAACACCGTCTCCCAAAGCAGCTGCTCTACTCCGAACTCAAGAACGGAAAACGGAATGTTGGTGGACAGGAAAAGAGATTTAAAGATGGGCTCAAAGCCAACCTTAAAAACTCTGGCATAGACACTGAGAACTGGGAAGCCCTGGCCCTTGAGCGCTCCAGCTGGAGGTTAGCTGTGACCAGCAGTGCTGCAGAATTCGAGGAGGCACGAGTGGAGGGTGAAAGAGAGAAACGTGCCAGGAGGAAGGCGCGCCAAGCCAACCCCGACCGGGACCGCCTTCCACCTGGAAACCAATGCCCTCACTGCGGAAGAAGATGCAGAGCAAGAATAGGGCTCCACAGCCACCTACGGACCCACAAGGAAACCCATGATGGAAGACCATCTTACTCGTCCAACGAGGGATCGCCTAAGTAAAGTAAGTAAGTAAGTTTCGCAGGCCCCTTCCACACAGCTGAATAAAATAAAATGTTTCAAATATTGTTACATTCTAAATATATATATATAGCAAAATTATGGGGGAAGAAGAAAAAGGTTTATTTCAATTTTTTTCCACGCCACTGTCCCAGGCCTTCACATCTACTGTGGATTATCTGGATACGATAAGATGTTTTCCCATTTCCGGCATCTGGAGGCTGTGCTCGACTCCGGCCACTGGGGTGTGTGCTGTTGCTCTATCTTCCAAGCTAAGGAGCTTTGTCGTCAGTAGACATCCTCCCAATTGAATGGCCAGCATGTCCTTATGGGTGCCTTTTATTACCTCCCCACTTAAAGCGGAACCTATTTACTCACATTTCTGTTTTTGATCTGCTAGGTGAGCTGGGGCTGACGGCGGGCATTCACCCCGACCCGAGCTTGAACTGTCAATCTTTTGATTGGCAGGATTTTCTGCAGTTTAGCGGTTTAACCCATTGTGCTAAGCCTGGGAAACATGTGACCCACATGGTTTTAAACCTTTTATTCATCTTTCTGAAAGAACAAAAATCTATCATAATTAAAAAAAATCTGGAGTAAAATCCTGAATTTTCCCAACTTCTTCCCAACGTGCCTTCATACCTCTGTTTTAGTTATCTCCCTTCTCATCGTCCTTATTCAGTCACTTTTCCTGAATTGTATGGAATAGGTACCTGAATGCGAGCCTCATTGAGTTTGGTAGCTCTCGCCAGCTCCTCTCGACAGTAAATGTCAGGATAGTGGTTTTTTGCAAAGGCAGCCTCCAACTGGTCCAGCTGGTCTTGGCTGAAGGTAGTCCGGTGACGGCGACGGGCAGGAATGGAAGCAGCCTGAAGGGAAGATGAGGCAGAAGGAGAGAGCAAGGGGCCCCCAGCCAAGGCAGACACATCTGTGAACTTCTTGTAGAAGGAAGCTTCGATATCTGAAAGGAAATAGAGGGGGAATCTCCCTTACCTGCAATGCTTGGGACCAGGAGCTCGCTGAATTTTGGAATCCTTGGGACCAGAAGTACATTGAACTTTGGATTTGCATATTTGTGGTTTTTATTTCTGTGGATCTGATTATCTATGAATTTGATGGCAATGTTTTCGCTAGGAATCTCTGAGTCCTCCAGTGGGACTATGTGGTCAACTACAACCTCCCAAATGAAGACTTCTGTTTCTCCTCTCCTGAGAACTTTGATAGGCACCAAAGGGCAGTAGTAATGGGTGACTTTAACAACCATAGCCACATATGGGGCTATGCTCAGGAGGATAAAAATTGAGAGGCTGTCTTCTCCTGGGCTCAATTGCATAAACTCTCACTTATTCATGATAGTAAGCTCTTACCATCCTACAACAGTGGGAGATGGCAATGAGAATATAACCCTTCTCTCCTGGGCACATAGAAGACTGGGCGACTTGGAAGGCACTGAACAGACTGCACTCTGGTACCATGAAATGCAGACTTAACCTTAAGAAATGGGGCCACAAAGTGGAGTCCATGACATTAGAGTGGAGAAGAGCAACCCACAGACCACCTACTAAATGCAGCCTGAGCCCTTCCACATGCATAATGGAGGACCTTCTTACAGCGACACCAGAGGCACTCCAAGTGGCCAGCTTCTGGTCAAAGGACTTTTAGCATAATGCCAAGTTTTAAAATTTGTTTGTGTTTTTTTAATATATATTATAACTGTATTCTCAATTTGTTTCTGGCACGCTAAATAAATCCAGTCATTTGGAGCATGGCTTCTTAAACTTTTCCACTTGAGAGCCCTTGTGGCCTCAATGCAGTTAATCTGCATTCTGAAACTGGATTGTATGGCAGTGTAGATGGAGTTTAAGAGACACATCTTTAGCCTTCTCTGTAAAAGAGTGCTAGTACCTCACCAAACTACAAGTCCCGGGATTTCAGAGCATTGAGTGATGACCGTTAAAATGGGGTCAAACTGACAGTGCCAGTGCACCCTCAGTTTATGAAAAATTGTGCAATAATCTTCTTTCAGTTAACCTCAACGGTGGTAGAATATCCCTTTACATACCAATCCAGACTTAACTTGGCTCTGTCCTTGAATTCTTCTTTAGAGGAAGGCCACATCTTAAAGCAGCAGTTGGCTGCCTCAGGAATGGTGACCCCTTTCTCCCATCCCAATAATAGAGCACCATTATGTCAACGTTTCCCCCTTTCTTTCTCTCCTTCTTTCTCCCCAATTCCTTCTCCCAATCCCTAGGATTAACTGTGGGGAACATGATGCTCTGGCCCCCTCTCTCTGGGAGAACCTGAGCTCGTGAGAGCGAGGGGAGCACAATAGACTCATCTGAAAAACTAATTAATTTGGGACCCCATTGTCGAGGAACTTGAGCCCCCAGGATCTGAGCCAAATGGCTTTCTCATTAACGTGGATGCATCCCGGTCTTTGGGAGGAATGTGCCCCTAGAGAACTGCAAGTCCCCCTTAGCCTATTTCAATCTTCTCCTTCTGCTCAACAGTGTCCTCTGCTTTTTAAAGAAGCTCTCATGTGGAAAATGAGTTTCCTTCTGACACATCCTCAGCTTTTGTTGAGAAGGAGGCACAGTTGTTTCCCTGCTGAAAAGACCTCGTAGACAGCCCACCTCTCCTCCACACATAGAAGTAGGTCAAAAGGTGAGTAGCAAACCCAAGAGAGATCCTATCAGCCTGATTGGGGATCTCTGTTTCCCCATAACTAGGAAGCGGATCTTGCAGAAAACAAGGGAGACAAAGACCCCTGACCCTATAGAAATTCTTCCCCACTTCCATTGCTGTTTGAGGAGAATGATGTGAGGCCGTTTAAATGGAAAAGACACCATCTACTGGTAGATTCATGAAATATAGTTCATGAACTCCAATACCATGGCTGTCACTAAGGTCCTCATCACTCTAGAGCAGTGGTCCTCAACCTGGGGGTCAGGACTCCTGGGCGGGTCATGAGGGGGTGTCAGAGGGGTCACCAAAGACCATCAGAAACCAATATTTTCTGTTGGTCTTGGGGATTCTGTGTGGGAAGTCTCACCCAATTCTATTGTTGGTTGGGTTCAGAATACTCTTTAATTGTAGGTGAACTATAAATCCCAGTAACGACAAATCTCAAATGTCAAGGTCTATTTTCTCCAAACTCCACCAGTGTTTGGGGAAATCCATGTCAAGTTTGGTCCAGATCCATCATTGTTTTAGTCTACAGTGCTCTCTGATGTAGGTGAACTACAACTCCAAAAGCCAACGTCAATGCCTACCAAACCCATCCAGGATTTTCTGTTGGTCATGGAAGTACTGTGTGCAGAATTTGGTTCAATTCCATCATTGGTGGAGTTCAGAATGCTCTTTGATTGTAGGTGAACTATAAATCCCAGCAACTACAACTCCCAAATGACAAAACCAATCCCTCCCCCAACCCCATCAGTATTCAAATTTGGGTGTATCAGGTATTTGTGCCAAATCTAATCCAGTGAATGAAAATACATCCTGCATATCAGAGATTTACATTATGATTCATTAGAGTAGCAAAATTACAGTTGTGAAGTAGCAACGAAAATAATTTCATGGTTGGGGGTCACCACAACATGAGGAACTGTATTAAGGGGTCACAGCATTAGGAAGGTTGAGAACCACTGCACTAGAACATGGATCCACTTTAAATCTGATTGCTACCTCCTGCAGAATTCTGGGGGTTGTAGTTTAGAGGAGGAGCCTTTAAAATGCTCAGTCAGAGAGGTCCTGGGCTTCACTAAACTACAAACCCCAGAATCCTGCAGAAGGCAGCAACCAGATTTAAAGTGGATTCATACTCTGTGGCAAAAGCATTAAGTTAGCTGTGCTGTGAAGCTGACAGGGTGAATGCTGATGTGGACAGATGTTGACAATGAGAGGTGCCTGATATTGGATAGGCACCTCTTAAGCACCTGTTGCTTAAGAAAATGCTATGACATCCACGGTGTTTCCAAAAGGTGGCTTAAATGGACATTTTACCTTGTTTTGCTCACATTTACTTGCTAGTACTACTACAATTAGTAGATAGATAGTTGTTTAGTTACTCTATTCTGCTATTCATGTTTCATAGCTAGATGTATAGCCCTGGAATATTCTATCTTGTCTGTCGACTTGGAGTCTTCTTGAAGCTTATTAAACAACAGTTTAAAGAGGGAAATCAGGAGAAGTCTAATACCATCAGTGTATCCAATTTAGCAGAAGAAAACTGCCTAGAACAAAACATTGCCGTATGCTAACTTAAACCTGGCTGTTAAAATGTAACCCACAAAAGAAAGTTGTATGTTGCCTTTTGTTGGGTTGCATTTGATTCCTATCCACTAGACTCCAAAGTCCATCTCAGAGCAGAAAATGGACCACCGATGCCCTGGCTCCAGTGTTCCCAGCACCGAAACCCCTGGTGCACTGCCTTTGGCATACTGCGTTACCTCCTTCTCACTGCTCCATTTCTACACACTCTCTCCGGTATCACGATGTCCTCCTTGGACTCCATCTGTTTGTGGATCAGGGTTCCCCAACTCACCCGCTGAGGAGCTGACTGTCTCAGGAAAAGTGTTGGTGAACTTTGCGCTCTTCCTCTTGGTTGGTAGTTCGCCCTCCATCTCCTTTGATCCCTGCTGCATCCCAATATAGAAACTTTTAAGCTAGTTCTGATGTCATTATTTTCTCCTGGGCATGAGCTTGTGAAGGTGTGGCTTTCCTTATCACCTCCCACTCCTGGCCTAGAGCCCACCTTCCTGAGGGTGGGGATGGCCGGCAGGAAAGAAGGAGGGATGGAGACGGACCAGGTAAGAGGTCATTCCAACACTGGGTGCTTTTGCAGTTGGGTGTCTGCATCTGTCCCTCTTTCCCTCTGCTTCCATGGATGTATGTCAATCTCCATGCACTAGGTTTCATTGAGTGGAGGTACATATCTACATCTGGAAATGAGAGCAGTGCACAGACAGCTCTTTGAGCAGATGTTTTGTGGTGAGGTCCCCGATCAAGTATCAGAGTCCTTCTTATGGTTTTGAGACTTGACTGGTATGTGAGCATTGAGTTCCTCGGGCATGCCAATTGCTTTTGTGAGCATGTTGAATGCCTGTCTGCTTGACTGGACTCTGAAGCCCTTGGTGGGTGGTGGAGGCCCAGACTTAGGTCTCCTGGGATAAAGTTTTCACAATCAAGAGACACCTCTATTGTCAAAGCAAATCCCCTAAATAGCAGAAACCAAGGGGCCTAGAGAGAGGCACTCATCAGACATTCTGTCCTCAACTGCTTCTTCACTTCTACAAACTCTCCCAACAGTTGTTGCTTCAACAATCAGATCCAGAATGACTCAGTGAGCTTGGAAAAGGTTACTTTTAAGGACCACAACACCCAGAATTCCCCAGCCAAGACGCCCTCTGGCTGGTCCAGTTAGCTCTTTTATTTGGAGTAGGAGGAAGCTCCATTTTCCTTTTGCCTCAGATAATAAAGTTACTGTCAAAATATGATGGCAACCCAAGAACAATTGTCAAATTTGGCTGTGACAGTCTCAATTAATTTATTTATCTCACTTTTTTGGTTGTCTTTAAAATGTTCAGTCTTTCTCTGTCTTCTTCCTCTTTTTCCTTTCATCCTAGCTTTCTTTACTTGCTGCAAACTGAGGTTAAAGTGCAAAAATAGTTTGGACTTGCTTAAATTGGGATGTGAGGGAGAAAGGATGAAGAGACTCTGGGCTTGCTTACAAACTTTACTCCACATGAATCTACCACTAATGGTTTTCACAATGCACAAGGACTTTCAGTAACTAGCCTGAACTTTTTGCTGGGTTTGCAGGAATCTGTGGGGTTTGTGGCCATCTGGACAGCTGGATCCACTGACCAGATGTTCATTGCCACCATCATCCTTTCCTTGCACTGATCAGCACAGGGAATGGATGGGTCATCCATGAGTTGCTATCACTACTCCCTGGTAGACATGATGGGTCATCCATGAGTTGCTATCACCACTCCCTGGTGGCCATGGACCTTCCTGTGAGCACCTGACCAATGGGGTTGAATCTTATGTGGTCAGAATGAGGCACTGGCAGAATCTATAAGAAGAAGGGAGTCACTCAACCACTACTTGCTAGTTGTATGGACACCCTGTTATTACCTCAGCAGATATGACAGGCAATGGCCAATGAGTTGTGTGTCCAGTTAGGACTGGAAGTTGTGGTAAATGGACAAGAGTTAACCTAGAAGGGCTGATAGGGTCTTAGCCTGACTGGATACCAGCCCAGTGCTGTTGGGCACACCTGCACAATGTTCCATCTGAACATTAGAAAGAACTTCCTGACTGTGAGAGCCGTTCAGCAGTGGAACGCTCTGCCCTGGAGTGTGGTGGAGGCTCCTTCTTTGGAAGCTTTTAAACAGAGGCTGGATGGCCATCTGTCAGGGGTGATTTGAATGCAATATTTCTGCTTCTTGGCAGGGGGTTGGACTGGATGTCCCATGAGGTCTCTTCCAACTCTTTGATTCTATGATTCTATGTCTTCCAAGTATTTTGAACTTAAGCTCCCAGAATTCCTGACCATTGGACAAAAGCTGATCAGGGCTTCTGGGAGCCCCAAACATCTGTAGGGCCACAGGTTGTGCAGGCCTGCTGTAGAAGGTTCTGCCCAATGTATATAATGCTCTGGGCTGCTCCTCATTAAGCCACCAGTATAGACTTGGCCTGAGTCTTGCCCTTCCATGTAAGTTTGGACAAAAGCAAGGTCATTCAGTCCCTACTAGCTTGTGTGCTCTCCCTCATGAATAAAAGTATTAATAAAATTTACCATGGCTGCAAGATATAACTGTTTAGATGTCCCAAAACAATTCATGGGGGGAAAAAACTCACAGGGCATTTGAATAGATTTTAATTTTTTGGAATAAAACTCCCAGAATGTGTATTGTTCTTCTTTTTGTGATGAAGGAACCTATCAGTATTGTTATTGTTATTTCTATCTCTAGTGCCAATTTTGTTAAAGAAGTATTGTCCAGGGACACATCTGCATTATTACTTGTGATATATCTGCATTCCCTAACCACATTGGTGCTCAAATCTGGAAGTGGAGCCAGAAATACACATCAGAAAAAATAAAAATTCTGAGGACTGGTAGTTTTGATGTGAGTCGGGCAGTTATTTTGCTCCTGGCTTTTTGTACATCTTTATAGGAACTTTCCAGGCTACTGGGCCTGTTAGAGAATGAGGTTCTCCTCCTTGGGGCATCTATTTTAAGTTCAGATTAATGTGATATTTAGACATCCCATCATGCATTTTCTCACCAGCATCAGCCAACTTGGTAGAATGTCATATGTTCCATTATTTATTACTAGGATGCAACATAACAACTGTTTTCATGTTGAATAACGCTGTTCATTTATAGAGTCTGGATTTCACAATACAGTCCTACCTGGAAATGCTGGAGAATTAAACTGTGTTTGAATGTTGAACTAGGACACAGGGAAACCAGGCTTCAAATACCTACGTACTTTGTCAGAGAAACTTAGGGCCCTTTCACAGAGCCATATAACCCAGAATATCAAGGCAGTAAATCCCACAATATGTGCTTTGAACTGGGTTATCTGAGTCCACACTGCCATATATTCCAGTTTAAAGAAGATAATGTGGAATTTTATTCAGCTATGTGGAAGGGACCTAATGGGTAACCTGGGGCAAGTCACACTCTTTTGCCCTCAGAGTAAATCAATGGCAATCTTGCTAAGATAGGTTCATCTTAGAATCTTCATTAAGTCAGAAATGACCTGAAGGTATGCAAAATAAGAAAAACAACTACTATGGCTGTAAACAAAATGTGTATTTGACTAGTGGACCTACATAACAGGAGAAAGGAAGCAAAGAAAAAGAGGCAGATGTTATCTCTGTTTTGATGACAATTCCTAATTCTGTCTGTAACTTGGTATGTGCTAAATTTCCTTTTCTCCCTGATTAGAGATGACTGGAGAAATGACTGCTATGTCTGAGATCCAATTTACTGGCTAGAAACCTGCAATCTGAGTTCATAGTTCCGATGATGGAATCTATCTCCATTCTTGTCTGGACTTGCCTGCTGTCTTCAAATCTCATCCATAGTCTACGTAGACGGAAGCTGTAACACTGTGTACATAAGTGGGGAGGGCTACAAGAGGCATAGAGTGAACAAAAGAGTGAACAAAAGAAAAGAATGGGAGCCAGATTGGGCTGTATAGAACCTGGAAGAAATGCCCTGCAAAATAGTGTTACTTTCAGTCAGGCATGTAGCCCGGGGGGGGGGGGGGGGGGCTTGAGGGGCTTCAGCCCCCCCCCCCCCAAATTCTCATGGTGGTTCGTGAAAAGGCCTTACTGGTGCATTATTTAAACTGTTATGTTTATTCATATCATGATCTGATCACCATACTCAATATATCCCATATGCATGGGGGTATTGGGGTAATGATACAAAAGGTTTGCTAGGCTAGACCCTCTTTCACTCAGGCTAATCCCCCCCCCCCAAAACTCAGACCCCCCGAACCCCCCCCCCCCAATTTTTTAGCCCCCCCCCCAAACGAAATCCTGACTACGGGCCTGCTTTCAGTATACTATCATGTTGGGTAAGAAGTACCTAATGATGGTTACTTTTTCACCTGTTTGTCTATGAAAGGCCAGCTGGATAGGTCCATCCTTGTCTATTCAGGGCAATCTGATGACATGTTATACATTTTTTTTTCTGAAAGATTTTAAGTAGTTACATCAGGGATATAAAATGCAATCTGAAGAGTTCCCCAATATTTAAGGTACAGACCAGGGCTGAGCAAAGTGTGGTGCATGTGCCACATTTGGTGGTCCCAAACCCCATCCTCCATTTCAGTGGGAATATTTTGCCACATTTTGCATTTCTGGGTTCATTTTAAGTCTAGAAGGAGCATTTTCCCAAAACAGTTACTCTAGGTTCCTAAAAAGATTCCCAATATAATAGACAAGTATTGGGGGGTTTTGTAAGGAAAGGAAGCCATGACCTCCAAGGTCTCCAGGGAGGCTAATATGCCTGCCTAGGCCATTCTTTTCCCTAAATTGATCCAAAATAAGTCACAGAGAAAGTAGGGTTTCTGTCCCTGGTTTCAGCTGATATGAAGTTAGCACGCTCTGTACCTTTTTTCTGTGTGAGGAAAAGTGAATGGAGGCTATAGGATCCTGCCAGGAAAGGCTTGAAAGCCATCAGATGGATCAATTCTAGGAAGGAAGAAAAAG
Source organism: Anolis sagrei (assembly GCF_037176765.1). NCBI lineage: Eukaryota > Metazoa > Chordata > Lepidosauria > Squamata > Anolidae > Anolis > Anolis sagrei. The sequence continues at coordinate 194,313,483 of NC_090022.1, forward strand.
CTTTCTGAAAGGTTTTTTTTTATAGCATTCTCTGTTACTTTTTGAGGCTTCCTTACAGAATTTGTCTCCACAGAGTTCTCAGGATCTCTCCAAAGAGTTCTACAACACAGATGGGATCACCCTGAGACTTTTCTGTTGTGTACTCAGGATCTCTGAGTGGATTCCTTAAGTGAAGGCCAAGGAGGGTTCCTCTGAGGTCTGCTTCAGCATCCTTTGGGGAAATGATGTCACAGTTCATCTCATGTTCTAGAATTTCATGGAATTTCTCCAAGCAAGAGGAAGAATGCTGGAAGCTCATGGCAGCAGCAGGGTTCATGCAAAAGCAACAGTGACCCCAGGCTTTTCAGTGCTGCCTTCACTTTTGAAACACGTCCTGCGGCCCCCTGTGACCAACCTGGCTGGATTTCATCCTTTTCTTACAGACGGTGAGCTCAGTCATCTCACTCATGGGCGGCCATGCACCACTTATGCTGATTAATTTAAAGGGAACTTTTGAGAAAATTAATTAAAAAGTATTTTCACCCCATGTTTCAATGCAAATACATAATCAAGGCAGCTTAACATGTCCATATCAATAATAAAACACAGGGTAAGCACAGTTAGCTAGAGAAATGCAAGCTATGTTTGGAATGCACCAGGATCTAGATTTCATTTCACACAGGAAAATGCATGCTACCCCTCATGTTTTATAGGGAGGTAAGGAGGGGAAAACACAGTCAGTCTTTGACTTATATGTTCAGAACCCAATGAATGTCTGGGGTTAGTTTGGGACTCTGGGTTGCCATATAACATCTGCAAAACAGCCTGAGGAGATTGTGATTTGTCACAGGGAGTGGTTCCCATGACACTGGGAATCCATGCCAAGTTTTGGCTAGTTTTAAAGACATTGTCCAAGATTTTGATCCATTTTGGAGAGTGGCATTACCATTTCAGAGAGTCCGCTGAAATCCTGGCATACATTAATTGCCCCACAAACATCCAGCACGGATTATAGGGAGTTGGTACTTAGTTTTTTTTCATACAGGCTTATCTTCCCTGCAGCTTTGCTCTCATAAATATTACCCTGTATATCTTAGTCACTAATAATGGCTGGAGTCAGCGAGGGGGCAGTAAAACCACTCCAGATTTTAGTTTGAGCTTTGCAAGAACTAGCCAAGGTGCTGAACCTTACCACCCTAATTGGTGCCAGCACCATGGAGAGCTCCCTTAAAGTTGAAAATAAAATTCACAATTTCATGGAAGCATGTACTTGCCACTCTTTGTCAGACTGTGTGGGAAAATGCAGTTGATGTGGGGAACAGTTCAGGGGAAAACTGGAGGTTTTAGAGAGAGTAGAAGCCATTTGTATGCTTTTAGAAGTCATTGTGTGTTTTTGCATCAGAAGCAGTGAGTACAGTTTAGACTTCAGTAGGATGCTTTAAACTTCAATGCAGGAACAATGTGCTTAGAGACATTAGACTCTCAGAATAGAAAGATGCTTTGGACTATAGACTATTGCAGGCATCCTCAAACTGCAGACCTCCAGCTGCAGACCTCCTGACAATTGAACAAGCTTGTTATGGCTTCTGGGAGTTGGGGCCCCAAATAGCTGGAGGGGTTCAGTTTGAGGATGCCTGGACTCGGAGCAGTTCACAAATTGGCAACAATTCAATGCCTCAACAATTATAACAAGTAAAAACAATCCAGAAATTCTGTTAAAAAACAATAGCATATGATATAAAAATATAAAAACCGTACAAAGCCTTAAAATATTATCATGAGCGTCTCCATGTCAAATCGTTATTCCATTGCGTACTTAAGTAGTTCCATATTTCCGTTTAGCTATGCCATATTTGGGAAGGCCTGATCAAAAAGCCAGGTTTTTACCTTTTTCAAAAAGTCAGGAGGAAGGGAGCTGATGTTATCTCTCTAGGCAGGGCATTCCACAGTTGAGGGGCCACTGCTGAGCAGGCCCTGTCTCTCGTCCCCGCCAGACGCATCTGCGAAGAAGGCGGGAGAGAAAGCAGGCCCTCCCCAGAAGATCTTAATGTCCTAGATGGTTCATAAGGAGAGATGCATTCAGATAGGTAAGTTGGACCAAAGCCATGTAGGGCTTTATAGGCTAAAGCCTGCACTTTGAATTGGGCCCAGAAGCAAACTGGCAGCCAGTGGAGCTGGCGCAACAGAGGAGTTGCGTGCTTCCGGAGCGCCGCTCCTGTTAGCAATCTGGCTGCCGCTCATTGGACCATTTGCTGCTTCTGAACAGTCTTCAAATGCAACTCTATGTAGAGCGCGTTGCAGTAGTCTATACAGGATGTAACCAGAGCATGGACTACTTAAAATCCTATTGTAACTGGATTCATAAAGTGCCTGTATGGTGTATACATGAAGTTTGTGAGTAAACCAACTCCGTGACTTTTAAAGAATACTGTTTATTTTGTCTCTTGAGAGCATGATTTAAAGGCAAATATATTTAAGCAAGATTATATGTTTTTTGGGCAACTAAAGGAACACTTCTGAAACTCTACAGCAGTGGTTCTCAACCTGGGGTCCCCAGATGTTTTTGGCCTACAACTCCCAGAAATCCCAGCCAGTTTGCCAGCTGTTAGGATTTCTGGGAGTTGAAGGCCAAAAACATCTGGGGACCCCAGGTTGAGAACCACTGCTCTACAGTATGTATTCCCAAAAGGTCATTTGACACAGGACCCAAAAAGATTATGAATCCCATTTCCCAAATGGTTATGGAGATTCACATTTTCCAAAAATGATGATATCCTTCTTAACTCCTGAATGAGCAAGAAGTCTACCTGCTCCTCTCATATTCCTTAAAGAAAACCAAACAACATCCCCACGAACAATATCCAGGTTTGTGAAAGATTTTTTTTCATGAAACAACCAATAAGTGGCATTCAAGCAGGACGTAGGCTACAACCTGAAATATTTCACAAGTTCCAACTCACTTTCTTCTTGGAGTAGCTAAATGTAAAGTTCCTCTGTAAACCCCAACTAAGAATCTTCCATCCATATTGGGTACAGGGAAAGTTGAGAGCGAGGGTGGGCACATTTAAACGTTTTCACATTGCAGTCAGTGTGACTTCCTTCCCCTCCTGCCAGGTGGCCGAGACCATGGCTCCTTTGCTCCAGACCCTCCTACTCCTCCTCGCCTGCTTTGTGGACACAACCCAAGCCAAGCTGTTTGATCGCTGTGAGCTGGCCCATGTGCTGAAGGATAACGGGATGGATGGATTCGAAGGGTCTAGCCTCGCTGACTGTGAGTGCTGCTCCTTGGCAGAGGACCAAACTGAAGGACACAGAGTGCAAGTAGAGTCGGCTTCTCACATTCACTGGGGTTAGAGGCACAGGACCCATGCAAAAGTGGACTACATGGTCCATCTAGTCCAATCCCCTGCCATGCAGGAAAAGCACCACCATGTACCCCTGTAGTAATGTAATTAAGGAAGTTCAGGCCACTCACCAACCCATTTTACTTCAAGGTAGGGATGGGAAGAGTGGTGCATAGACCAAGAGCATTTTGGATCCCAAGCAGCATTCCTATTTTTAGAAATATATAATTTGGAAAATATGTTTTGTCTTCAAGGAAATTTAATCAACCCCACCTTCCATGTTTTCAGTCCATTTTAGCCCAGGATAGGCTTTTTTTTTTTTAAAGCGCAATAAGTGTGGTAGATATTTATTGGAGAAGGAGTCTGGTTGGTTCATGCAGTCCTGGTCCATTTGGAAACCAACATAATGCTGCAATCCCTGAGTTTTGTTCATTCCTATTTTAAGGTCAAATTATTCCTTTTGGGTTTGAGGGAATCTTGAGGACTTTAAAAACCTACAAGAACATCTCTCAACTTCCACCAAAAATTCATCATAGAGCCACACTGGAGGGCCTAGACATTCATAGAAGTGTTTTCTTTAGGACTGTATAGCAGGACTCTTTGATCAACTTCCAGCGGAATCTAATCCATGAATAAACAAATGCACCACAGGCAAATCTGCAGATGTGTTTCAGGAGCAACTTGAGAAACTGCAAGTCACTTCTGGTGTGAGAGAATGGGCTGTTTGCAAGGATGTTGCCCAGGGAATGCCCAAATGTTTTACCATCCCGTAGAAGGCTTCTCATGTCCCCACATGGGAAGCTGGAGCTGACAGAGAGGAGCTCACCCTGCTCCCTGGATTCAAATCACTGACCTTTCAGTCAGCAGTCCTGTTGGCACAAGGGTTTATGCCATTGTGCCACTGGGGGCTCCAATAGTAGTAGTAGTAATAATAATAATAATAATAATTATTATTATTATTATTATTATTATTATAATGTTTTATTTTTTGTCCGCCTCTGCTGATGGCTCGAGGTGGGGTACCACAAACATATAAGCATAATATACATACACATAGAATATTTTTCTATACATCTCTAGGTCCTTCAGCCCACATGTCTGTTGGAAGTTGCCCATAGAATCACATTGGAGGGCAAAAGAGTTTCTAAGAATTTCTTAGAACATTTTAATCACATTTGAGAATAATCAAATGGAGGGCTGACTGGGCATGTTGGGCCTCTTTCCAAAAGACAGCTGTATAGATCAATAGAGTTGGAAGAGACTACATGGTCCATTCATGGGGTCACCAAGCTGAAGAAACATATGCACATACAACCAAGAGCTGTGCAAACATCACTGCTTTTTATGGCTTTTGAGCAAGGAGTTATGCAGTGCCTCCTTACTCAATGCTTTACTTGGACCACATGACAGCAGTGGAATGGCACTATGGCCCAAGTTTATCCCCTTCAGTCTCAATAGTCATTGGTTGGCCAAATAAGTGCCAGAAGGTCACCCTTGTTCCTCCATCCCTCCCCAGGGGCCATCCTTATATCCTCAATGTAACCAGAGCCTGTGCACTATATCACCAACCCTACCAACATGAAAGCGAGATCAAGGTTCACATTTTCCCCACTGCTGTTTTTAGAGAGTGCATCTACAATGTAGTATTGATCCAGTCTGACACTACTTTAACTACCATGGCTCAATGCTATGGAATTATGGGACTTGTACTTTTACAAGGTCTTTTCTGTCAAAGAATGCTGGTGCATCACCAAACTACAAATCCCAGGATTCCACAACATTGAACCATGGCAGTGAAAGTGATGTCAAATTGGATTAATACTATAGTGTAGATCAGGGGTCCACAAACTTTTTAAGCAAAGGGCCAGGTCACAGTCCCTCAAACTGTTGGTGGGTCAGATTATAATTTGAAAAAAAAATACAAATGAATTCCTATGCACACTGTACTTATCTAATTAAAATTAAGAATAATTTTAACAAATATAAACTTATTAGTATTTCAATGGAAAGTGTGGGTCTGCTTTTGGCTGATGAGATAGGATTGTTGTTGTTGTTGTTGTGCACTTTCAAGTCATTTCAGACTTAGGTTGACCCTGAGCGAGGGCCAGGTAAATGACCTTGGAGGGCCGTATCAGACCCCCGGACCTTAGTTTGAGGACCCGGGTGTAATTGAACTCTGTCACTATCTGCATAGTTTGTTGTGTTCACTTAATACTCAAGCAGTGACTGGGACCCAGTGTATTAGGTGTTGGAACTGATAACCTGACCTCCCCGCCCCCCATTGCATTCTCTACAGGGATCTGCATGTCGTTTTTTGAGACTGGCTTTGACTCTGAGGCCGTTGATTGGCACAAGGATGGCACGAAAGACTATGGTATTTTCCACGTCAACAGCGGCTGGTGGTGCAAAGATGAATCTCTTGACAGTTCATCAGAGAACCTTTGTTCCATGTCTTGCAAAGGTCAGTGTCTCTGGTCATTGGCCAGCTTCCTGTTAGTGGCATTATGCAGGGATGTGATTTTGCACAGTAATCAAATCCCATTGACCATGGGATTTGATTATTGTGCACATGGGACAGTTAGTTGCTTATTTAAATCCCATATTTCTCAAAGTTAAAAGAGAAATAATATATTGCTGTACACTTGCTGCTATCCCACTGTGAGATAGTGTCAACTTATTGTCTTGATGATGGGTGGCATTGCACAAAACCTGGAGAACCTCATTGCAGAAGATACATTCCATCACTACGGGATGATCAGGGGCTTTGTCCATTAATAACCCATGACGTCTAGATCCCAGGGAGGTGGCAGACCAGCAATGATGTTGTGTGATAGGGATCATCAACACTGGTGATGGTTCTGTTACTGTGCCCTTGCCCACCTCCATGCGATAAAGTCCATGGTTTAAAATCTCTACCAAATACAAAAGCCTAAAGCAGGGTTGTCAAATTAATTTTCAACAGACTTTTGGTTGTCTTCAAAGGGCCATTGAATGCATGAATGGAGATACAGTGGATACAAAGGGCCACTATTTATTTTTAATGCAGTGGTGGGTCCTCTCTAGTTTTAACCTAAGTTTTAGCTAGAAAATTCTTGGAAGTATAATCCTAGGAAGGAAGGAAGAGAGGAAAAGAGAGAAAAGAGAGAAAAGAGGAAGAGAGGAAAAGAAAAAGAGGTAGGAGATTGGGTTGCTGTGAGTTTTCCAGGCTGTGCGACCATATTCCAGAAGCATTCTCTCCTGATGTTTCGTCCACATCTATGGCAGGAATTCTCAGAGGTTGTGAGGTCTGTTGGAAACTAGGCAAGTGAGGTTTATATATCTGTGGGGATGTCCAGGGTGGGAGAAAGAACTCTTGTCTGCTGGAGGCAAGTGTGAATGTTTCAACTGACTACCTTGATTAGCATTGAATGGTCTTGCAGCTTCAAAACCTGGCTGCTTCCTGCTTGGGGGGAATCTTTGTTGGGAAGTGTTAGCTGGCCCTGATTGTTTCATGTCTGGAATTCCCCTATTTTTTTTTTGTTTATTTACTGTCCTGATTTTGGAGTTTTTAAATACTGATAGCCAGGGAGGGGATTTTTCCAAAGTCAGTTCACAATAGAAACCACAGTCATTCAAAGGTCTGGAAGCTGGTTCTATATGACTCTAAAGTGCTGGGATTTTTGTGCCTACATTCCAATTCCCCTAAAACATTTCAATTATAGATCTTCTTGCTCATTGCATATAATATGCGACTTGAGTTTTTAGGGACCTTCCTCCACTTACCATGAACAGAAAGAGAAATTATGGTACAACACTGCCATCTGCTGGCTATTTACCTTCAGTGCAATACATGCTTTTCACAGATTTTGCTACCACAATTCAGTCTTTTCTTCCTTGATGAAAGAGGCAGTAAAGAAACCCATGAGAATATCAGGTGTATCTACCCCATAAAATCCAGTATTCCTACTCTCCCACTGCCCTGATTTGGCAGGGATGGCCCTGATTAGTCCTTTGTTGTCCCACTTGTTCATCACTTTTAAAATGTTCTCGTTTCTTTCTCTTCCTCCCTCTTTCCCCCTTCACCCTCTTTACACTTCTTTAGCTAGAAATGGATTTAGGGAAAGAGTATTGCTTTTTATAGGCAAAATAAACCACTCTAGCTTCTCTTGATTTGTATGTTCTTCCTCATTAATAACTTCTGACATCTTGATGACACAAGTCACAATCTCGCAACATATTGACACCACTCTGGCTTTGCTTGGTTGCATATGTTCTGGTTTTCATCTGTGAAATGTTGGAAAAATATGAGTGTTTGTAGCAGGACAGGAGCCCTAGGTTGCAAAGTGGGTTAAACTGCTGAGCTGTTGAACTTCCAACCTGAAAGGTTGCAGGTTCAAATCCGGGGAGTGGGGTGAGCTCCCGCTGTTAGCCCCAGCTTCTGCCAACCTAGCAGTTCGAAAACATGCAAATGTGAGTAGATCAATAGGTACCATTCCAGTGGAAAGGTAACAGTGCTCCATGCAGTCATGCTGGCCACATGACCTTGGAGGTGTTTACGGACAACGCCGGCTCTTTGGCTTAGAAATGGAGATGAGCACCACCCCCCAGAGTCGGACATGACTGGACTTCATGTCAGGGGAAAACTGATTCTTTGAATCCCAGGCCCCTTCTAAATTGCCATATAAAATCCAGATTATCTGCTCTGATAATCTGGATTATATAGCAGTGTAGAAGAGGCCCTAATTTTTGGGAAAAGTGGAAATTAATCAAAGAAATACATCTACAGTGTGACTCCCATATCCATGGTTTCACTTACTCACGGTCTGATACATATCCTGTCCTGGAATAGTTTGTGATCCTTGTTGGCAGGCATGGGCAAACTTCAGCCCTCCAGGGGTTTTGGACTTCAGCTTCCACAATTCCTAAAAGTGTACCAGCTGTTAGGAATTGCGGGAGTTGAAGTCCAAAAACCCTGGCGAGCCGACATTTGCCCATGCCTGCTTTATGGTATGCTTCCAGCCTAAGTTTAGTCTAAATGTAAGCTGCTCTATAATCTGTGTTTTCAGTGTGCGTTGATACTATAGATTAGACTTTTATTACTGTACAAGGGTTTTCATTGAACTTGTATGACAGTTTTTGCTCTATGTTCCTACCTTTTGAACACACTTTGGATTTGGAGGAGCTTTGGTTTTTGGAGAGGGGAGAAAATTAACATTAGCGTGCCCGCCAATTGTCCCAGTTTGTTAGAGAATATCCTGATTAATCTTCTCTCATCTGGGGTCAGGGCCAAAGCCAGAAAATAAATTCGGGGAGGGTTGAAAATTTCAGGGAGGGGTTTTTTAAAAAAAAAATTGGGGAGGGGGTTGAAATCTGCCTCCTAGCTCACACTGAAGCAAAGAGAACAGCAGGGGACAGAGCAACCTTCAATAGCCTGCAGCTCCGCCCCTGTCAACCACCTCCATCAAGTCTGGCCTCCTTAATGACAGCATTCAACACCCCCCCCCCCAACTTTTCTATGTTGCTTCACTACATCAGCTATTGCTGCAAGTAATGACAGTGTGAATAAATTGCCAATATTTGCTTGAGATAGTGCTTGCAGTTCTGGAGGGAGTCTTAATTTTTTGCATCTCATAGACTTAGCATGGAGATTTGGTTAACTAGTTAAAATTCATGAGTAAACCAGGTTTTTTACCTGAAAATTTTCAGGGGGGGGGGTGGAACCCCTCCCCCCTCCCCCCCCCCCCCGGCTACAGGCCTGGGGTAGTCTTAAAACAAAGTTCATACTTATGCAATAGGGACAATGCCCAATATCCATGCCTTGTCTTTCTTTCTTTTTTCTTTTCCTTTCCAGATTTATTGAATGATGACATTATAGATGACATCAACTGTGCCAAGAAGATTGTGCAAGATCCCCAAGGCATGGGGAGCTGGTACGAGAGATCCTATGCTTGCCACCCACAGATTGTCCCGATTTACTCTAAATGACACAGCTTTCATTATCCCAGTGGCTCCCTCTCTTCTATGTTCACTAAAGGACTGGGATCTTTGTCTCTAGCCCTGGCCCTGTGCCTTTTGTGGCAGCCAAACACAAAAGAGAATTGGCTGTCTGCAAGGACGTTGCCCAGGGGACACCCAGATGATTTTTGATGGTTTATCATCCTTGTGGAAGGCTTCTCTCATGTCCCGGCATGAGGAGCTGGAGCTGATAGAGGGAGCTCATCCGCCTCTCCCCGGATTCGAACCTGCGACCTATCGGTCTTCAGTCCTGCCGGCACAGGGGTTTAACCCACTGCGCCACCCGGGGTTCCAATGAAGAGGGATGATGGGAGTTGTAGTCCAGCAACATCTGGATCTCAGTCCTGCATGCCATATTTATAGGCGAGCACTGCAATAGATGACAGACTGGAGTTCTTATTCTTCTATAATAAGTCCCCTGTAACTGTGGAGTTCACAATCAGGAGTTCCACTTGTCTGAACCCTGGCTGGGCAAAATAGTCTCCCAAGATGTTGTCGAAGGCTTTCATGGCTGGAATCACTGGGTTGCTATGAGTTTTCCGGACTGTATGGCCATGTTCCAGAAGCATTCTCTCTTGACGTTTTGCCCACACCTATGGCAGGCATCCTCATAAGTTGTGAGGTTTGTTGGAAACTATGCAAGTGAGGTTTATATATCTGTGGAAACGCAGCATTGCCCAAACACGAATCAAGGAAGATGAAAGGCACTACAGACTAAGAATCAACCAGGGTCAGCTAACATCTCCCAACAAAGGATTTCACCAGGCAGCAATCAGCCAGGCTTTGAAGCTACTAGGCCATTCAATTCTAATCAAGGTGGCTATTTGCAACATTCACACTTGCCTCCCACCCTGGACATTCCACAGCTATATAAACCTCACTTGCCTAGTTTCCAAACCTCATAAGCTCTGAGGATGCCTGCCATAGGTGTGGGTGAAATGTCAGGAGAGAATGCTTCTGGAACATGGCCATACAGCCTGGAAAACTCACAGCAACCCAGTCTCTCAAGAATTTACTAGGTGCTCCAGGTAATTCACTGATTTGTATTGTCGAAGGCTTTCATGGCCGGAATCACAGGGTTGTTTTAGGTTTTTTCAGGCTAGATGGCCATGTTTTAGAGGCATTCTCTCCTAACGTTTCGCCTGCATCTATGGCAAGCATCTAGAGGTTGTGAGCTCTGTTGGAACTGGGAAAATTGGATTTATATATCTGTGGAATGACCAGGGTGGGACAAAGAACTCTTGTCTGTTGGAGCTAGGTGTGAATGTTTCAGCTGACCACCCTGATTAGCATTTGATGACCCAATTCAATGATTTGCTTCCCATGGAAGTTATCATATGCCTCGTCTACACTGCCCTATAACGCACTTTTAACTGCAATATATGGTCATTGTAGACACATGTAATGCCGATTGAATGTAATATAATATTATAATGTAATGCAATATAATACTAATAATAATAATAATATGATATTATAATTATATATTTATATTACATGTAATATTACTAATAATATTACAATATAATTGGTATAGTATAATATAACAATATTTAAAACTGATATTGTACTATGCTAATAATATAATATATTGTATGTATATATACCTTGTAAGCCACTCTGAGTCCCCTTCGGGGTGAGAAGGGTGGCATATAAATGTCGCAAATAAATAAATAAATAATGTGCATACAACTGGATTATATGGGTCTGCACTGCCATATAATCTAGTTCAATACAGCTAGTCTGCATTCTGAAAGTGCATTATATGGCAGTGTAGATGAAGCCATAGAGTCTTCCTGGGGGACTTTGCAAACTCTTAGAGAGGATTCATCAAGGTGACAGCTCCATGGCATGCTGGGACTGGAAATCTGATAGTTTAATGTCTTTCAGTCCTGCTTCCACTCACCTTAGATAGTTCTTGGATGGGAGACTGCCCATAAAAAGCAGGTGATGTAGATTATATTTCAGAGGAAGGAACTGGCAAAGCCACTTCTGAGGAGTCCTTGTCAAAGAAAACCAGTTGAAGCTCATGGTATCACCATAAATCCACAGGTAGTTTGAAAGCACAGACACAAATGTGACCAGAGAGACAGAATCTGCTGATATAGTAGACCTTTTCTCTACTCTGACTTGATCACCTTGTGCAAGGCCGAAATAGTCATTTACTACAAAAGCAAGAGGCTAAGGCTTGGAAATACAAGATTCATGAGCAGCAGCAACAACAATTTTATTTCTTACCTGCCTCTCTTTGTGGCTCAAGGAGTATAAATGCAAATATAGATCCAATATGGAAAGCACTCGAATTCCCTGCTCCAAGGGTGTATCTGCGTGGTAGAATTAATGCCATTTGACACCATCTCAACTCCCATGGCTCAATGTTTTAGAATCATGGAAACTCCAGTTTTATAAGGTCTTCAGCCTTGCCTGCCAAAAAGCAATGGTGCCTCAATCCCATGGCAGTGAAAGTGGTGTCAAGCTGCATTAAGTCTCGTTAGATGCACCCTTGGTCTAATGCATGTTTCCTCAGAAGGAAATCCTATTCATTTAATGGTACTTACTCCCCAGTAAGACTGCTTTGGGAGAAATGCTTTTCTATTCCCATTGATTTTAGTGGGAAGGTTGAGTGATGGCTAATACCTTTTCCCCCTTGTAAGGGTCATTTCACACAGCCCTATATCCCAGAATGTCAAGGCAGAAAATTTCACATTATATGAGTGTGGACTCAGATTACTTACTTACTTCTTACTTAGGCGATCTCTCGTTGTCTGAGTAGGATAATCTTCCAGGGTGGGTCCATAGGTGACTGTGGAGCCCTATTCTTGATCTGCATCGTCTCCCGCAGTGAGGGCATTGGTTTCCAGGTGGAAGGCGGTCCCGGTCAGGTTGGCTTGATATGCCTTTCTATTGGCACATTTCTCTCTTTCATTCTCCATTCGTGCCTCTTCAAATTCTGCAGCACTGCTGGTCACAGCTGACCTCCAACTGGAGCGCTCACAGGCCAGGGCTTCCCAGTTCTCAGTGTCTATGCCAGAGTTTTTAAGGTTGGCTTTGAGCCCATCTTTAAATCTCTTTTCCTGTCCTCCAACATTCCGTTTTCCGTTCTTGAGTTCGGAGTAGAGCAACTGCTTTGGGAGACGGTGGTCGGGCATCTGGCAATGTGGCCAGTCTAGCAGAGTTGATGGTGGAGGAGCATTGCTTCAATGCTGGTGGTCTTTGCTTCTTCCAGCACGTTGACATTTGTCCACTTGTCTTCCCAAGAGATTTGCAGATTTTCTGGAAGCAGCACTGATGGAATCGTTCAGAGCCATGGACTCAGATATCCCAGTTCAAAGCAGATATTGTGGGATTGTCTGCCTTGATATTCTGGGCTATAGGGCTGTGTGGAAGGGCCTTTAGTTATTTGCAGGGCAATCCCTTCACAATATATGCATTTCTGCTTAGGAGTATGAATTGTACTAACGGAGCCATTTTCTCTCTCTGATCTCCTTCCTGCAGGGATCAGTGGTTAAAGCATTGTAAAAACCAAGACCCGTCGCGCTGGCTGAAGGGGTGTAAGGTGTGAAAATGAATCTGGCCACAATCTATCTGCTCTCTGAAATTATAAATATTATTGTATTTTTAATATCACTGTCGAGTGCCTTTTGTACTGGGTGTTATTTCTGATGATTCATTCAATTCTGCAGTTTAAAGGGAAATGCTTTCATTCTTGTGCATTCTCTGTGATGCCTGCTAAGTCCTCTTTCTACATGACAGATTGAATCTGGATCTTCACTACCATATAAAATGCAGATTGCCTTGAACTGGATTATAGAGCAGTGTAGACTCATATAATCAGGTTCAAAGCAGATAATGTGGATTATATGGCAGTGTAGATCCAGCCTGAGTTGATGGGAGGCCACGGTCATGGGACACTCCTTAATGTGAATAGGTGTCCTCCTGTGAGTGTCCATGCTGACCTCATGCAAGAAACAATCTGCCTGTCTGTTTTCCCAAACAAGTGTGGCTTTCCTTACTCCATGGAGATCAACATTATTGTTGTTGGCATTAAAGATGACATCACCTGTGCCAAGAAGATGGTGCAAAATCCCCAAGGCATGTGGACCCAGTATGAGAGCATCCTATGCTTGCCACCCACAGTTCCAATTGTTTCCAAATTCTGGTAACCCTCAGGTGAACTATGATGGGATTATCATAGAAAGAGGCTGAAAGTGTGTGACATTCCCAAAGTCATCCCGGTTAGATATACACTACCATATATTTCAGTTCCTGAATCCAGATTATCTGCTTTGAACTGAGTTATATGAGTCTAAGTAAAGGTAAAGGTTTCCCCCTGACATTAAGTCCAGTTGTGTCCGACTCTGGGGGGTGGTGCTCAACCCCATTTCTAAGATGAAGAGTTGGCTTTGTCCATAGACACCTCCAAGGTCATGTAGCCAAGATGACTGCATGGAGTGCCGTTACCTTACACTGAAGATAATCTGGATTCAGAAACCGGATTATATGGTAGTGTAGATGCATCCCCAGTGGGTTCTCATGGATGAATAGGGATTTGATTCCTGTGTTTCTAGAGATCAGATCCAGCACACAAACCACTACACACCATTAGCTTTAGAATCTAGATTAACATTTACAGTAGGGTCTCAACTTTCACTAGGGTTGGGGTACACTGCCATACAATCCAGATTATACAATCCATAGTGGATTATATGAGTCTACACTGCTATATAATCCAGTTCAAAGTAGATAATCTGGATTTCATATGGCAGTGTAGAAGGGATCAGAGAGTCAGGATCCCTGTGAAAATGTAAAGAAAAAAACACTAACTTTTTCAACCTGAGAGAACATTTCTCTAGGAATCTCTAGTACCTTCATCATAACTCTAGTAAATTATTTGACCATAGAGTCATTCTCATATACTGCGGGTCTTGACCCCAAATAAGATCCCCTTAGCTTAGCTCAATGTTGGGGTCATGAAAAATTTGGCAACAGTAACTCTGTTAGCAACATCCTTCAGTGTTTATAGTGGATTCTGCAGAAAATGCTTTATCTATACTTGATAAAAAAGTTAAACTTGTTCATTAAGCCTTGCAAATGCTTATTTGATATGTTTGAATTTATCTCTATTTTCTATACCTATATACTTGGGGTCTTGAAAACATTACTTGGCCAGAAAGGAACCGCAAGTAGAAAAAAATTAAGAAGACCTGCTCTAATATTCCTAAGGAACATTTTCATCAAATCTACAACCAAAGACTGGTTGTGCTTCCATGAAAGAAAGTCTCCCAATATGATGACAGAGACATCATCCTATAATGGCCACTAAAGCTAGATCCTGACATACAAAAAAAAAAGTTGTGAGACTGAGGTCCCTTCTACACTGCCATATAATCCAGATTATCAAAGATGATAATCCACATTATCTGCTTTGAACTGGATTATATGTCTACACTGCCATATAATCCAGTTCAAAACAGATAATCTGGATTTTATATGCCAGTGTAGATGGGGTCCTACTCAGCTACTAAATGTGGTAAGCACCACCACTGTTCTCTAAAGCACAAGGATAGGAAAATTTGGCCTCCAGGTGTTTTGGATATCATCTCCCATCACCTTATGGAATAACATCTGGAGGGTGAAATTTTACCCTTTTCATACAATATTGGAATGTATAGGGTACATTCTGAGAAGTACAAACTGGTTAGTGTCTATTCATGGCAGTGCAGAATTTGTTATATAATGGAAATCAAACACAATGGTGATGTGAAAGCTACTTTATTAAGCATTAGGAGTGTGAGAGTATACAGTTCTGCTTGGGTCTGAAACAGACAAAAATGCAAGGTATAAGAGATGCTCCGCTTAGTCTCCCTGGCATTGTTCCAGGCTCTTTTCAGCCTCCGCACCTGAGGATTCATGGTGTATGATGCACTTGATGGGTTTTCCAGAGCTGAGGAGGTCTCGGGAGATGTTTAGGATACTGGTGGCACTGTAAGAGCCGTCCTTGTTCAAGACCACCTGGCCAGGGGTCACCCCTTCAGTGATCTCTTTCCCAGCCATGCTCCATTTCATCTCCAGGATCCCTGGGTAGAATTGCTCAACTGCGCACAAGGCATGGACTGTGGGTGTACTGGATGTTTGGGAAACATCGGACAAGAGGGTGACTGATGCCGGTGCCTTTACCGATGCTCCTGAAAAAAAAATGAAAGCAAGGTGGTGTGATTGGATCACTTGGGGTCGATGAATTTTCCTATTCCCTCTATAATAGTGGTTTTCAACCTGGGGTCCCCAGATGTTTTTGGCCTACAGCTCCCAGAAATCCCAGCCAGTTTACCAGCTGTTAGGATTTCTGGGAGTTGAAGGCCCAAAACATCTGGGGACCCCAGGTTGAGAATCACTGCTTTATAACGTAATGGCTTATTGAGCTTGCCCTAGGATTCAGGTCCCAGGTGCTTCCGGTGTCTGGGACCAGATCTTTGTGATGGAATGTGCAGGGGCACATGAGAATAGTTGGCTTGCCTAAATGGTTACCTGAAATACTATTAATGTGTGGCCAACTGAAGCATGCCTTTAGAAATATGAGCCATGAGCAGTCTGGCTTTTGGAAACCAGAGATGGAATTGATGGCCTTTCTATGTTTTCTCCCTTTTCACATTGCTATTGTCCTTTGGTATTACTTCACTTTAACTACCATGGTTCTGTCCTCTGGATTGGCAGTGGAAGAACGGGCATTTCTAAAAAATGCAGCCATGACAATGAAAGTGGAATCATAGTGCTATAATTGTACGGTGTGGATGGGCCACTGTTTGCTAAAGAGACCAGAGCTCCGTTTCCCATCTGTTGACTTTTTGTTCCTCCTTCACACCAAGCACCAACAATTAGGATTGAATATAAAATCTGTATTCCATGAGCAAAATTGGTCTGGTAAATCTGAGGGACCAAAATGAGAATCTGATGTTTAAAACTATTCAAGCCAAATGGTTCATACTGTTTTTGTTTAAGATATTTCTGTCTCCTTGGATGTTACTTATCGTAGACCCTTTCCCAATCACTCACATACACACAACTTTTGTTGTTATGTGCCTTCAAAGCCCCATCTACTTGTATTTTTTAATAACTGGAAGAATGCTAAGGTCTACCAGAAAAGCCTTCCTGATAGAAGAGATTGCACTTGGAAAATTTAAAGCAAGGCTGCGAAATACTGTGGGTGTTCCTTGTGTTTCTTATTGGGCTGTTTCTCAGCTCAAAATTAAACCACTCTCAGCCAAGACTGAGTATGAAAACTGAACACGGAATATGATCCTTTCACACAAAATCCTACTTCTGAGTACGTTGAGGCAGTGTGAATGAGTCTATGCATTGTTAATATTTTTTTTAGGCAACTGGAAGTGAGAAATCCTTACCAGCCTACAGCAGATCATAGAATCATAGGGTTGGAAGAGACCCCAAGGGCCATCCAGTCCCACGCAGGAAGGCACAATCTAAGCACTCCTGACAAATAGTCATCCGGTCTCAGTTAAAAACAACACTAAAGAAGGAACTCCACGGCACTCTGAAGCACTGTATTCCGCTTTGAGCTCTATCAGTAGATGTACGTAGCTCTGTCTAGTCTCCTACTCTATTGGCAAAAGTCATAGGATTTATTACAATAAAGTATAATTGAATATGGGGCTGATAGATACAGTCTAATGTAGCTTTGCAGTTGTAATCTGGCAACCTTGGCAAACTACGGTATATGAGAATGGCCAAGCCCATGGCTCAGGGTTATTGTCCTCTACAGATTCCAATTTGTCTGGTTAAGAAACTGAAACGCATTTCTTTCTCTAGAACAGTGGTTTCCAACCTTTTTTTTTTTAAACCAGGGACCACTTTGACCAGGGACCACTTTCCAACATTAGTACCAAAAGGGTTACGAATCAGTTTTTGAGCAACGTTAGATTCGGTTTGGGGTGCTGATGCAGAAAATAGCATTGGCTAGACCACATCAGCTCTAGTTTCTGATACAGAACATATGCCATCCAGTAGTTGCCATCTGCTCATCCCCAGAAAACCATATTTAGTAAGCCTAAGGTTTCATGAGACAAGTCCCTCTTATTGCAACAATGTAGTAACAGTGAGGCCACAGGCCATATTTTACTTCTTGTGGACCACTGGTGGTCCACGGACCACAGGTTGGGAACCACTGCTCCAGAAAGATCTTTAATTCTCCAAGCCTGGTGTTCTGATTTTTCTTTGAGTCACAATGGAGGGATCTTTCAGTGTTATGATGGATTTTGCATGAAAAAGAGGGATACAATATATGCCTGGAAATAACCACTTTCTCAAGACCTCCCATTTCCTGGTAAGAAATACTACAATGTTGCAGTAAAATGGTGCCACATAAACACACACATACATATATATTTATATAAAATTGCCAAACTAAAGTTTGCTTTTCTTTTGAATTTCAAAAAGTGTTTTCAAACTGTGTGTGGTTGAATTTATGGACGCAGAATCCATGGATACAGAGGGCCAACTGTAACAGCAATGCTAGAAATGTGGGAGTTGAACTTTTCAGGAGGGTGGCATCATCTCCATTTTCTCCTCATTTCTCCTGTTTAGCTACATCCCTGAATCCCTGGCTGTTTCTATGGAATTAAAATGTTCTAACTGCATGGTATTGGTGACTTTAGAAAAGTTAGAAGGTACTATGGACCAGATTTAAGATCTCTTTTACTGGGAGTTTAGGCTTTTATGAATTTTGCATTCCAATTTTGGGAAAGAGTGTGAGGGAAGACTGAGATTGGTGTTAGAGCACACAAATGGTATGTGTATGGTTCCACATTCAGCCAATTGAGTTTCAAAAGCTAATTTGATGGTACACAAAGAACATTCCTGCAATCTGACTTTTCAAGGATGCAAACTGGCATAATCCCTAATAGTGAAATGCCTTCTCTTAGCATGGCCATCCTGACAACAAATAGGAAAGGTGGTTGTCACCATCATCCCCATGCTGTAGATATAGTTGAGGCTGGAACACATTTCCTTGCCTAAAGCAAGTTGCTCCATGGCAAAGATAAGCCTTCAACTGGATTTTTGTTTGGGAGCAGTGCTAAGCTGCAATTCTGCATCTGCTCCTTGAATCTTTCCCCAAATGGATTGTTTCCCCAATGCCCCATTTTTATAATGTAATAACTGTCACTCACCTCCTCTGATGCTGAGCTGTGTCCCACTCCCTGAGGCGAAAGTACTGAAGTAGTTCCCTTCAGCTACGCACCAGTACATTGCACTGTCTTCTGTGCGCGCCCCCTGGATCTGCAGCACATAGGCATTGGCACCAGCATCTCGGATGGGTACAAAGCGAGTGCCAAATTGAGAGCCTCGATCTATCCTATTGTCAATGCCATGCTTCAGCACCCAAGATGGAGCGGTGGAGGGCTTTTGCTGGAACCAGAAAACATGGTAGTCTTGGATCCTGCCCTTCTCCAGTGGGCAATTTAGGATGGCAGTTGCCCCCTCAGCAAATGAGGCTTGTGGTGGCTGGGTAGGAACAGGCTGGAAAAAACCACCTGGGAAGTAAAATGTAAGCATTTAGACCCCTTTCACACTGCTCAATAAAATCCTACATTTTCTGCTTTGAACTGGGATATATGGCAGTGTGGTCTCAAATAACCCAGTGCAAAGTAGATATTGTGGGATTTTCTGTCTTGATATTCTGGTTTATGTGGCTGTGTGGAAGGGCCCTTAGAGATCACATAACACTGGTATTACAAGAACTGCATTAGTTTCCAATTTCATTCCAAAAGCAAGACAAGGTGCTGGTTTTGATTTACTAAAACCAAAATTGTTATTTTGTTGGGAAACCAGCACCTTGTCTTCAGCTTGGGCCAGGATATTCAATGAACTGCCTCTTCTCATATGAGCCTGACCAAAAATTGAGATCTTAGAGGAGGCCCTGTTGAGTGTTCAAATGCCTTGTGAAGTTAGGTTGGTATGTACACATAACAGGACTCTCTCTGTAGCAGCAGCATCATTCTGGGACTCCCTACCCAAGGAAGGCCCTTTCCACACAGATGTATAAAATCCACATTGAACTGGATTATATTCAGATAATCCAGTTCAAAGCAGATATTGTGGATTATCTGCCTTGATATTCTGGGTTATATGGTTGTGTGGAAGGACATGAAGTCAGGCTCTTTAAAGTTTTTGTTGGGCAGCCGAAACTGCATCATCCATTTGAAACTTTTCTTCAAATTGTTGCAAAATACTTTGTTTTAACTATTTTGAAATTGTATTCTAGGGTTGGTTTTTGAAGATTGCTTTTAAACATGTTTATAGAGAGTATTCTGCCTGTTCTGGTTTAATTTTGTTTGTTTGTTTTTTTGCATTGCTTTAATTGCTTACATTTGATCATTGCTTCAGGAGCCTCTGTAAAGTGGGAGGTGATACAAAAATATCATACATGAATGAGTTATTGTAATGATAGTGCTGTGATTTCATATCTATGTGTGATAAAAAGAAGGTTACACTGGATGATCATGAGGTTTCCATTAGAAACATTCTCCCACATCTATGGCAGGCATCCTCATAGGTTGTGAGGTCTGTTGGAGCCGAAAGGCTATTCAATGCTGATCATTCAGGGTGATCAATTGCAACATTCACACTTGCCTCAAGCAGACAAGAGTTCTTTCTCCCAACCTGGACATTCCACATATATGTAAACCTCACTTGCCTAGTTTCCAGCCCTCACAACCTTTCAGGATGCCTGCCATAGATGTGGGTGAAATGTCAGGAGAGAATGCTTCTGGAACATGGCCATTCAACCCAGAAAACTCTCAGCAACCCAATGATTTCAGCTGTGAAAGCCTTCGACAACACTATGAGCAAAGAGCTTGAAAGAACTGATAATGCAATCAGCCTGATACAGCCTAATTAGGAAAGGACAGAAATATAGGTAAAAGGTTTTCATTACAAAGAAGAATACATGCTTACTTATATTTTGATTTCTTGATTAATATGTATACAAAACGGGTTGTCCCACAACCAATCAACAGAACTTTTTATGTAAACACTCAAGGTTATACATTCTTGTTCATATTGCTATGCTTTAGTAAAACTGCCTCTTTAGATATTTCCCCCCAACTGCTTCTTTCTTCATTCTTCAGAGTGTGCAGAAATAAAGGCTGATCAATTTCCCATATTTGGAAGTGTTTTTTTTTAATTAAAAAATTCTCTGCTACAGTAATCTTGAAGCTAGAGTTGACATCTCTAATGAATTTATTTTGTATGTGAAGCAGAACATTCCTCCTCATACCATGTGCCCCCTCCACTGTGAAGGGATGGTCTTACTCCTAACCCAACTTGCACAAATTTGGTTGGGGACTTCAGCAGAGTCTTTTCTGTATTGCCCCCAAGGCTGTGGAACAAGATCAATGCTATGGAATCATGGGAGTTGTAGTTTGGTTAAGCACCAGCATTCTTTGGCAGAGAAAGTTAAAGATGTTATGAATCTACAGCTCCCTTGATTCCATAGTGTTGAACCATGGAAGAAAAGTGATGCCAAACTGCATTCATTCTACAGTATAGATGACCCCAAGTTGACTTGATGGCAGTCAACAATAGCAACTTCTATTCACATTTTTAATGCAACTGCTATTTTCAAATTTGATTTTTTCCCCCTCTCTTGTAAGTTTTTGGGAGCAGCAATTCAACAAACTAAAGGCCCTCCCATCATTCAACCTAAAATTCCAGTCGTTTTGAACCATTTCGACTTGGTGGGCATTATTGGCAGTTCAAGCAGGCAACTTGGGTGCCAGGGGCAGAAAATTGGCATTCAGACTTGCTGTGATAGCCTATCCCAGTTTACTGTTCTTGGCCACAAGCCACTCCTCCCCCAGCCATTTTCAGTGTCCTTTGTCACCTTTTTAGTCTTCCCAGCTTGGCATATAGGTCTGTGGATACTCACCACAGATGGAGAGAGCCAGCAACAGGCACAGCAAGATTGTAGGGGAGCTCATAGTCTTTGTCTTCGGTGTAAGATTTGTGACAAAACAGCTTCGCACTTCATGCACACCCAACCCTTGTTACACAAATGCACATACAGCACAACTGGCTTTATGGCTACCCTGGCCATTTTGCAAGTATTTGCATACTGGTCAATCTATATTATTGAGTTCTTGCAAATCGCTCAACAATTGGCTAGAGGTGGGTGTATGCAAAAAATGGCTATCCAAAGCAAGGAAAATTTTAGCTCCCCAAAATAATTCTGGCAATAATGCTGCCAGTAATTTGTCCACGTCAGCAACAACAGAGATGTAAGCTCATTGGGTTAGATCATTTTGAGTATGGATGCAATCATTTATTTTATTCAGTTTGCAAAGGCAAAGAGTTTCATTTGGAAACGTTTTATTAGAATTCTTAAAACAAGTGGAGAAGAAGGGAATCCAAAGCAGATTTTTAGATGGAGAGAGATCAAGTCATTATTTTTACCAACTGCCAAATGTACTTGCACCTTCTGTAAATTCAGCTACTCCTCTTGATTTATTCTTGTTCTTTCCTTATTCAATTTATATGCTTTTGCAATTGCTTGAGTAAATCAGGCATCAGAAATTGTGTTGTGTTTTGTAATGTTTGCGGGAATGTTTGTTTCAGGAGACTTTGGTCTAAATGCAATTGGCAGATCCATCCAGGGAAAATCCATCAAATCAATAGGATTTACATAAATCTTGTGTTCTCATTCTGCTATAGATTAAAAGGATTTATTTTAACTGTTTCTATAAAACCTAATCAGGAAGTTTACCTCTATGAGTGCTTCTAGATGAGTTCCCAACCTGTGGTCTGGAGCCTCACTGTTACTACACTGTTGCAATGAGAGTGACTGGTCTCATGAAACCCTCTTATAGTGCCAAGGCTTATTAAATATAGTTTTCTGTGGGCAAGCAGATGGCGACTACTGGATGGCGTATGTTCTGTATCAGAAACTAGAGCTGATGCGATCTATCCAATGCAATTTTCTGAACCATCACCCCAAATAATCAAATCGAATCTAAAGTTGACCAAAAACTGATTTGTAACCCTTTGGGTACTAATGTTGGAGAGTGCTCCCTGTTCAAAGTGGTCCCTGGTCAAACAAAAGTTGGTAACCACTGATCGAGATGGAGGGCTCCAGTCTGAGTGTTGCTATGTGCTTTTAAGTAATTTCCAGCTTATGTTGATCTTGAGGCAAATAACAGTTTTCTTGACAAGATTTGTTGAGAAAGTATTTTCTTTTGCCTTCCTCTGAGTCTGAGAGTGTGTGATATTCCCTACTCACCCAGTTTTACTCATGGGTAAGCAGAAATTTGAAGCCTGGTCTCCAGAAGCATAGTATAACACTCAAAGCACTGTGGAAATCTGGATCTCCTCTCCTCCTTAACTATATTTTAAAGAAAAAAGTTTCACTAGATCCTAGAAAAAATGTGGCATTGGGTCAAAACAATTGTTGAAATGCCTTTCTCTTTCGAGCTGGACAGGATAAAATCTTTTCCATCCTCCCATCTGACAGACAATAAAGTGATAATCTCTTAAGTTGAGGTAAGGATGTCTGTGTTATCACCCCTTGAAAGGTACTGTGAGAATAGCTACTGTTAAAATGGTAATTGTCACTGTACTTTCACAGCTTCATTTCCTTCTAACCCCATTATTCATACACACACACACACTCAAAGACATAAAATTATGTGTCTGTAGTATGCTCCAGGGTAACAATTCACAGGCTATAGTCCACATCACATACTCTTACGCCATTAACACATAAACTCAGGGCCCTTCCACACAGCCATATAACCCAGAATATCAAGGCAGAAAATCTGTTTTGAACTGGGTTATCCGAGTTCACACTGCCATATATTCCAGTTCAAAGCAGAAAATGTGGAAGAGACCTCACTGTTAAGTTTTGGGAAGACTTTTTACTTTCTGGAATGAATTTGGATGAGGCTAGTTTTTCCTGATGAGGTTCCCTGTAGGGGTGCGGAATTACAATCTCTATCAACTCCAGCCAATATGATCATGTTGTATCTGGCAAAATGATTCCTCTATCTAGATACAGTCAAGTTATTCATTGTGTTTTATGCACAATGAGAAGAGAACATTTCCAAGACTATTTGTAGGGAAGTTTTCATTAGGTGTATCATGCAGTTCCTTGGTACTTCTAAAATAAACCCAAGGTTTAGCACACGTTAAAATCAGGAGGAATCCAGAGATTTTGTTTTATGATCTCGTCAGCACGTGCATTTTAGGAGAGGCATCGAAATATGGGTGAGCCAACTCTAAGTTGCTGATGTCAAAATGGAGTCAGCAACTGAGCAAATCTTTCATGAAATGGAGATCTTGTTTAGCTCACGGCAAGATGGAGATATGGCAGGACCCCTGACCTAGTGACACGTCACCTAATCGACTCTGCCTGCCTCTCTCAACTGACAAACAACATAACAGCTGAGCAAATCCGATTGGATAGACGGACATGCGGCCGCATCATGGAACCTCAGCTGATTTTCGGTTCCTCTAACCCAATGAATTGAGATCATTCTAGAAGGTATCTGGGCTAATTATAGGCTGGGGATGGGTGATTCTGACACACCTGGTCACTGTTTTTCTCAACTTGTTTTTCTCAAAAGCTGAAAAACACCTAACCGCAAACCACTGCTACACTGACGAGGTTGTCCGAATGGCTTTTGGGAACAGGAGGACTTTCAACGGTAATGTACTGAATGCTTTTAATTTTGGAATTGGACTTTTCAGCCAAGAATATATGGCTTCTACTCAAATGGAGTTAATGTGAACACATTCCCAGTTAGATTTGTAGGCCCCAGTTCAGCTGACCTTGTTGCATATTGGAAAATGTGGCTCATGTCTATATTTACCCAAAGTTCCTGAGCATGATCAAAAATGGGAGAAAAAATATATAAGGAGCATATGTAGGAGAAGTGATAGCTGCCCTCTTTACCAATTCAGCAGCAAGTTTAAATACAATGTGGGGATCTCTAGGTTGTGATCTAGAAATTCAAAATTAACACCTTGTTTATTTACTTATTTACTTCATTTATACCCTGCCTTTCTCACCTCGCAACAACAAACCATTGAATATTGTTTATGGTTATATCCACATTATGCAACTATATTGGCTTCATATGACTTTAATTATCATTGGGTCTTTTCACACTACACAATTATAGATCAATGGTTGGCATTTAATTGTGATGGTTCCACCCCATGGAATCCTAGGATTTGCCATTTCTGGAGGAGCACTTAAACCTCTCAGTGAGACAGCTTGTGGCTCACTAAACTGCTAATCTCAGAATTCCACAGCATGTTGTCATAGCAGATAAACTAGAATCTGTCAGAAATATTAAAAATTAACTAGGTATTTTTAATTGCAAAAATGTGAGTCAAGCACTGAGAGGGTTAAGTGGATGCAATAACTCAGCAAAAGTTGCAATTCTTATATAAACAGGTGTGTCTGTAGTTTAGTAGCTGTCAGTCTGGTAAATGTCAGTGGGAGAAAGGTCTCTGTCTGAGAGAAGGCCTCGCAATGTGAGGTAGGCCTTAGTCTGTGAGAGAAACCTCTGTGTGAGGTAAACCTTAGTCTGTGAGAAGGCTTCAGAGTATGAGAAGGCCTGGTGTGAGAGAAAGTCCCAGGTTGAAAGCTTCATGTGCAAAGCTCCAGTATAAAGGCTGCTGTGTGTAAAAAGCTACTATTTATTTATTATTTATTTATTTTATTATTTGCATTTATTGACCGCCCCTCTCAGCCCGAGGGCGACTCGGGGCGGTGAACAACAACACAAAGAAACAGTGTACAATAAGTCAGGACAACACAACCAGACAATACAAACATAACATACAAACATACTGTGTGAAGCTCCAGTATAAGTTTGTTGTGAGAGGAGGCTCTGTGAGAGCAAAGCTGCTCATCTGCATGAGGAAGAAGCCCAGCATGAAAGCAAAGGAGGTATAAAGGACTTTGTGTTGTGGAAACCTCATTATTGTAAATAGTGCAAGGAAAACCCTCCTATGGAAGAGATGACATTGGTTTTTTTTTTATCACTTTGGGCTACTGGTGCTGGGTCACGCTGCTGCTAATGTAATGTAATGCAATTTGTGTGATTTTATTTGAATCCTATTATGTGAAACAGCAGCCTGTGTTTAAAAGAGAGGTGACCAATGAAATTTTAAACCAGAACAAAAGTGAACAACATTTAAAGCCCAGGGCAAGTTTCCAAACATTGATTCACCAGATATTTTGGACTTCAGCTCCCAGGATTTCTGATTGTCCAGATTGGCCACAGCTTCTGGTTCTTAAAGTGTGCTCTGTGGACCCCTTGGGGCTCTGCAAGGTATACTGAGGGGCTCAGTGCTTCACACCTCCTCCCCCTTTTCCTTCCCTCCCCATTCATAGGAATTTGTTCATTTTTCCCCCCAATTAGTTCACACAAACACTCTTCATACATCTGCCACTGGCCCAGCCCATCTGTGAATTTTTAAAACCCAATGCGGGCCCTGGGTCCAAAATATTGCCCATGCCTGATATATGTACATTATTTAAAATATATTATATTATGTATAAAAATTCTTGGGGATCCACAAGAAATGTTTGCTTCAAAAAGGGCTCCGCAGCTGAAAAAGTTTGAGAACTCCTGACATAGAGGATTTAAGTCTGGAAACCACTGGTGTAGGGGCTTTACCACACCAGCATGGCATCTCACAGCAAGTGTGTTGCTTAAGCACATGGAAACATACAACTATGGAAGCAATCGTGTTCATGCCTACTCTCCAATAGCTCTATGAAGATGTGTGTTCCCAATCAGTCTTCTGCAATGCATCATTTGACATCCTGTGCCCAGTCTACATAGCTTATGTGTACTGTTTCATTTCTTGTTTTTAGTCTGTAATTGCACAATTGAGCAGCAAATGGGGGGCACTTCTGGTTTGCGTAATTGCAGTATGTTGTTTTCCATCCTCTTCACAGCACAATTGTGCAATTATGGCAAAACAATTTTAAAAATATGTCTGTAGAATGGAGTAAAGCAATGGGACTTCACCCACATATGACAAAGCCAATGGGTTCTATTGCTCAAAATCCCTTGCTATAATACGTTCAGATACATTCCTGTCCAGAATTTACAGAAAAACATTTCAGAATCCTCCTTCCTACGTGGTCTCCATGCAAATGTTGGGACTAAAATAAAACTGTCAGATAAACAATTGTATTTGAAGCATTGATTTTAAGGTTTAATTAGAGCTGTTCGTCAGATAGTAAGTGAGAGACAGCCACATTTCCAGGATCTTGAGATAATGATGTTTCTCTACACACCACATCCTTCAACATAACTAGAGAGGTCCTGGCCTTGGCAATACAGTCTCCATGCCACCCTGTGAACAAAGAACAGGTGAGAAGAACATCTTAATTGTGTTTTTTTTAATGAACATTGATGTTTTAATTTAAGGCATTATTTTCAGCATATTTCATTGTTGCTATCATTTGGACTGAATCTACACAAAGACTATATCACAGCTCCGGTCTGCAATACTCCATCCTGATTTGATCCCATTAAGACAGGCATGGGCAAACTTTGGTCCTCCAGGTGTTTTGGACTTCAACTCCCACAATTCCTAACAGCCGGTAGACTGTTAGGAATTGTGGGAGTTGAAGTCCAAAACACCTGGAGGGCCCAAGTTTGCCCATGCCTGCATTAAAGTCACACTCACCCTTTTTAAATGCAAAATCAAAGTAGTTGTGAAAACCACATTAGATTATTTTAGGTCACAGGACCACAATGGCTGCAGTTTTTTCTTCTTCCTGGCATTCAAGCGTGCATGGATGTGTGTCTGTGTATTCATCCTTTTCTTTTTTTAAATGTCAGTCCTACCACCCACCTGCACTCCAATTAGATGACTCACCCGTCTCATTCCCATTTCTGTCCTTCCAAGTGATTGAGTGAGTAAGGGAACTTTAAATGCCCTGGCCTAAACTGAATGGGGAGTGTGACTGACTGACAGAGAGACATGTAGATATAAACTCACATGGAATAGTTGGGTTGCTGTAAGTTTTCTGGGCTGTATGGCCATGTTCCAAAAGCATTACCATACAGTCCAGAAAACTCACAGCAACCTAGTGATTCTGGCCATGAAAGCCTTCAACAACACATCTCACATGGAATAGAAAGCAGATGGTGTGATGTGTGGGTCAATGGCCAAAAGATGAATTAGAACAGTGGGAAAGGGCTTTGTTGACAGTCTTTTCATCTCCTCCCTTGGTCCTGCTCCCTTCGTCTGCCTTGGAGACCTGTGCACTATCTAACCTCTCTCCTCACTTACTCCGTGGTCCAATCCCCTTCCCCTTCTTCCACCCAAGTGAGTGAGTAACTGTGTCTCCCTCTCCCATTCAATCCTCTTCCCCGCATCCTGCTTGAATTACTGAATGACTGATCAGGGAGAGCATGCTATACATCTAAAATGACTTGAAGGAACACAACAGCAAGAACAAACAATTAAAGGGAGTAGGAAAAGAAGAAGACAACATTATAGCCAAATTGACTCAATCAGGAGAGCTGCAATCCTGAGTCTATAAGGTTTGACCATGGTTACTGATGACTGGGATTCCTGGAGGATCCTCATCCATAGACTGATGCCAACCCATTTTGAAATATTGATGGGTGTGCTATCGTTAAGCTGACAGAATTAGTAGTTGAAAGGTGAGTTGACCTGAAGATAAATCCCAATGATCTAAATGGGATTTATTTATATCAAAGTTCATCATCCAACACTTATTCTAGTTGCCATTAATAATAAGAGTTGGTCCCATGTAGCTACAGTGGACCTATTTTGGATAATGGTCAAAGTATTTCTTGAGATACTTTGACACCTGAGGACAAAGCTTGTGAATGACTCATGTTAAAGTTATTCTACTTTTACAGTGTGTGAAGTGTGATGGAGGCTCCTCCTTTGGAGGCTATTAAGCAGAGGCTGGATGACCATCTGTCGGGGGTGCTCAGAATGCAATTTTCCTGCTTCTTGGCAGGGGGTTGGACTGAATGGCCCATCAGGTCTCTTCCAACTCTATGATTCTATACAGCATATGACTTGTAATGCTACAAGGGAATGAGGCAAGTAAGCTTGTACTTCATCGTCCTCCCCCCAGCAATCAATGCCCCCTTACCAGGCGCCCATTCCATTCCATGAATTGGAGACCACAACCTTAGCACAAGCCGCGTCTGCAGCAAGATTGTTTGTCAGCAACTCTGCAAAGGAAGAAAGGGGAATACTGAGTGACAAAGTTCCTTATAAGAAATGTTATAGGACTGGAATAGTTTCAGGCTAACAAAGAGGACTCAAGAAGACTGAACTATATTTTCTATCCTTTTATTCCTGGCATTATTCCTATGATTATAAAATCTGCATGTCAGGTTGAAATGCAGCAAAATCATTGCCCAGTGGCACAATGGGTTAAACCCTTGTGCTGAATTATCCCACAATTTAGCCTTGGGGAATGCAACTTCTGAGGTAGTGCATATACAATTTTGACTAGCTCTGTAGACTAGGTTAGCCATGGCCAATGGGAGCAACAGTGACGGGTGGTAGGATATGTCATCCAGGAATCTCTGGAGGGCCATTTGGACCTTGATCAAGTCCCATCCTTGGGAAGTCAGTTCTCACCAGAGCATTGAATCCCACATTCATTGGAGCTTTGTTCGTTGCCATACTGGCACCAGTAGCGGCTGTTGATCTGGAAGATGCCAAAGTCAATGCTACCATCACTGTCATAGTGGAGGGCCTGAGTGTTGTAGCTGCTCTCATGGTACGCTGTGCAGACCCCTGGGAAAAGCAACAAGGAGAGGTGGGAAGGAAGCATGATTTGCTCTCAATAGAGATTCACCTTGTTAAGAGCATGAGATTGTTTCAAAATGCTTGGCCAGTTAGCCCAAGTATGGAGATATTATTAGGCCCTTTTGGTCGGCCACATCTGCACAAGTTACAAAATATGGATTTTCAAAGAGATCAGGAAATATAGGAAGATAAAGATGGAGTGGGAAGGGGAAAGAAATGATTGGAGGAAAGGTTGACTATAAATGTAACTAATAAGAAGATATTATGATGATGTCATTTGGTTTACTATCTTGATGCCCCTGCCCCCAATCCACTCTAGAAAGACAGAGTCTGCCTTCCTCCATAACTCTAGCCTGATACCTTGGTAGATAGACATGGAAGATCAACACCCCCCAAAACATAATGCTCAGTCTCGCCTATTTACAAGCAATACCTGACATTTTCATAAATGCTTGCCAACTGATGGCATTTCACCCCACTTACAATTGGCCAGGCTGTAGCCAGCATAGCCGTCCATCCCCTGTTGCTGGAGCTGCTGGGCCACCTCACATCGTGAGAGGTACTCTCCTTGTCCTGTGACCAGGAGGCAGGCGAGGAGCACAAGTGACCAGAGAGACCTCATCATAACTTCTCTAGGAAAGTCGTTAGGAAGAGGCACTGTGCTTGCTGCTTTTTATAACAGGCTCCCTGGCACGCCTCTGGAAGGGTCATACCACAGTCAACACACCTTTGAGATAACCTTCAGGAGGCAAACCTTCCCCTTGGCTAGTGTATCAACAAACCTGTAGTCCTTGAAAACACAAGGAAGGAAACAATGATACATCACAATTGTAGCATTATGGGCCCATTTCAGCTGCCATAGTGTGTAGATTCCTGGGGGTTATATAGTCACCCCTAATCCCCCATGAAAGTGGGGAAACCATGGATATCTCTAGTGAAGGGGAATAGGGTGCCAGTGTTGCTGTCCTTTATTTTGGGGTAGGTGGTAGCTCCTTATCCTGGTCCAAGGAGGAAGAGGAGTAGATCCTGCACACCTCGGCCACTTCATTTACCCAGCAGATCCTGACTCCTTTGCTGTGTTACATATGTCTGTTTCTTTGGAAGACGGTGGAATCTGGTGTCAAACAGGGATGTGTTATTGCCCCAACTTTATTCTCCATTTTCATTGCTATGATACTTCACCTTGTTGATGAGAAGCTTCCCACCGGAGTGGAAATCATCTATCGGACAGATGGCAAGCTATTCAACCTCAGCAGACTGAAAGCCAAAACCAAGGTTACAACAACATCTGTTATAGAACTCCAGTATGCTGATGATAAATGTCGTCTGTGCACATTCAGAAGAAGATCTACAAGCTACTCTAAACACCTTTGCAGAAGCATACGAGAAGCTCGGCCTGTCATTGAACATTGAAAAAACCAAGGTGCTGTTCCAGCAGACACCAGCCAACCCCTCTCCAATGTCTGTGATACAGCTTAATGGTGTAACATTAGAAAATTTTGATCATTTCTGCTACCTTGGCAGCCACCTCTCCACCAAAGTCAACATCGACACCGAAATACAACACCGCCTGAACTCTGCAAGTGCAGCATTTTTCCAAATGAAGCAGAGAGTGTTTGAGGACCGGGACATCCACAGGGATACCAAGGTGCTTGTTTATAGAGCTATTGTCCTCCCAACCCCGCTATATGCCTGTGAGACGTGGACTGTCTACGGACGCCACATGCAACTCCTGGAACGATTCCATCAGCGCTGCCTCCGTAAAATCCTGCAAATCTCTTGGGAAGACAGGCGGACAAGCATCAGCGTGCTGGAAGAAACAAAGACCACCAGCATTGAAGCGATGGTCCTCCACTATCAACTCCGCTGGGCCGGCCACGTTGTCCGGATGCCTGACCACCGTCTCCCAAAGCAGTTGCTCTACTCCGAACTTAAGAACGG
Source organism: Anolis sagrei (assembly GCF_037176765.1). Lineage (NCBI taxonomy): Eukaryota > Metazoa > Chordata > Lepidosauria > Squamata > Anolidae > Anolis > Anolis sagrei. Next base: position 194,344,577 of record NC_090022.1, read on the forward strand.
AAAACGGAATGTTGGTGGACAGGAAAAGAGATTTAAAGATGGGCTCAAAGCCAACCTTAAAAACTCTGGCATAGACACTGAGAACTGGGAAGCCCTGGCCCTTGACCGCTCCAGCTGGAGGTCAGCTGTGACCAGCAGTGCTGCAGAATTTGAAGAGGCACAAATGGAGGGCAAAAAGGAGAAGTGTGCCAAGAGGAAGGAGTGTCAAGCCAACCCCAACCGGGACCGCCTTCCACCTGGAAACCAATGCCCTCACTGCGGAAGAAGATGCAGAGCAAGAATAGGGCTCCACAGCCACATACGGACTCACAAGAACACTGGAAGACAATCATCCTCGGAAAATGAGGGATCACCTAAGTAAGTAAGTATGTCTGTTTCACCTGGGCATAGAAAGGAGGAGGTACTGGATGAAACAGACACATGGGATAAGGAACACATGCCATATGCAAGGATTGGGGGTGCCATATTCACACAGCAAACCCAACTTCAGGAGATAGTTCTCAGTGGCACAAGCTTGTGAATAATTAAAACCATGATTGTGAAACCCCAAAAGGTGGAGGAATAGCTGATGTTAGGTCAGAAGGACCAGAGGAGCTCCATGGCTGAGAATGCCAAATAATCCTGCTGTCCAAATCTCAGGTTTCCACTGGATTGAACCAGAGCAATGGGGGTGTAAACACAGTGTTATAATTAGGTGATGTGAAAGAGAAAATATATTAAGCAGGAAGAATATATTGGTTTTCAAAAGGTACCAAATGGAAAAAATGAGTTATAGCTGGCAGCACATGTTAACTTGGAGTAGAATGTTATGTACAGATCAACACTATTGAAATGTATCAAATTACAGTAGTACAAGGCTTGGAAAATAGCATTGAACAACAAAATAATGAATAGCCTCAGCTTTTTTTTTTTTTTTTTAGTATTTATAGAATCATAGAGTTGAAAGAGAACTCGTGGGCCATCCAGTCCAACCCCCTGCCAAGAAGCAGGAAAATCACATTCAAAGCACCTCCGACAGATGGCCATCTAGCCTCTGTTTAAAAGCCTCCAAAGGAGGAGCCTCCACCACACTCCGGGGCAGAGAGTTCCACCGCTGAACAGCTCTCACACTCAGGAAGTTCTTCCTAATGTTCAGGTGGAATCTCCTTTCCTGTAGTTTGAAGCTATTGTTTTGCATCCTAGTCTCCAGGGCAGCAGAAAACAAGCCTGCTCCCTCCTCCCTATGACTCCCCCTCACATATTTATACATGGCCCTCATAATGTCTCCTCTCAGCCTTCTCTTCTTCAGGCTAAACATACCCAACTCTCTAAGCCACTCCTCATAGGGCTTGTTTTCCAGACCCTTGATCATTTTAGTTGCCCTCCTCTGGCCACATTTCGGCTTCTCAACATCTCCCTTCAATTGTGTGCCAGGAATTGGACACAGTGTGATTCCAGGTGTGGTCTGACCAAGGCAGAATAGAGGGGTAGCAGGACTTCCGTGGATCTACACTATACTCCTATTTATGCAAGCCAGAATCTTATTGGCTTTTTTAGTTGCTGCATCACATTGTTGACTCATGTTTAACTTGTCCATGAGGACTTCAAGATATTTTTACACGTACTGCTGGTGAGCCAAGCGCCACCCCCCCCCCCCCCTATGTATCTTTACATTTTGTTTTTTCTGCCTAAGTGGAGTATCTTGCAATTGTCCCTATCAAACTTCATTTTGTTAGTTTTGGTCCATCTCCTTAATCTGTTAAGATCATTTTGAATTTTGCTCCTGTCTCCTTGGGTATTAGCTAGCCCTCCCAATTTGGTGTCATCTGCAAACTTGATGATCATGCCTTCTAACCTTTCATATAAGTCTTTAATAAAGATGTTGAACAAGACCGGGCCCAGGATGGGACCCTGCTTATGGCACTCCACTCATCACTTCTTTCCAGGATGAGGAGGAAGCATTGGTGAGCACCCTTTGGGTTCATCCGCTTAACCAATTACAGAGCCACCTAACTGTAGTTTTGCCTAGCCCACATTGGACTAGTTTCCTTGCCAGAAGGTCATGGGGGACCTTGTCGAAGGCCTTACTGAAATCCAGATACGCTACATCCACGGCATTCCCCACATCTACCCAGCTTGTAACTCTATTGAAAAAAGAGATCAGATTAGTCTGGCATGACTTGTTTTTGATAAATCCACGTTGACTATTAGCAATTACAGCATTTGCTTCTAAGTGTTTGCAGACCACTTCCTTAATGATCTTTTCCAGAAACTTGTCTGGTATCAATACAAAGCTGGCAAAAGTTGTTCAGATGGATTTGGTACCTTTTGGAAACATGCTTCACATGTAAGCTAGGAGTGGCCACATCAGTTTGCTTTTGCCTCCTGGGGAGGAATAAGAGTTTGTTTCCCCCTCTCCAGTCCAAACTGCTGAGTTAGTTGAGTGCAACTACATTTTTGCTTTGATCTGAATTCAGCAATTGTCAGGTATATACCAGGTCTTGCTGATGCGAAAAGAGGACAAGAGAGAGAAGCAGGGACTTTCTAAAATTGGGCTAATTGAACCCCATCAGAACTGTTTTGGTGAAATCAGGAATATTGGTGAATATAAGATTGGGGGCGTTGATACATTTTGAGATAGAAACTTTTTAGAGGGAGGTTTACCATTTAGCCCAGTTTCTACTGCTGCCCCACTTGGGCCAACAGCCTTATTTTGAACGTAAACAAAGAAAGAGATCCTGAGCCAAGTGTTGTATGCATTCAAGGTTATATATTGCTGAGCTTTACCAGCCTAAAACTTCTGTTGTTGCCCTTTATAATTTCACTACTTAGTCTGAAAAACTTTATCTTATCATATCTTATTTTATCTTTAACTTATCTTATATTCAGAACCAAAAATAAACAGTGGGGCATATGATGCCCATGTGTTCTTGTTTGTTATCCCAAGACCAATGGGAAAAATAGCCTATGGTTCTTTTTGAAGGCATGCTGACATTTTGTCAAAAAATGCAGCTTTCTTGTTGGGAAGGGCACTCGTTTGGTCTAAAGCAGAGTGTTGTTGCAGATTAATCCTTCAACTACAGAAACTTCAGTTTCCTAAAGCAATGTTGGCACAGTCCAGACAACTCCAAAACTTTGAAGCTCCAATCTGATACAGAAATACCTGGAAGTCTCTGGTTGAACTCAGTGGGATTTTCTTGCCAAGTAACATACAGGAGACCTGAGTTCAAATCCCTGCTCAGTCTCTGGAACCCATTGAATGATCTCAGCATTACAGAAAGGCAATGGAAACCCTATTTTGTTTGGTCCATTCTCCTTTTTTCCGGGCCCATTCTTAATAAGATGCTTCAATCGTTTTGGTACTTGTTTAAAGCCAATTATACCTTCCTCCCTGTTTGTCTCAGTTCTTTACTCCTTTTTACAATGCCATTCTCTGCACCTCTATTCAGATCAGTAAATTGTACGAAGTTACAATTTCTTAGCATAAATTTTGTATGCTTTCACACTTATAGCACTTTGACTTCACTATCACTACCATAGCTCCATCCTATGGAATCATGGGATTTGTGGTCTGGTAAGGAACTCAGTATTCCCTAATATGAATACAACATTAGAGTTCCTGATATAGTAAACTTCAGAATCCAACAGGATAGAGCCACAATAGTTAAAGCAATGTGAAAATAATAAGTATAATCACACAGTGTAGATCCACCCATGTTCACACTGCAGTCTTCAAAAGGGAATGCTGCTGATGTAGCGTATCTGGATTTTGGTAAGGCCTTCTGGCAAACAAATTAGTCAAATGTGGGTTAGACAAAACTATGGTTAAGTGGATCTGTAATTGGTTAAGTGAACAAACCCAACGGGTGCTCACCAATGCTACCTCTTCATCCTGGAAAGAAGTGACAAGCGGAGTGCCATAAGCAGGGTTCTGTCCTGGGCCAGGTCCTGGTCAACATCTTTATTAATTACTTAGATGAAGGGTTTGCAGATGACACCAAATTGGGAAGATGACCAAAATGATCAAGGGTCTGGAGAACCAGCTCTATGAGGAAGAGCTTAAAGAGCTGGGCAAGTTTAGGCTGCAGAAGAGAAGGCTGAGAGATGAGACATGATGGGCCATGTATAAATATTTGAGGGGAAGTCATAGGGAGGAGGGAACAAGCTTGTTTTTTTGCTGCCCCGGAGACAATGGAACAATGGCTCCAAAGTGCAGGAAAGGAGATTCCACCTGAACATTAGGAAGAACTTCCCGACAGTGGAAGATGTTCAGCAATGGGACTCTCTGCCCCAGAGTGTGGTGGAGGCTCCTTCTTTGGAAGCTTTTAAACAGAAGCTGGATGGCCATCTGTCAGGGGTGCCTTGAATGCGATTTTCCTGCTTCTTGGCAGGGGGTTGGACTAGAAGTCTCTTCCAGCTCTTGATTCTGTGATTCTAGGTTGTTCAATTACTTCTGGATCACATGGTAGCAGGAGGAGGAATTTATTGCATTGTTTAAACTAAACAGATTCTGTTAATCCAGTTGGACCAGTGGTTGCCTGAATATGGAAGAAATTAAACAGCAGATGAGGAGTTCCTAAACAAATTTGACAAAAGTGTCAGGTTCAAAGTCATGAATTTTCTCACAGAACAGATACAGGCATCATATTACTGGACTGACACTCCCAGAGGTCATCACCATTGGCTAGAGCTGGTGGGACATGAATTCCAACAATATCTGAAGGGTTACATGAGTCCCATCTCTGTTGCAGAAGGTGGCAGCTATAGGATCCAGAGGAGGAAGGAAAGAGGGTGGGATGGGCCTGGAAGGACAATCTCAAGTGAGAGCTAGGAAAAATATTTTGACAACTCCCAGCACTCTTGCCTCCCCGCTTTCCAGTTTGCATACTGTTTTCATGTTGTGGCCAAGTAAGATGGCCACAGGCCACATGTGCTAAATTACAGAAAAAGACAACTCCTTGGCTGAACATGTCCCTTCTTTGAAGGGCTGCCTAGCCAATGAGAGAGCAGGAAAGCTGAAGCTGCCTGTTGGCAGGAGACACTAAGAAAACCAGCCTGTACAAGCCAGTATGCATTTTGGAAGCAGAACATTTTTTTTTAGTCTTCGATTTTTTAATTTTATTTCGCCATTGATCTCTACAATATCCACACCAAGAGAAGGTGCCCTTCAAGATTTTTTAGCTTATCTTATCCTTTAATGCTTACTGAACTATTGATCAATTGATAACACATGACCAGTCCTCCCACTGCCTGGAGAGGGCACTGTGTTAGAGATGATGGAATGGTGCCCACAATATCTTTGGAGCCAATTTCCGTCCTTCAAGGGCTAAGGGGACCTACAACAACACTACTTGAAGCAGGATGAATGAGATTGGCCTACTGCATGCTATGACATGAAACAGGGACTGTTCTAGAAGTCAAGTTGTCATGATGTCACAGGAACCCTGTTGGATTCCAGAAGCCCCTCCATCTTGTGAGCCTCTGTCTCCAATCCCAGAAGGATCCTAATACTCCTCTAACATACCCCATGTCTCTTCAGTAAGTGAGCCTCCAGGAGGGTGGGAATAGAGGACTCAAGCTGAGTGAGATATAGATCTATCTACTGCTTTTGTATGGAAATCTGGTCTTCTGAGATAAACAGAGGAGAACAGGTGCACTTCTGTGAGGGAAGTGGGCACTATCTGTTTTGTCATGTGTCTGGGGTAGTGTTTGGAAATGTTACTGTTTTGGACATCAGCTTCCCAAACTCACCAACCAGCCTGGTTACTGGAGCAGTGAAGATTCTCTTAAACCAGGGGTGTCAAACTCATTTTCACCAAGTGCCACACCAGCCTTATGGTTGCCTCCAAAGGGCCATTATATCCAAGGACTGATAATTCATGGATAAAGAGAGCCAACTATATTTTTTACATAATGGGCACTGCTCTTTATTTTTACCTGATTTGGGCACCCAAATGTTATTGAGTGACAATTCCCATCACTTTTGATTATCTGCTATGCAGACTGGGAATTGTAACTCAACAGCACTTGAGGCTCTGAGGTTGGGGAAAGGTTAAATTATATTTCAAAGTCAAAAGTAATATCCACAGGCCTTGTATTCAAACCCTGACTAAACAGAATAAATTGCAGTCTTCCAGATCTTACTGTATCACAGCTCTAGTAAGATGTAGTCCAGTGCATCTGGAGGGCCACACAAAATGCCATGGTGAGCTGGATTTAGCATGTGGATATTGAATTTGACACCTTATAAGGATAGTCGAGTCAAGGAACAGTTTTCCATGAACTTGTGACAAGCTCATACAGGATTCATTTGTAATTTTAATTCAAATGGGGGTATTATGGAGTGAGAATCTTTGGATCACAACTGAAGGATTTGGGAAATTCAGATTGCTATGCTTTACGTTTTTCTATCCAAGCATTGGGGTGGGCAAGAGAATAGCTGGCACCTTTCTGAATTGAGTTGGAAGTATGGCTGAAACCAAGTCTACAAGATGTCTCTTAATGACGAACCTGGAACTCAAAGCCTGTCACCTATAAAGCTTAGGAAGGTATGGAGAGGAGCATTGCTTGGAAGGCAATTTCAAGTTGGGTAGCCAGGTTTCAGGACCAACACTCCCTTCTCCTGTCCTCAGGATAAGGACAAAGTTGAGGAGCCAGAGCCTCTCACTAACAACCAAAGTAGGCAAGAAAGAGTAGGGTAAGGAGAACAATTAAATAAATGAAAGGGAAGTGTAGAATAAGAGCCATTTTAACACTAGTTAACTGCCATGGCTTGATGTTATGGAACTGTGAAAGTCGTAGTTTTAGAAAGGTCTTTAGTGTTCTCTGCCAAAGAGTGATGGTGCTATGACCAAGCTACAACTCCAGAATTATTGCATTGAGCCATGGAATTTAAAGTGGCATCAAAACTGCATTAGGCTGTTGTGTGTTTTCCAGGCTATATAGCCATGTTTCAGAAGCATTCGCTTCTGGTGTTTCTCCTGCATCTACTTATTCAATGTAGATACAGCCAAGGACGAATATTGATCCTTCAAGAGCATGGTATGGTTATGTGGTTAGCCAATGGCACTTCACAGAAAATCCTCAGGCAGGGAAAAGGACAAATGAATTCCTGGGAGAGCCAGCATGCTGTAGAGCAGTGGTTCTCAACCTGGGGTCCCCAGATGTTTTTGGCCTACAACTCCCAGAAATCCCAGTCAGTTTACCAGCTGTTAGGATTTCTGGGAGTTGAAGGCCAAAACATCTGGGGACCCACAGGTTGAGAACCACTGCTGTAGAGAACAATATGATGTAGCAGTACTGGCTGGTGATGTAACTTGACAGATCCTACCAAGCCATAAAACTCACCTGGTATTATTGAGCCACTCACTTTCTCTTTCGTAACCTAGCCTTCTCCACAGGTAAAGTGGGGAGAAAGAGAGCTGTACCATACCCTCCAACATTTTACAGATGAAAAACATGGCAAGCAACATCAGGGTGTGGTCAAGATGGCAAAAAGTGTAGAAGAGACTGCAGCAGTTTGCTCTTACCCATGCATACAGGGAAGGGCAAGGTTCTATGGTGTATTATGCTCTCCCCACTCCTGTGTTGAGTTGACATGGAAGGGGAACAAAGATATTGTTGAGGGTTAATCGAGGTTGTTCCTGCTAATTGGAGGGCATGACATGCACACCACCTTGAGCTCACTGGAAAGAATTGGGATAAAAGTGTAATAAATATATAAATATTGAATCTAGATATGGGGACAAAAGGGTCTCACAATGCTTTTTTTCTCTTTCTGTGAAGGTCACATTGTCACCTCTTTCCTCTACTCTACCTGCTGTTGATCGCAGATAGACTTTTCTGCATTCCCTCAGTACTTTTTTAGGGATGAGGTGTCTTCCACTGCTGCTGCAACTCCTGCTGTGCTTTGCATCCAGTATTGAGGGGAAAATCTTCGAACGCTGTGAACTGGCCAAGTTGTTGAAGAATTATGGCTTGGATGGATACCGTGGGTACTCCTTGGCAGACTGTGAGTGTCCTCTGATCCATCTCCTCTTTATCTTCCTTCACTGAGTGAGACCAGTCTTTCTGTAGACCACAGCTTTCCAAAATTTCATGTTGATGACAATCTTTTTTAGACATGCATCATTTCTTGACATAGCAACTCAGTTTTACTGGCAAACCAGAGGCTAAACCAACCACTTAGAAGAGATATGGAACATGTACATAAATTGTAGTAATTAAATCTATGTGGACACAATATATCTAAGGAAAACGTTCATTTTTATTTTTATAAACGGGTGGTTTTATTGTGTATCTAACATAGGCCCACATGTTTCTTGTTGCATTTCCATGACACGCCTACACACTACAGCTGGTGCACTAATGTGTTGCAATACACAGAAAAAGTCAATGGAAAAGCAGGAACATTTTTCCTGTGTCTGAAAATAGACTTAAAAGAACTAGGCCTGAATGGGGAACCTACTGCTCTCTGTATATTGTTGGACTTTATCTCCTTGGGCAGGCAGGGTTGGTCAGTGTTCAAGGATGTTAGAAGCTGTCATCCAACAACATCTGAAATGTTGTAAATTTCAAAACGTAATCTAACACAGTGGTTCTCAACCTGTGGGTCCCCAAGTGTTTTGGCCTACAACTCCCAGAAATTCCAGCCAGTATACCAGTTGCGAGGATTTCTGGGAGTTGAAGGCCAAAATATCTGGGGACCCACAGGCTGAGAACCACAGGTCTAACAGGTTTTAGCCAGTGACTGCAAGAAGCTTTTAATGATGCACTATTCTGTCAAATTTAAAAATCTTCTTGTCTTTTAATGGATTTTTGAAAAATGATTTTAATTCCCTGGATTGTTTAATTTTAAAAGTAACCTTTACTTGCTCTTGCTGATATCTCTGTATATTTCACCTGTTTATTGGGCACTTGGTATTGGCTGGGGTTTGGTTCTAGGATTGCAATGGATACCAAAATCCATTGATGCTCAAGTCATAGTAAAATGGTGTCCCTTATACAAAATGGCAAATCAAGGTTTGTGCTTTATACTTTCAAACCATCTTTTCAAGATTTGGATAGTGGGATTTGTGGGTGCAAAAAACAGATACAAAAGGCAGATGACATTTGCTTTCAGTTTTGTAAATGACTTTGAGTCCCACTATTGGGGGGAAAGTTGAGATATTAATGTAAAAACAATAACACGAGCAACACCAGCAACATCCAATGCTCTGTCTAGTAAACTCTATAAAATTAAGTGTGTATGTGTTTGTGTGTGTGTGTGGTTGTCAAGTGTCCCTTATTATAAACAGTGTCTCCTATTTTGAGGGTTGGAAAGCTTATCCTTTTATATAAACCAGTGGTTCCCAACCTTTTTTTTTTTTTACCAAGGACCACTTGATCAGGAACCACTCTCCAACATTCGAACCAAAAATATTACAGATCAGTTTTTGGTCAACTTTAGTTATTTGGTTATTTGTAGTGCTGATTGAGAAAATTGCATTGGATAAACCACATCAGCTCAAGTTTCTGATAAAGAACATATGCCATCCAGTACTCGCCATCTGATATCCCACAGAAGGTTAATAAACCTCAGCAGGCCCGTAGCCAGGATTTCAATTTTGGGGGGGGGGGGGGGGGTGGGGTGTGAGTTTTTTTCAGGAGGGGTTTCGGCGGGGCTGAGTTTCGGGGGGGGGGGGGGGCTGAAGCCCCTCAAGCCCCCCCCCCCTCCCCGGCTACATGCCTGAACCTCAGAACTATAAGGGGATTTTGTAAGACCAATCACTCTCAATACAATGGTGTAGTAACGGTGAGGCTGTGGATCTTTTTTTTAGTTCTTGCTGACCACCGGTGGTCCATGAATCACAGGTTGGGAACCACTGATATAAACTGAATGAGATGCCAAATTTCCTGTATTTTGTGGTGTGGCTCCTTCATAAAGTCAGAAATGTCTGCATCATATAATTTATAAATGTGTGAAATAACATCACTTTTCTAAAGAAACACAGGGCAAAGTGAATGGAAAGCTTTCATTTGATATTTTGAAAAAAACCAAGTGCTATCTACTTCCTGGTTATAAACCTTGCTGTCCCTTATTGTTTTTTTTTTTTTTTTAAAAACTAGCAACACTACTCTTTGTGTGTGTGTGCACGTGCACACACACACACACACACACAGACATGCTTTGCAAAACTGCCTGCTAGGACCATCCCAAGACCATTTGATGCCTGAGGCAAGAGGCAGCCAGTCTTTCCTCTGCCGTTCCACATAATGAAAGTCTTTGGTCTGGCTGCTGAATTTTTCTACCTAACCATTACCACTGGGTATGGTCTCCTGCACCACACTCTTTCATACCACAGCAGATACAACTTGCCATCTTCAAGGTTAAGAGGGCCTATTGCATGCCCTATACTGCTCTGCCGCTGTTCCGCATTCTAGTCTCCAGGGCAGCAGAAAACAAGCTTGCTCTCTCCTCCCTATGTTCTTTCATATTATACACAAGACAATTTTTCAGGTTTTTCACTTCTGGAGGGTGTTCTATACCCTTAATGCCAGGAAATTTGGAGGGCTGACTGTATTCTTGATTAGATTCACACAGACAAGGGATATAAAAAAAAACCTTTTGTTGCCCCTAGAGCAGAATGTATGTGCTGAATTCCTGCATCATTCTCCTTCTCCTCTGTAACAGGGGTCTGCATGGCTTTTTACGAGAGCGGCTTTGACACCAAGATTGTGAGACCAGAAGCCAATGGCAGCACAAGCAACGGCATCTTCCAGATCAACAGTTACCTCTGGTGTGAAGATTACAAGCGCTTTAAGCCAAACATATGCCAAATGCACTGCAGCGGTGAGCTCTCTGAAGTGGGTTAGCTTCTCGTCTACAGTGGGATATACTCTACTGCAAAGGGATGAGCAAAGGACATAGTGGAAGGAAAATGAAGCTCTTCCCTTAGTGTTAAGAATGCAAATGTAAGGGTGCAAATTATCTCCCATATGCAAGCACACTCAATGCAGAGACAGATCTCTTTTACACAGCACTTTGTACCAAAGTGCTATCAAAGTGCTGTGTGTAAGAGGTCTGTGTCTTTGAGACACAGATCTCTCCATTCTGTAGGGCAGTGGTTCTCTACCTGTGGATCTCCAGATGTTTTGGCTTCCAACTCCCATAAATCCTAAGAACTGGTAAACTGCCTGTGATTTCTGGGAGTTGTAGACCCACAGGTTGAGAACCACTGTTGTAGGGTGCACCTGCATGGTAGAATTAAGTTGGATTATGACTGGGTTCAAATCCATGATCAGGTATGGAAACCCACTGGATGAGCTTGGATGGAAATGTTACTTTTTGAGCCACAACAGAATTCCCTTGGCATTGTGGCCAGTGTCCATACCGGCTATGGGAACTAAGGGCATGGAGTTTGAACAAGTATTGTAGTGTCTGGAGCTCTGGCTTGCATGTCTATCACACTTGGAGGAGGGGGTAATATGCTGATGCATAGGTACCAGGTAAGAGAGCTTGAGAAGCAACAGTCTTTGTAAGAAGAAGAGATGAATAAAGGATGTGGGGATGAAGTGTTACCACCCAGGCCAGAGATGAACAGCCTCAGAAGCTTCAAGGATAGGCAAAAATGACCAGATGTTTCTTGGACCAAGAGTAGGGTTCATTTAGGTTTACAGAAAAACAAAAAGGAAAAAAATGGGGTTCACGTGCATATGGATGCCAATCTATCTTGTGTAGGAGGAACAATTGCCGCACTGGAAGACAAGCTTACCTGTCCAAACCATCCAGGAATTTAAGATAGTCTGGGAGGCCCTGCTCTCGATCCCGCCTTCCTTGCAGGCACACTTGGTGGGGACAAGAGACAGGGCCTTCTCAGTGGTGGCCCCTCAGCTGTGGAACTCCCTTCCCAGGGATATTAGATCGCCCCCTCCCTCCTGACATTGTGGAAAAGAGTAAAAACCTGGCTCTTTGAGCAAGCTTTTGGTAACACGGCATAATTGGATAAATACGGTATGATGAAATAACAAACATGGAACAGCTTAGATGATACAGATAAGGAGTCAAACTGGTAGATGCTAATTATTATAGTTTTAATTGGTTTTTATCTGGATTTTTATTATGTGATATTAAATGTTTTAAATGGATATGTATATATGCATGTTTATGTCATCTAATTGTTGCCAATCTGTACGCCACCCTGAGTTGCCTTTGGGCTGAAAAGAGCAGGATAAAAATGCTGTAAATAAATAAAAATAAATAAATGTATACTCCTTTCTTATCTTGACTACTTAAGACAGCCTACATAGGCTTTTCACCAATGGAAATGTGTGTCTCTCCAATTTGTCTGGCCAGGAGGGTATGGCTTTACTTTTAAAAATGCAGTTTCAATGTAGTATGCATCCAGTCCTAAAAGAATTCAAGATGTGTATTTATTTATTTATTTATTTATTTATTTATTTATTGTATCAGAAGTGAACCAAGGGTACAGTTGTAATGTATTTAAAAAACACAAAGTTTTAAAACCTGACATTATATTAGATGTGTACTGATATAAATGGATTATATCCTAATGTGATAACATTCAAGACACTTAGCAGGGGTGGTGTAACATAGGATCAATGTTGGCTTGGCTCTCATGCCCTGCTTCCTCTTTCCTTGCAGATCTACTGACCAGTTACATTAGGGACGACGTTGCCTGTGCCATGCGGATTGTACAAGGACCCAAAGGACTCGGGGCTTGGTAAAGGAATATATAAGGGTTTGTGGCCCGGATGGGGTGGGGGGCAGGCAGGAAGGCAGATATGTACTCTGAGTCCTTGCATTCCCAAGCAAAACCTTTCCATGTTGGTGCTTTCGGTCCTCAGGAATCACAAGGAATTTTGTTGACAAAACATGGGAGTAATATCTAACCAATGCTGTTACTCCTAACCATCTGTATGGCCATGTTCTAGAGGCATTCTCTCCTGACATTTCGCCTGCATCTATGGCAAGCATCCTCAGAGGTAGTGACATCACTACACATGTTCTAGAGGTTTTAAATGCCTCTAGAACATGGGCATATAACCTGAAAAAAACTACAACAATCCAGTGATTCCGGTCATGAAAGCCTTCGAAAATACATAATCACCCAGTTCCTAGAGGAGTCCATAGTTTCAATAGAACTGAACTACCTGCAATGGAAACAATAATCTGATATACCCTTTGACTTCTCAATTTAGTTGCAAAAATGTCAAAGGAGATGAATCAGTTTGTGGCGATATCTCTGGTTTCATAGTCATATCCTACCTGGAAAGTCTCTATGCCTCTACAAATATTACTTTTCATGTTGTACTGCCACTTAGTGGTCATTTTAAAATATGCCTGTTCTTACACAATTCATGGAGAATTTGAATTTCAGCATTAAACCAAATGCTTTCACTAATCATAGCTTAAATAACTTATCCCCCCATATTTTTTATTATTTCCCCTACATTTATGTTGTTGATTAGTTGGAGGTCCATTTTCTTCATTCAATTCTTTCCACAAAATGGTCCTCCCTTTTTCATCTTCTGATCATGCAAAGCAAACTACAGATTCTAAGAATTTTACGTCATTTTCCTTCCCACCATTTTACTTTCATGTTTTCACCCAAAGCAGACTGTAGGCTCAAAGGTTGGCTGAATAGTACTATTAGCTGGGAGTTTAAAGACAACAGTGGATGCACCTGGCTTCAATTCTGTTTGGGCCATAGAATAATGGTTCTATGAAGGAAGGAAGCAAGGCTACATATAGTCATTGGCTTTGTGGCCACATCCTGGACCTCATGCTATCTGTACCAGTGGGCATTCATGTGCTTTCCATGTTCAGGCTCCTCATTTTATATGTCAGGCTCATACAATCAAAATTACACAACAGTATGATTCTTGTAAGAGTATAGCAAAAAGGAGGAGGAGGGTTGTACATACCTACTTGAGCTCATTGGAAGAAGCCAAGGGACTGGAATTCTAAATTAATAAATACTTATGGTGAGAACACAGGGATAGTCTAACAAGTGTAACATATGCATGTGTGTATATGTGCCTTCAAGTCACCAGCTGATGTGCCTTCAAGTCACCAGCTATGAATTTCATAGAGTTTATTTGATAAGGACTTCTCAGAGGAAGTTCTACCAGTTCCTTCCTCTGAAATAAGAGCCTCCAGTACCTGGTGTTCATTAGCAGTTTCCCAAGTACTAATTAGAACTGGCCTTGCTAAGCATACAAAGTATTTAGGCCCTTATGCATAACATCTATCTCTGTGTGTGTTCAATTTGCTGTCAACTTGTAGTATTCCCTTGAATTTCATAGGGTTTCTTAGGTAAGGAATATGTGGAGGTAGTTTCTGCAGAGACCTGTTGCCCTCCACCTTTTCACAGATGAAAACTGGGTCACAACATCAGTGTGGTCAAGATAGCAAAAGTTATCTCTGAGGAAGTGTAACTTATGACCTCATCACACAGGGGAGCAAGCGTGGCAAAATGGCAGGTGTGAGAGGTGATGGCAGGTGTGAGAAGTGACGCTATGGCACGGTGACGTTTCCCCCATCATATCAGGGAAGTGTCACCCAACCAGGGCGAAAGTGTGGAGCCAGCACAAAATGGGAAAGCTCCCGTGTTTGGAGGGAAGAGTGGAAATCACAAGACGTCATGTGATAGCAGGCATGGGGCTCGGTCCCTGAAGCAGGCTGGAAGCATCCGATGATGCTTAAGAGAGGCTGCAGCTATTTGTTTTTGCTTGAGCCTACTGGCAAGGACAAGGTTCTGGACCCCCCCCCCCCCCTCCGCATGCTGCCCCTCCCTACTGCATAGCTAATGGAGTGCAAACTACTTTTGCACTTTGAACTCAACTTGCAGCAACTGAAGTAAGCTGAAGAAAAATGGGGAAAGTAGGGGAGAAGTGATAAACAAATATTTTAAAAATGGGACTACAGAAGATTAATTGGGGCTCTCTGTATCAAGAGGTGACCATTGGAGAGTTTTCCTTTTTCTCATATTTTGGCCATGAACTCTCAGAATCTAGGATGTTCCTGACCTCATACGAGGGGTATTTTTTAAGTAAGGTCCGTTTGAACATAAGTACACAACGAAAGTTTATTTCAAAAAAGTAAATTTATTTTCAGAAAGTACGTACTTCACTCTATTTTTCGACATAGTTGCCAAGTTTGTTCAAACACTTATCATACCTCTGAACCAATTTTAAAATACCCTCTTCATAAAAACTTGCCGCCTGCTGAAGCCACCAAATCGTCTGTAATCAAAGAAGGGCGACCGGAGCGGTCCTCATCATGGACATTGTCACGGTCATCTTTGAATTGTCGTACCCACTTACACACTTTGCTTTCACTCATAACAGTATCACCATACATTTCACAAATCTGTCGATGAATTTCTGCAGCAGGCAGGTTCCTTGCTGACAAAAACCATATCACTGAGCAAACCTCACATGCGGCGGGTGAGTTGATAGTTTTAAACATTTTTAAAGCACAGAACAGAACCGTACAGGTTAGCTACAGAGCGGAAACTGAGCACAGTTGTTCTCGAGGCATGCTGGTACTTGACGCACGTACTCGTTGCGGTATGTGAGCAAACTACTAGTGTCTACAACAAAACGGACCTTACTTAAAAAATACCCGTCGTATTTAGTGTTTCCTGTAAATCATTACATCTCTGAGGCTGTGAGATCTCTTCCCTGGAAATCTAGTATCTCTTGCAAGTCTAGTGGTTTAGTAGTGCTCTGAACCAGCCCTATCTTTAGATAGAATGAAGCAATCACTCTGACAACAGATGCTGAGAGGTGGTAGAGGTGAGACTTGTGTGGAATGTTTCCTGTCCTCTAGACTAGATTGTTGCCTTCAGGTATGGTTACAAGCTTCTCTTACATCATTTGTGTGCTGGAGGCTTCTTTTTTGGAGGCTTTTAAACAGAGGCTGGATGGCCATCTGCCAGGGGTGCATTGAATGCAATTTTCTTGCTTCTTGGCAGGGGGTTGGACTGGATGGTCCATGAGGTCTCTTCCAACTCTAGGATTCTGTGAAGAGATATTCAAATGCCAGTCGGATTGACCATTCATATAGAATGACAGAAGAGCATACAACACCATTTTGTTCGTTGCTCTGACAATCAAATGTCTTAGGCTAGTCTGGCAGAGTTCTCACCCATCTTTTGTATGTTTCAATGGTGAATTGTACCACAGAATGTTTAAAATGGTTACATCTGTTACATATGTCTTATATTTCTCCGGACTAAATTCTTTTTGCTTCTGACTCCTCCCTTTCAGGAAAAAGTGGAAGAAAAATTGTGAAGGCGAAGATGTGGATATCTGGTTGAAAGGATGTGAGCTGTGAAAAGACAAAGAGAATCCAAACTCCAAAAATTAGGGCAGAGAAGGCTGTTGGAATGTTTGGCACCAATAACACAACAAACACCCATAGACTGTTGCTATTCCTGGCACTAAACAGCACTAGCTGAATGAACTCTTTTGTAACTCTGACCTTTGGTGCTAGGAGAGAAATTGTAACTTGGACTTGAGACACCCCTTTTTGGTATAAAAATATGTGTTCAAACATTGTTATTGAGATGCTATATACATTACAATTAATACATGTCCACAGTGTTCAAATGGTCATATTCAAAGATAACTTTCAGAGGCACATTACAGCTTTCTCTATATATGAAGGTGAGTACTGCCCTGGCAGAAAGGCTTTCATGAAGGACAACTTTTTAGTACAATCTGCAGCTTCACAAGAATGTAAAACAGCTTGGAAAAAATGAGGTTGGGATTAAAGCCAGTGTCTATAATGGCTGGGGAATTCTGGGAGGGGTACTCCACAAAGCTGTGTTCCCTGGGATAGGGAGATACTGTCAGTTCAAACCAGGGCAATTATGAGAACTTTCATAGGTCTAGCCCAGGGGTCCTCAAACTACAGCCCGGGGGCCGGATACGCCCCTCCTAGGGCATTTACCCGGCCCTCGCTCAGGGTCAACATAAGTCTGAAACAACTTGAAAGCACACAACAACAATCCTATCTCAGCAGCCAAAAGCAGGCCCACACTTCCCATTGAAATACTAATAAGTTTATATTTGTTAAAGTTGTTCTTCATTTTAATTTTTGTATTGTTTAAGTGTTTTTGCACTACAAATAAGATATGTGCAGTGTGCATAGGAATTCATTCAGATTTTTTTCACTTTATAATCCAGCCCTCCAACAGTTTGAGGGACTGTGACCTGGCCCTCTGCTTAAAAAGTTTGAAGACCCCGGGTCTAGCCTATGCTACATATGAAGGAAGAATCACATGAAATGTGGAGGTATAGTATGCGTGACTCCTGCCTTGAAAGCCATACAAGGAAAAAGGATTGAAGGGTCTTAGTAGATCGCAAGGTAAACATGAGTCAACAGTGTGATATGATGTCCCAAAAAAAAAAAAAAAGCCAAGGCAATTCTAGGCTGCATCTACAGGAGCATAGTACCCAGATTAAGGGAAGTAATAGTGTCACTCTATTCTTTTGTTACATTTTGCCTGCAATATTGTGTCGAAGAATGCTATTAACAAGCCGGGAGGTGTGAAGAACAACTTAGAAAGTTGGGTATGCTTGGAGAAGACTAAGTGGCATAATGGTCAACTTTAAAAATCTGAAGAGATGCCACATAGGATGTTGACTGTGCTTCTTTTCTGCTGCTACAGAGACTAAGGGCCCATCCAGACAGAGCCTTTATTGCGGGAACTCCCGCGATAAAGGAGGGGCTGTCCAAACAATGTTGTGGACAGTCCCGCATGAAGGTTTTCCAAGAATAGAGTGACACAAACCACAAAGAATGGAGTGACCCAAACCAGGAAAACCCTGGTTTGTAGCAAACTAGTTTGATAGTGCATTTATTCTGCGCCCCTTGATACCTTAGAAAACTAAACAAAACTTACGTGCCCTCCATTTGAAGCCCTGGCGGGCTCTCCTGATGCATAGAAATGATGCGCCAGGAGAGTAGGGGGGGAGGGGGAGAGAGGAAAATTGCTCCCTCCTGCTCTCCTGGCAAATCATTTCTACACACCAGGAGAGCCTGCAGGGCTTCAAATGGTGGGGACATAAGGGTGTGCTTTTTGGGGTGGGTATGGACAGGCAATGTCCAGTCTCGATAAAATAGTAAAGAGTAGAGACATCAGACTGGCAACAAAGATCCGCCTAGTCAAAGCCATGGTATTCCCTGTAGTAACCTACGGATGTGAGAGTTGGACCTTAGGGAAGGCCGAGCGAAGGAAGAGCGATGCTTTTGAGCTGTGGTATTGGAGGAAAGTTCTGAGAATGCCTTGTACTGCGAGAAGATCCAACCAGTCCATCCTCCAGGAAATAAAGCCCGACTGCTCACTGGAGGGAAGGATACTAGAGACAAAGTTGAAGTACTTTGGCCACATCATGAGGAGACAGGAAAGCCTAGAGAAGACAATTATGCTGGGGAAAGTGGAAGGCAAAAGGAAGAGGGGCCGACCAAGGGCAAGATGGATGGATGGCATCCTTGAAGTGACTGGACTGACCTTGAAGGAGCTGGGGGTGGTGACGGCCGACAGGGAGCTCTGGCATGGACTGGTCCATGAGGTCACGAAGAGTCGGAGACGACTGAACGAATGAACAACAACAACAACATGGACAGGCCCGCAGAAACATCCGCATTTAAAAAACGTGAATGCTTCTGGGACAAGGGCCTGTCTGGATCTGGCCTAGGACACAACTCAATGGATTCAATTACAAGAAAAGAGAGAATTCAATATCAGGTTTAAATTTTTTACTGCCTTGGTGAATAGTCTCCATTTCCATCTTTGAGAAAATAACATCTCTCCACTTTGAAGAAGTACTTATATGATGAACAAACATGGCATGAAAGCTACAGCCCTTTCCTGATAGTGGACTCATGTATTCAGAATTTATGCACAGAGGCTCTGAATTCTTTAAGTGTAATGGGAAATATACCTGATTAGATGACACTGGCCAACATACATTTTGGTGCCTCAAATGTTAGACCTGTTTCTGTATATATTTGATCTGCTAGGTCTAAAAATTGCACCGGTTTTCTTCTATCAGCTCTAGTTTTTGAGATACATATACTATCTACCAGTCACAATCTGTATGCCCATGGAAAATCATATCAGCTCTAGTTTTGAGATACATATACTCATAACATCTATCAGTCACAGTCTGATAACCATATCTAAAGAAACTCATGCTGATGCAGTCTATTGAATGCAGTTTTCTGTATCTGTGCCTGAATCAACCCCAAAAACAGGCCTAAAAACACAGATACTAAGAATTGTTTTGTTGAGATGTGTAATCGCTTAGTTAAAATTTAAATGTTTCATGTCGCTTCATTAGAAAAATAAAATAAAATGCATACTCTTAGAGCTAAACAATTCGGTTCAAACAAAATGCCACAAAAAGTGTGCAAGCCTCAAAACTCGCCAGCCAAAATTGAAAAAGATTAGAAAGCTTGACATTTTGTTTGGGAACTGTCAAAACTGCTTTTGAATATACCTTGCCTTAGAAGACCCTAGGAAATTCATGGTTCACCATAAGTCAACAGGTGACTTGCAAGTTCACATACAGTGTTGTAACTTGATGCCCCATTAAACTGCCTTCTAAGGCTGCATCTACCCTGCAGAATGTTGACCACATCAGATGGGGTGAATTAAGCACTCTTTTTATGATAAAAGTTGTTAGTGGAGTTTGATAACACACTACTTGCCATAGCTCAATGCTATAGAGGAGCCCCCAGTGGCACAGTGGGTTAAACTCTTGTGCCAGATTGAAAAGGAACAGGTCACAGGTTCGAATCCAGGGAGAGCATGGATGAGTTCCCTCTGCCAGCTCCTGCTCCCCATGCAGGGACATGATAGAAGCCTCCCACAAGGATGGTAAAACATCAAAATCATCCTGGCATCCCCTGGGCAACGTCCTTGCACACAACCAATTCTCTCATACCAGAAGCAACTTGCAGTTTCTCAAGTTGCTCCTGACATGCAAAGTCACCCAGTGAGTCTTCATGGCTGAGCAGGGATTCAACTTTTGGGGCCCTTCCAGACAGCCCTATACCCCAGAATATCAATCCAGAAAATCCCACAATATCTGCTTTGAACTGAGTTATCAGAGTCCACACTCAGATAATTTTTGTTCTTGGATTATAAATGTCATTTCTGAATTAGCTCTATTCTAAAAACATGGGGAAAGTTTATTAGACTACAAGAAACTGGTTTTGCGAGACATCCTGCAGCATTTTGCTAGTTTTGCTAACTACTAAACATGAAATAGCGCCATAAAACCAGGAAGTTTTTCAAATTTTGTTACTGTATGTGATAGGCTCAATCAGTGCCTGATTTAAAAGCACAGGGTCACATTTTAAAAAAAGATTTTGCCTATGGGTACAATTCTAAATTTGAAGGTGTTGCCCCACCCCAGCCATTCCACAGATACATAAACCCTTTGTCCTAATTCCAACAGACCTCACTACCTCTGAGGATGCTTGCCATAGATGCAAGCGAAACGTCAGGAGAAATGCCTCTAGAACATGGCCCTATAGCCCGAAAAAACCCACAAGAACCTAGTGATTCCAGCCATGAAAGCCTTCGACAATACATTGAAGGTGTTCTGTTTGAGTGATTTCAGCTACAATATAGTTAAAGTCTATGGGAGTGTTCCACAAAAGAGGTAGTGGGCAATCTTGTAAACGGCTAATCTTCCCAACCCAAAAGCATTGCTTCCCATGTCAGTGTGCTGGAAGAAGCAAAGACCACCAGCATTGAAGCAATGCTCCTCTGCCATCAATTCCGCTGGACTGGCCATGTTATTCGAATGCCCGATCACAGTCTCCCAAAGCAGTTACTCTATTCCGAACTCAAGATCGAGAAATGGAATGTTGGTGGACAGGAAAAGAGATATAAAGATGAACTTAAAGCCAACCTTAAAAATTGTGGCATAGACACCAAGAACCGGGATGCCCTGTCTCTTGAGCGCTCTAACTGGGGGTCAGCTGTGACCGGAACTCAAAGAAGCACGAACAAAAGGCAAAAGGGAGAAAATATATTGTCAAAGGCTTTCATGGCCAGAATCACTGGGTTGTTGTAGGTTTTTTTGGGCTATATGGTCATGTTATAGAGGCATTCTCTCCTGACGTTTCACCTGCATCTATGGCAAGCATCCTCAGAGGTAGTGAGGTCTGTTGGAATTGGGTTTATATATCTGTGGGATGTACAGGCCATCAAATGCTAATCAAGGTGATTAGTTCCAACAGACAAGAGTTCTTTGTCCCACCCTGGACATTCCAGATATATAAACCCACTTCCAACAGAGCTCACTACCTCTGAAGATGCTTGCCATATATGCCTTTAGAACATGGCCATATAGCCCAAAAAAACCCCTACAACAACCCAAAAGAGAGAATTTGGACTGGGACTGTCTTCCACCTGAAAACCAGATGTCCTCACTGCAGAAGATGCAGATCAAAAATAGGGCTTCACAGCCACCTAAGGACCCACCACCAAGACACCACATCTGGAAGACAATCATCCTCATGCTATGAGGGATTGCCTAAGCTTAGAAAAAAGCTTTACATTTATGCAATGCTTTTGACACAAAATAATAATAAAGTGGGAATAAGACTAACATGAGCTGTGCAACAAGTTTCAAACTCAACAGCTAGTTAGGAAGTGGAAGTTATTTGAATCTGCGTCTGGTATTTCAGCCTTGCCTCCCCCACCACTCTTTATAGCCTTCAAATTTGGGGGAGAAAGTGGGTGCATGCCTTTTCAAATTCAACACTATTAACTTCCAAGACAGGTAACATTTTGCCATGATTTGATTCAGATTAAACTGATCCAACTAATAAAGTTTAGACAATTAAAAATATTTCAATGGCAGTAACCTTTTGTTTACATCAGGAGTTTGACTTCGGCACACACAAAGGCCACCAGTTTGAAGATGATGCTTTATACAATTATACTGATATTCAAACCAATGGGAACCACCTCACTGCAAAAAACCAAAATATGCCTGGATATGTAGACAAAGATGGATCCATGTAGAAATGGAATGAAGTTGCTTTATGGATTGTAGATTTGCCAAGAATAAAAGTATTCCAAATAAAAGAATCAGAAAATTATTTCAATATTGGGCTTGGCTTTTTCTAAGACAGCCAGTGGTAAATCCCTACAAGGGGCCCTTCCACACAGCCTATAACCCAGAATATCAAGGCAGAAAATCACAATAAAGCTTCTAGAACTTGGCCGTACAGCCCTACAACAACCCAATCCCACAATATCTGCCTTGACCTGGATTATCTGAGTCCAGGAGCTCCTGGTGGTGCAGTCACAGGTTTGAATCTTGTGGATGAGCTCCCTCTATCAGCTCCAGCTCCTTGTGCAGGGACATGAGAGATGCCTCCCACAAGGATGGTAAAAACATCCAAACATCCAGACATTCCCTGGGCAACATTCTTGCAGACGGCTAATTCTCTCACACCAGAAGTGACTTGCAGTTTCTCAAATCGCTCCTGACATGAAACAAAATTCCAAGTCCACACTGCCATATATTCCAGTTCAAAGCAGATATTGTGAGATTTCCTGCCTTGATATTCCGAGTTATATGGCTGTGTGGAAAGGCCCCAAGTCATGAAATGCTCCCTCTTAGCTCAGAAGAAGGAAATGGCCAAGGTGGGGATTGACTGCAATACCTATTACTGAGTTGCTGTAAGTTTTATGGGCTGTATGACCATGTTCCAGAAGAATCTCTCTCCTTTCGCCTGCATCTATGGCAAGCATCCTCAGAGATTGTGAGGTCTGTTGGAAACTAGGCAAATGAGGTATATATATTGTTGGCTGTGGCTGGGACCTCACAACCTCTGAGGAAGGCTGCCATAGATGAAGGCAAAACATCAGAAGAGAATGCTTCTGGAACATTGGCATACAATCTGAAAAACTCACAGCAACCCAGTGATTCGAGCCATGAAAGCCTTCGACAACACAATACCCATTACCATTACAGGAGAATAAGTGGAACTATGTTGGGATTTTATACTAAAACACTTCCCAAATCCCCATATATACAGGAGCCCACGCACAAAAAGATTTTTCTCTTTGCCAATTCCTCTTTAGGAATAGCAACTTTGTTACTTAGATGCAGTGATAACAAGATGAGTAGCTGTGAGATTTGTATTTATTTCTTGCAACAATATATTACACAACACTTAAAAGACAGTACATAATCTTTATACATTTAAATTATATGTGTTACATGCATTGAACTAAAATTATCCACATTACACTTAAAAAGGCTTAACAGTGAAATTGAGGAATTGGAAAAGTGAACAGTGAAATAGGTTGCATTGATAATAAAGAATGGATGTAGTTTGAGACAGCTTTAAATGACATGGTTCAATGCAAAGATATCCTTGTGAGTTGTAGTTTGGCAAGACACAGGCACTATTTGGCAAATAAGGCTAAAGAGCTTGTAAAACCAGCTTCCATGATAATAATAATAATAATAATAATAATAATAATAATAAAAACTTTATTTATACCCCGCCACCATCTTCCCAAGGGGACTCGGAGAGGCTTACATGAGGCCAGGCCCAACAGTACATCAATAAAAACAAAGCAATAAGCAAATAAAACAATACAATTAATATAACTCACATATAGACAATAACACGCAGAGATTGAAAAACCTATGGCCGGGCCAGATGTAATAGTTAAAATCTTAAAAATAAACGCTGGGCATGAACAGAGGTGGGATGTATCTTAGTTTTAAAGAAATGTAGGGAGAGCAACCCAATGGGTAATTAAAGTGCTTCTGATTCCATTGCATTGAACCATTCAAGTTAAAGTGCTGCTAAACTGCATAATCCAGCAGTGCAGATGCACCCTTAGTAAGGCCAGGAAGCGTAAGAAACAGTATTTTAAAAGAATTTGTAGTAAACAGCAGATCTTCCGTGGGTGGAATCACTGGGTTGCTTTGAGTTTTCAAAGCTGTATGGCAGTGTTCTGGAAGCATCTGGAACATGGTCATACAGTTTGGAAAGCACACTGCAACACAGAATGGATTCCATTGAAAGGGTTGGATATAGAAAATCCATACTACAAAGAAAGAAAGAAAGAAAGAAAGAAAGAAAGAAAGAAAGAAAGGAAGGAAGGAAGGAAGGAAGGAAGGAAGGAAGGAAGGAAGGAAGGCAGGCAGGCAGGCAGGCAGGCAGGCAGGCAGGCAGGCAGGCAGGCATAATGGAACAAATCATAGCATATTAAATATCTCATATCACTTAACCCCTCTAGAAGTTTAGACATATTATAAAGGATTTTTTAAAATTCCCAGCAGAGATAGGAATTAATCCACAAATGTAAAAATACAATTTTCACAAGCGCTGAGCATTCTGGCTGGAAAGTACCCAAACAATGTAGCACTTTCCCAAAATGCCATAAGAGGAGAGTGCTACTGTTTGAGCAGTATCAAGCCAGAAATAATAAGTTTTGCACTGGAGAGGAAATTGATAAACTCTCCTAGAAGTCACTTCATCACAGAGCACTTGGGAGTATGGTTATAAAACACAGAAGTGCTCTGGTGGTGAAGTTGCCTCCAGAAGAAAGACATCCTAATGCAGAATAGGAATGCTTTGGGGCCGGGGGGGGGGGGGGTTGTTAGTAAATTAAATATATTTATATACAACATTCAAGGTGTTTTCCAAGAGCAACCCTGAGCCAGATATCACCCAAACAAAGAAGCACTTTCCTGGTTAGAACTACATAGAAAGTGCCAATGTCTGGGCAACATTCAGCCAGGAAGAGAGTTGAAAATCCAGTGCAGATGTTTAATATACTGATATACATTTACTTTGGGAGCACCTTAAGGCAGGCCTGATAACACTATGTAACATTTGAAAAAAAATCTGTTCCTGGTTTGAAAGTGTTATTTCCTGTTTAATTGTGCAGTATTTACTTTTAAAGTAGTTTTACTCCAGAAATTTGTTTTTGTGGTTGCCACAAACTATGAATTGGTTGAGACTATGAGATAGTCATTGAAAAACTATAGCAAAATATGCTGCAGGATGTACTGCAAAAATAATAGTTTAATAAATTTCCTATATTTTTTATGATAGAAGCAATTAGGAAATGACATTTATAACCAGGAACAAAAATTGTGTCACCTAGCATAATGTAAGGCATAATATATTACTAGGCAAGATTGAAGATCCTCTTTCTGCATGCACAGCAATGCTAAAGTTTCTCTCCAGACTGGCCTTAAGTTGGCAGACTTCCATATACAGATGAACTGGCTTTTGCTTTGTTACCTGGCAAAGACATAAAAGAGAAGCCTGGTTAAAAACATAATCCCAACTATCAATTTGAATTCAGAACCAACGTACAGATACAGCCAAACCAATAAGGAACTTCTGGAACTTACAATACGCAAACTCCACCTATCCAGCAGTCACTGGCCATGCTGGGCAGGAGAATCTGGTAATTGTAATCCAAACTCATCTATTATTTTCCCTGAAACATAAATTAATTCCTGCTGGGGGAAAATGGTGAAGGTCTTTCAGGTCTTGCTGCTCAGCCAGGCTTGAAACCTACACAAACAATATAGCACTTAATTGAATCCATTATTACAAGAAAGTGCCAATGTCTGTGTTGGCTTCAAGCAGTTCATCTTCCAAGCCACTAAAAAGGAAACACTGGCACCAAGCATGAAGAAACCACATAGTTCAGGAAATGTTATATATATAGTGGTGTAATAATAAGTACAAAATATACAAGAATTATATTATATATAATATGACTTAACATTGCAGTAGAGCACAATCTAATATACAATACTAATATTGTGTGATGCTGATAATGTAATATGCATATAATATGATGTAATATAATAAAACAATATAATATATAATACTAATATTGTGTGATGCTGATAATGTAATATACATATATGATGTAATATAATAAAAACTAATAATATATTATATAAAATACTAATACTCTGTGATGCTGATAATGTAATATGCATATAATATGATGTAATGTAATAATAATAATAATAAAACTTTATACCCCACCACCATCTCCCAAAGGGACTCAGGGCGGCTTACATGAGGCCAAGACCAACAACAACACATCAGTGAAAACAAAGCAATAACCAAATAAAACAATACAATTAATATAACCCACATATAGACAATAACACACAAAGATGTATTAATATTGTGTGATGCAGATAATATAAATGCATATGATATATTGTAATACAATATAATACAAAATAATATAATACTAATAGTGTGATGCTGATAATATAAATACATATAATATAATGTGATACAATAGAATACAATAGAAGATATAATACTAATATTGTGATGATTATAATATATGCAGTACAATACAATACTAATACAATATAATACATAATATTGTAATTGAAAAATATTAGAAAGATCCAAAAGCGGTTTCAAACACAAGGACAACCTAAGTAGACCCAACAAGGAGGCAGACCTAAATCTACAAAAAGTATAGAATAAAAACGAGGGAGCAAAGCAAGAGAAGAGGAATTTGGTGGAAATGTCCTTCCCACTGACATGCAGCCCCTATTTCCCCCTCTGCTCGGCTGTTTTATGGCTGTGGTCCTGGAGGAAAGGCAGCCCTGGAGCACATGGCAGAAAAGGAAGGGGGGAAAGGACCAGTCCTGGTTGCTTCTTTAGAAAAGAAAGAAAAAGGAAGTACTACCACCAGATTTTTTAAAAGGTGAAATACATTAGAGGTGAAAAAAAGCAGACGAGGCGCAAAAACATTGTAGAAATTATGAGAAATTATGAGATTATCAAAAAAAAGTTTGAAGCTATGCAGTTCTCTCCTTCGCCGCTAGAGACGCTGCCGGGCAGTCCTTTTGGCCCATCCTCGCCGCGTTTACCTGGCCAGGCATTTCTTGGCGAAAGAGGAAGTTTTTAGGGAAATATGAAAGGCAAAAAACTCTCCCCTCTTGACCAGAGATGCAATGGAGGCAGCATGTTCCAAAGGCCTTCTTCCTTCCTTCCCCTCGAGAGATGCCTGTCCAAGACGTCGCCAATACAAGGAAGCACTTTCTCACTTTGTCAACATCACAAGGCAGTGCCAACGTATTGGTGGCGTCCAGGCAGAAAAAGATCCAGGGACAGAAGCGACTCCCTCCCAACCTTTCCACCTTCTCCACCTGCCCATGGGGTGCAGGGCCACGCAGGGGGGAAAAAACCTACCAAGAAGAGATGGCACTCTTTTCCATACATATCCCAGAATATCAAGGCAACAAATCCCACAATATCTGCTTTGAACCGGGTTATCCGAGTCCACACTCAAGGTAATGCGGATTTTCTGCCTTGATATTCTGGGACATAGGGTTGTATGGAAGGGCCCCGAGTTTAAAGTCTTAAAGCCAGTCCCAATCAAGGTCCTCCCTCCAAGAATGTCAAGAATGTAAATTCCACGTGGTCCTCCTCCTCCTCCTCCCTCCTCCACCTTCTCCCACCGCCGAGAGCCTCTTCCCTAAGCCACTGACACTTGGCAAAGCTTACCTAACTCTTCCATCTTCCATCTTCCTTCCTTCTTTGCTTCCTTCCTTGCTTCCTTCCTCCTGAAGGCCAGTGAAGCGATGGTGTTCCCAGCCCTGACCAGGCGCCTTATAAATCCTGTGGCCACTGGGGTGCCATTGGCTGGCCCATTCCCTCCTCTGGCCCGGTTCCTCCAATCAAGTTCAAGAGCTGGGGGCTCCACTCCCCACCCACCGGCCCCTCCCCTCCCTGAGCCCTTGAGTGGATCAAGGGGTTGGGTCGGGCCAGAAGGTGAAACAATCAAGGAAACCGCTTGATGGGGAAGGAGATAACTCAATCCTAGAGCACAATGGCCCACCGCCCTCTTTCATCCCCCCAGGCCTGGCCCAGGAAGGCTGGTGGGGAAGGGCTTTAGGCATGCAAAGGGGGCAGCCTTTCTTTTCCCCCTGGATTGAGAAATCCCTTTGTTTCAGAGAACACCAAGGTGACCATCAGGCCAAATCCAATCATTTCTAATCAGCCAGGCCAAGTTGGGGAAGAAGACTTCTCCATTGGGGTCTATTCAGGCTGGAAACCAGGCTAAACCACATATTTCTTGTTTTAATAGACCAACCACCTCCACCTTCGTTTCAACTGTGCATAATAATAATAATAATAATAATAATAATAATAATAATAATAATAATATAGCCCAACCAACACAAACCATTCTTGGGTGTCTTGTGGCTCTTCCACAAAGCCATATAGCACAGATTATCAAGGCAGAAAATCCCATAATATCTGCTTTGAACTGGAATATATGAACTGATAACCCAGTTCAGAGGAGACATTGTGGGATTTAATACAGCCCAACCAACACAAACCATTCTTGAGTGTCTTGTGGTCCTTCCATAAAGCCATATAACACATATAATATCATAATATCTGCTTTGAACTGGAATATATGGTTGTGTGGACACAGAGGAGACCTTGTTCTGGGTTATATGGCTGTGTGGAAGGGCCCCCAGTTCAAAGCAGATATTGTGGGTTATTCTGCCTTGATATTTTGGGTTATATGGCTTTGTGGAAGGGGCCTTGATTTTTAAGTCTGTTCCTGGGGTTATTTGGAGCACTGATTTTTAAAAATTGTATTAAATAGACTGCGTCAGCTCAAGCCTCATAGGGTCCTTCCACACAGCCATATAACCCAGAATATCAAGGCAGAAAAGTCCACATTATCTTCCTTTGAACTGGAATATATGGCACTGTGGACTCAGAGCCCTTCCACACAGCCATATAACACAGAATATCAAGGCAAAAAACCCCATGATATCTGCTTTGAATTGGGTTATCTGAGTCCACACTGCCATATATTCCAGTTCAAAGCAGATATTATGGTATATGGTGTCTGTTCTGTATATCAAAAATAGATCTGATAGGGGAAAACTGGTGCCATTTTTGGAATCAATAGGTCAAATATATCCAGAAACATTTGAGGCACCAAAATGTTTGTTGGCTAGAGTAGTAATAATAATAACAAGGCCTCAATTTTTCTCTCTTGTTCAAGTTTTTCTCTCTTGTCTCTCACTCTATACTCTGCAATGTCCTTTATGGATATATTTTTTAAATATGTGAAATGCAGTAGACGCTTACTTAACTGGAACCCATAGGGATTGGTAGATACCATATAAATGTAGTTTCAGGTTGCTTGAGTTACTATGGGCCTAATTAATATTATATCCCATATTTACCTATCCATATTTACCTATCCATTTACCTATCTATATGTTGAAGTAGTACTGAAATATGGAAATTAAACACAAATAAAGACAAATGTAATGTAAAACAGTTTTGTTGTATTTTAATTTTTATTTAAAGTATTATTTCCTAATGCTGCGATCCCTTAATACAGTTCCTTATGTTGTGGTGACCCCCCAACCATAACATTATTTTGTTGCGACTTCATAACTGTGATTTTGCTACTGTTATGAATTGTAATATCACATATGCAGGATGTACTTTATTCACTGGACCAAATTTGGCACAAATACCTGAAACACTGAAAATTGAATACTGGTGGGGTGGGGGGCTGATTTTGTCATTTGGGAGTTGTAGTTGCTGGGATTTATAGTTTACTTAAAATCAAGGAGCATTCTGAATTCCATCAACGATGGCATTGAACCAAACTTGGCACACAGAACTCCCATGACCAACAGAAAATACTGGAAGGGTTTGGTGGGCGTTGACCTTGAGTTTTGGAGTTGTAGTTCACCTGCATCCAGAGAGCACTGTATACTCAAACAATGATGGATCTGGACCAAACTTGGCACAAATACTCAATATGCCCAAATGTGAACCCTGGTGGAGTTTGGGGAAAAATAGACTTTGACATTTGGGAGCTGTAGTTGCTGGGATTTATAGTTCACCTACAATCAAAGAGTATTCTGAACCCCCCCCCCCCCCCCAACGACAGAATTGGGCCAAACTTCTCACAGAGAACCCCCATGACCAACAGAAAATATTGTGTTTTCCTGGTGGTCTTTAGTGACCCCTCTGACACCCCCTCGCGACCCACCCAGCTGTCCCGACCCCCAGGTTGAGAAACACTGCTCTAGGGAACCCTGGTCTTGCTATGTTCCAGCTGAAATACCACCCTGGTCCTTCTATAGAGCCAAAGCCTTAGCTAGACTTTCTTGGGAAAAGATAAGTGACAGCAGAGAATCCAGACTGATTTTTTCCATAAATGTGATAGGCTGGATCTCATAAAACTGAGTTGCAGTCAAGTTCTAACCTGCATTTAAGTTAAGCTGACAAGAGACTAGCGTTTCACATTGAGTTAAAGGAGGGCCAAAGGCGAAGATTGGAACCAAACATTTTGGGGAGACATTTGGAAATTACATAGCTCCTTATATCTTCAGCGACTTCTTAAATACACAAATCTTATGAGATCACTTTCCTGATATGGCTTGACATGGTCTTATGAAGTACAAAAAACAACTAAGTGCACCCATTTAGTTCAAATGAACCAGTGAATTTGTGGCTCCTGTTCTTCCCTATTCTCCCAAATTACCCCACTTCTTATGTCTTCCCAAACTACTTGCGCCATTAATGGGCATATCAAAATGCCTTATGATATTATACATAATGTATTAAACTTTGAAGTTAATTCCACCGGAGGTTCTTTTGCACAAACCCCACTGAAATGGTTGGAAGCTTTGCAAGAGCAGGGCCTCAATTATATTTACAGAGGAGTGACTTCTTGCGAATTGCGTCACTTTTTTGTTTGCTTCCTCATTGGGTAGAAAGACATGGCTAGGCTATACAGTTTTAGCACATGTGTGCATTTCTCTCTCTTTTTCTCCCTGTCTGTGTGGATCTGAAAGAGAATTTCTTTCATTTTGCATTTGCTGTCCTTTGACTGTAAACCTGACATTCAAAGACAGATCTATGTATTGTTGAAGGCTTTCATGGTCGGAATCACTGGGTTGTTGTAGGTTTTTTCGGGCTATATGGCCATGTTCTATAGGCATTCTCGCCTGACATTTCACCTGCATCAATGGCAAGCATCCTCACTACCTCTGAGGATGCTTGCCATAGATGCAGGTCAGGAGAGAATGCCTCTAGAACATGGCCATATAGCCCGAAAAAAACCTCCAACAACCCAAAGACAGATCTCCTTCCACAGTGCTATAATGTGTCGAGTTGGGTCCCAAATCTGGCAGAAATGCAGGAGCGTGTTGATTGAACAGCCAACAACTTGAATTCAAAAGGTGCACAGAATAGATGCATGAGGACCTCAACACTATGTTTGACTGCATATTTAGGCACACTTACCTGAGAGTTATATACATTCAGGACAGGATATTAAGGCAGAAACCTGGGAACCCATTACCTACTCAGCTGAATAGGTTGGAAAGTCTTCCCTGCATCCCCAAAACTTGAAAGCTGGCTATATGTACAATTTAGCAAGAAAAGGGAAAACAAATCACATTGTTCCTAGTCTTCAGACCCATGCTGCGTGAAATGGCAATGGGAGTTGTAGAATCTGGAGAGTGCTGGGTTGAGAGAGGATATTATACATACTTTAGTCTGATCTTTTGCCAGATTGTTGTTGTTGTGTGCCTTCTAGACATTCCTGATTAATGGTCACCCTAACACAAATCTATCATGGGGTTTTCTTGGCAGAACTTCTTCAGAAAAGGTCTGCCCTTGCTGTTCTCTGAGGTTATGAAAATGTGACTTACCTAGGGTCACCTTGTGGTTTCCATGGCATGGTGGGAAATTGAACCCTCACCACTGTGTGTCTTAGTCCAATACGCAAACTGTTGCACCACATTGGCTCATTTTGCAAGTCCTTCTGAATTCATTCCTATATGAAGTATGTTTGGCACTATAGTGTTTGGAGTAGACATGGAAACCTGCTTTACATCACATGAGGTTGTAGCTCAGATAAATTATAAGGGTACAGAAAGGAAATATATTCAGTTTCTCTTTGGTTTTCCCCCAGATTCCCAGTAGTTTCATCCCATGTGGGGAGGGGGAATACCCACAAGACAGGATCCAGCCACTGCTACACAGAGTGGATCAAGCTTACTGAGTGCGTGATAAAATTAGTGGAGGGTTACGCATGTTTAATTTGTTCGTATTGGGTTGTGACTTCAAGTAATTTCTAACTTATGGCAACCATAAGGTCAACATCTCACAAAGTGATATTGGCAACATTCATTCAGAAGATAGCACTGCTTGTCCAGCACCCGAATCACTACACCATGCTAGCTCTTCTATAGTATGTAAAATGTTTAATTTTATTTACTATATTTTTATCCCATACAATTCCAAGCAAGTCTGATTGAGCAAACATATTTGCTCACTTCTTTTTCCAGTTTTATCTTTTGCTCCAACTCTATGAGGTTGGTTAAGCTGAGAGATAGTGATTGTCCCAAGGTCATCATGAGGACATGAAATCCAGGTCTCTGCAGTCCTGGCCCTCACAATGCAACATGTCCACTGTCACATTTTTAAACTATTTCAGTTTTAAATGCAAGCATATATGTGAATTCCACAGATATATAAACCCCACTTGCCTAGTTTCCAACAAACCTCACAACCTCTGAGGATGCCTGCCATAGATGTGGGTGAAATGTCAGGAGAGAATGCTTCTGGAACATCGCCATAGAGCCCGGAAAACTCAAGCAACCCAATGATTCCAGCCATGAAAGCCTTCAACAACACATCTATGTGAAGTCCAATAATGGAAGGGGTTTCTCAAATACTTTTAACCTTTGTGATGCATTTCATTCATTTTCTCTTCCAAGTGTGTTAGCTTTTTGAAAGTAGCAAAGTTAAAGTCTAGTTTGTATCAATGGGTTGGAAACAAATTACTATATGTGTACACATTATCCTTTTACAACAGAAAACAGAATGGTTTACAACCCAAAATATGCAGGTAATGATACTGATTTCTATCATGGAGGGCTTGTAATAATTGCAAGATAATGTTTTTGAACTCTTATTAGTTTTCCAAAGTGCATTTTCCAGCATTCTTTACAGACCCACCACTTCCAATAATACTGCTAGTTTACTGTCAATGCTGCCACTCCAAGACAACCTGCCATTTTGGAGTCATAAATGCAAAAGACTTAATTGGGCTCAGTAATCTGATAATCCCATGTTTCCAATCCATTGGGAAACAGTATTGAAATACGAAATACAAGACTATGTATCCAGAATTAGCTTCTCTCTTTCCCGAGCCATGAACATTTGGGTTAAAGATCTTCAAACTCCTTACGTGACACATTTTTCTCTGCATTCAGTTTAATTCAGTTCAGCTTGTTTGATTCATTCACTTTCTAATTCCTTGTAAAGCTCCAACAATTTACCAAATTATCAAATAATCGTCAGTGCAATGTTTTAATCCTTTTAGGTTGTTAAAAGGAAAAGCAAAATTAATGAGAAAAAACTGGTAGAGAATGTGCTTTTCTTATTTTTAGAAAGTGTGAGCTGCTGCAAATAGGTATCAATGGGAATCCCCTTTCCTGGCTCAGACTGGATGGAAAGACCAAGTTGGCTAGGTTTGAAAATTAAGCAAATTAAGAAATAGTGGGAGAAAGAGTTCACATTTATTAAGTTTGGAGCATTTTATTATCTGGGTTTTTTTTTCATGTCAGACGCGTCTTGAGAAACTGCAAGTTGCTTCTGGTGTGAGAGAATTGGCCATCTGCAGGGACGTTGCCCAGGGGATGCCCGGATCCTTTGGTGTTTTACCATCTTTGTGGGAGGCTTCTCTCATGTCCATGCATGAAAAGCTAGAGCTGACAGAGGGAGCTCATCTGCACTCTCCCCAGATTTGAATCTCTGACCTGTTGGTCTTCAGTCCCGCTGGCACAAGGGTTTAACCCTTTGCAAACTAGCATATATCGATAACCTTATATATTGGTCATTTACTATGAAACTTTCATTAGAAACCAGTCACAAATTTCAGCCAACAGTTAAACACATATAGGTGGCAACCTGATGCCCATCAACCCGTGAGTAAACTGTGTTAAACTCAGCAGGATGTATATTAGAATAGATTCAGGCTTTCAATGCTTTGCAGTTACTATGAATGTTTTCCTGCTGAACTCCAATGGACTGTAAAAGCTGAAGTCCAATTGCTGGTCCCTACTCAGAGCACAATCTACGAAATGGTTGTGGAGTAACAAATAATTCCCTGTGGAAAGCCCACTGATTTATTTAGTCCGCTATTGATAAGACTTTGAACTAGACTGAGATTCTAATATCTAAAAATAAGCTGATGTGGACCTTCACATCATTTCTGACACATGACGGCTTTAAGGAGAATGGGTAATTGATATTTCCTTGGTAAGATTTGTTCAGAGAGGGGTTACCTTTGGCTTCCATGGAGGCTGAAAGTGTAAGATTTACCCAAAGTTGCCCTGTGAGTTTCCATGGCATGCAGAGATTCAAACCATGGTATCTAGGGTTGAACCACCAACTACTACTGCATTCTGACTTTCATACAGGGCTTTGTTTTTGTTGGGTGCCTTCAAGTTGTTTAAGACTTCTGGCAACCCGAAGATGAACCTGTCAGAAGCCCCCTTTTTATTGAATCCATAAAATAGGGAATGTTTACTGGAGGTGGAAAAAAGAGGGCTTTCTAAAAGACAACAAGCATCTTAGCTCTAGAAATGAAGGGGTTAACTGTTATCAGAGGATATTGTGTGTGTGTGTGTGTCTTTTGGTTGGGGAAGCATTGGGGGACTGAAAAGGATCCGGCTTCCACTTCTGATGGTTGATGATGGCTTGAAGCAAGGAGATGTAGAGGGGGAGGGGTGGGCTGGGGAAAGACTATTTGACCCTCCCTTAGTGAAGATTCCTGCATATCAATAGTTTTAGGGAAGAGTCTCTGGAGGAGGGAAAAGGCAGGAAATCTTTGGCCCATAGGGGGTTGCTGTATGTCTGTGTGTGAGAGTGAGTGCAGGGAATGGCTTGCATTTGAATGCAAGCTGAATAGACAGAGGGGCTTTGTGATGGGAAGATTAAGTACTTTGCCAACAAGGATCCCAACAGCCCCCCCCCCCCCACATATCTCTTCTCTGCCCCAGTCTTAAGAATTTTCTTGAGAATGGGTTGACTTGCAAACGCATTTTATTCTCAGCCTTCCATTGGAAAGGGCATGGATACCAAAGAGAAAGAACAAGTACGATTTTTCCTGGGGCTCCCTCCATTCCAAGCATGGTGGCTTCCACATTCTGTAGAAGGAACTCTGTTGATGTCCCACTCACTCACTTTTTGCCAGAACAACTTGGGACCCGTAAAAGTCTTCCTGGGCAACCAACAGGGTCTACGATTTGACTTCTGTTTTAAATGCCCTCCAAAATTAGAAGCTGGAAAAAAATCCTTTTTGAACTATTGGCAGAAAATCATGCTGGCTGGGAGAATTGTAGCAGTTATTGTCGAGTGCTTCAAGTTGTTCCCAACTTATGGCAATGCTGCGGCAAGTCCTTTATGGGATTGTTTTTGCAAGATGTATTCGGATTGCTATCCTCTGAGCGGGAGAGCATGACTCTATAGAGTTTCTATGGCAGATTGGCAATTTGAATCCTTGCAGGGTCCAACTTGCTCCCACCCTCCCAGCCCCAGTCAATGTTGGCCAGAGAACAGTCTCCAATTTGTGAAGTCAGTTGTCAGCATGTCTTCCAATGGTGCCCATGGCAGATTATTGTCCAGAATCGTAGATCAGACTTTTGCTATAATACTGCACGGTTCTTCTTTTCCATTTTCTGAGATTTGAAAGATGAGACTTATTTTTACAGCCCTCCATCTGCAGCATTTCAATTGACAGTGTTGTTGGATTTATGATTTGATATTTGAACTGAATCTCTGTGATGACAACCAAACTGAAAATTTTCAGAGAAGAATCACTTTATTCCACAGAGAACATTTACCATTTGAGTCAACTAGTATTCCTTTCAAGGGATGACTTACTGCTCAGCCAGCATTGCCTCCTCTCACATCTGGGATGCTACAGAATAAATTTCAAGAGAGATGGTGCAGCCTCATGGGCAGATTAGGACATGCTACTCAACCATGTGGTTGCTGGATAACCTTGGGCAGTACCGCTTCTCAATTCAATGTACGCAATTTTTAATTTCCATGACTTAATGCTATGAAGTCTTATAGTGGTCTAAATTCTAATGTTCATCCCTACTCTGTCCATCAGCTCCTTGGCAAAAGGCTGAGATGTAGGCATAAGAACACAATAATTGCTCAGCTGAATGAGAGCAAAGACTGATGGATTTATCTCCATGTTTTGCTTCCGCAGTGACAAACAATAGGACAGGAGTGCAATAGCTCATGCTCCACTGCAACACTTACTTTGTTCTGAAAGTAGTATATCATTAACATAAGAGGAGCCCCAATGGGTTAAACCCTTGTGCCGGCTGGACTGCTGACCAAAAGGTCAGCAGTTTGAATCTGGGGAGCAGGGTGAGCTCCCGTCTGTCAGCTCCAGTTTCCCAATGCGGGGACATGAGAAAAGTCTCCCACAGGATAATAACACCTTTGGGCATCTCCTGGGCAATGTCCTTGCATTCACACCAGAAGCAACTTGCAGTTTCTCAAGTCACTCATGACACGAAAAAAATAATATATGGACTGGTATAAAATAACAAAGAAATCCAGTTGTTTTTAGATTGGCTTTATTTTCCCCAGATATTCCCAAAGGTGCCTCTGGGATCTTTCATAGCAAAACCCACATAGAAATGCTATTAAAATGCTGAAAAACACTCTGTCCCCTTTTCAAAAGCAGCCGCTTTTCAATGAGCGGCACTGCAACTCCAATAATCCCCAAACCTGGACCAAGGGTGATAAGAGTTGTGCTCCAGGTTGGAGAAAGATGCCATATATGCTTCCAGACATGGCATTTGGGTCTGCAAGTAGATGGGCTCAAGCCCAATAAGTCTTTCATAGTACATATTATAGCATTATGGTTCCATTTTAATTGACATGGCTTTACCCTATGGAAAACTGGGATTTGTAGTTTGATCAGAGGCCTTAGAAGAACTCCCTGACTGAGGATTATAAAACTTCCTCTCTTTATAATTCTGTGATATTGTGTATTTTCAGTTGCCATGTTTATTTTAGGCTCCTTGGAAAATTGACAGTCATATGCTTTGTGCCAAGCAAATCACGGCATATTCAGTGTCTTGCCACATATGCCTTCGATGCTTAAATAGATTGAGTTGGATGGAATTTCCTTATCCTTAGAATAGATAGGACATGATTTAAGTTGTTAGCCTAAGGTAGCACCTCAAAAGCTCTGGGGAGTGACTCAAGCTATTATCAGCCACCTTTGTGTAAATGCTATCTCAACGATCCCAGGCAGAGGTGAGGGTGGCTCACACAAAGCCACCTAAATCCAATCATCTTCAGAGGGTTTTGTTTTTTTCTTCCCTTGTTTTTTCTGGACTTCCTAAAATTCCCAGAGAAGCACATGACCCAAGACTTGGCCACACTTTTCTATACATGATGCATTGCATTTTCTATACATGATGCATTTTCTATACATGATGCATTATTTGTTTATTTATTTGTTTATTTGTTTATCGTATCAGGAGTGAACCAAGGATACAGTTGTAATGTATTTAAAAACAAACAAACAAAAACCCAACAAAGTTTGACAACTTGACATTATATTAAATGTCCTTTGACCAGTAGCTGGCCATTTGGAGTGCCTCTGGTGTTGCTGCAAGAAGGTCCTCCATTGTGCATGTGGCGGGGCTCAGGTTGCATTGTGGTAGGTGGTCTGTGGTTTGCTCTTCTTCACACTCGCATGTTGTGGACTCCACTTTGTGGCCCCATATTAAGATTGGCTCTGTATCTTGTGGTGCCAGAGCTCAGTCTGTTCAATGTCTTCCACATCCCCCAGTCGTTTGTAAGATGGGGGGGGGGG
This sequence comes from Anolis sagrei, assembly GCF_037176765.1. Lineage (NCBI taxonomy): Eukaryota > Metazoa > Chordata > Lepidosauria > Squamata > Anolidae > Anolis > Anolis sagrei. The sequence continues at coordinate 194,382,529 of NC_090022.1, forward strand.
GGGGGGAGTAAGTCTCTCATTTGGTATTAGCCATACATTGAGGTTCTGGGTTTTAGCCTGCCACTTTTGGACTCTCGCTTGCTGAGGTGTTCCTGTGAGTGTCTGTAGATCTCAGCCCTTAAATTTTCAAAATTACATTCACAGTCAATTAAAAAATTAAAAAATCAACAAATATAAGCCCCCCTCCTCTAATAACCCATGCAACACAGAAATCTACTACTCCTACTATTTGCTTTGAACTGAGATCTATGGTAATGTGAACTCAGATATCCCAGTTATCCCAGTTAAAAGCAGATCTTGTGGGTTATTCTGCTTTGATATTCTGCGTTACATGGCTGTTACCAACAGTGCTATGGATTTTGAAGAGGCACAAATACAGAGGAAAAGGAAGAATATAAATATAATAAATAAATAAAACTTATAATAACCAAATAAATAAAACTTATAATAACAAAAATGAGTGCTTAAATAAACATAATGAATCTAATCAAACACATATACAACATAATAAAATCTGAACAACTAAAATGCATTAAAAGTATAGAATGGTTACATGCCAAGAGGAAGAAGACATGTCAGTCAAATCCTTTCATTATTGCCTTTTATCTGGAAACTTATGTCCTCATTGTGAAAGATTACATGAATCCAGAATAAATCTTCATAGTCATTTACGGATCTACTGCCAAGACCCTGTCTTTGGAAGGCAATCTTTCTTGGCCATAAAGTGATTGCTCATGACCATGACTTATGTTAACAACTGAAGTCATATAAACGAGGCTTTAGGTATCTCTGTTTCTGCTTTCAAAACGTAACATGAATCACTTTGTATGATGGTATTATAATATACTTGCTTTATAAAATTACACTTAATAGGAATTTAATTATTTTCACAATATTTATGAATGACCCAACAGATGTGAGTAAAAGAATACGTAACGTATGGTATCAAATAATACCAAAGGTAAGGAATAAAATAATTTCGAGTTAGCATGGTGGAGAGGTTTGGGTGTTACACTATGACTTGGAACCCTTCCACACAGCCATATAACCCAGAATATCAAGGCAGAAAATCCCACAATATCTGCTCTGAACTGGTTTAGCTGAGTGCTATAGATTTCAGTTTAAAGCAGATAATGTGAGGGCCCTTCCATACAGCCCTATATCTCAGGAGACCAAGGCAGGAAATCCCACATTATCTGAGTGTGGACTCAGACAACCCAGTTCAAAGCAGATATTGTGGGATTTCCTGCCTTGATATTCTGGGATATAGGGCTGTGTGGAAGGACCCTGAGAAGCATGGATTGGAATTCCACCTCAGCCTTGGAAACCCATCAGGAGAGTCAAACTCCCTCTGGCTAAGTGGAAGGAGATGGAAAAGGATATTGCCAATAAAATCCTAGGAGAGTCACTGTTAATCAGAGCTGACTTGAAGACATGTAACAACAGCAGTTGTTGTTGTTGATGATGATGGTGTTTACCTTTAAGTAATTTCATATCTATGGAGAACCTTTCACAGGGTTTTCTTGGCAAGATTTATTCAAATGAGATTTACCATTGCTTTTCTTGAGGCTGAGAGAGTGTGGCTTGCCCTAAGTCACCCATTGGGTTTGAATCCAGGTCTCTAGGAGTGTAGTCCAATGCTTAAACCATAACACCACTTTGTCTCTCCCATGTACCACAACAGATAAACACAACCTGTAACATTTAGATTATGTGGAAAGATTATGTGGAAACGAGAGCAAATAACACAACGACTGTACAGCTTAAATCAAAAGTTAACCTTTCCTGACTACAACTGACACAGCACCATACTGGCTCTTCTAGATGGAACTCCAATTGGGATGAGAGATCTGAGAGTTGGCTGCTATGCCCTGAGGCATCTTTCATCAGGATTCCAGGGAAGATAAGGTGATTGCAAATGAAACCTGACTGACATTTGGTATTCTAAGAATTAAGGAGAGAGAAAAACATTCTAGGGCAGTGGTTCTCAACGTTCCTAATAACGCAACCCCTTAATACAGTTCCTCATGTTGTGGTGACCCCCAACTGTTGCTACTTTACAACTGTTATGAATCTTAATGTAAATATCTGATATGCAGGATGTATTTTTTATTCACTGGGCTACATTTGGCACAAATACCTGATACACCCAAATTTGACAACTGGTGGGGTTGAGGGGGGAATTGATATTGTCATTTGGAAGTTATAGTTGCTGGTATTTATAATTCACCTACAATCAAAGAGCAGTCTGAACTCCGCCAACAATGGAATTGAACTAAACTTGGCACACAGAACTCCCATGGGCAACAGAAAATACTGGAAGGGTTTGGTGGGCATTGATCTTGAGTTTTGGAATTGTAGTTCACCTACATCCAGAGAGCACTGTGGACTCAAACTTGGCACAAATAATCAATATGCCTAAATGTAAACACTGGTGGAGTTTGGGGAAACCATACCTTGATATTTGAGAGTTGTAGTTGCTGGGATTTATAGTTCACCTACAGTCAAAGAACATTCTGAACCCTGCCAATTATAGAATTGGCCATACTTCCCATATAGAACCCCCATGACCAACAGAAAAGGCTGTGTTTTCTGACACCCCCCTCATGACCCCCCCCCCCCCGGGGGTCCCGACCCCTAGGTTGAGAAACGCTGCTCTAGGGCCCACTGCAATCAGACCTTGACTTTTCTGCCTATTCAGAAAGACTTTTAAAGAACTGTATATATTTCAGGAGGAGAGACAGCATGGGGCAGTTAAAGGGCTATAACTCTAGTGCAGTGATGCTCCACCTGTGGGTCCCCAGGTGTTTTGGCCTTCAACACCCAGAAATCCTAACAGTTGTTAAACTAGCTGGGATTTCTGGGAGTTGTAGGCCAAAACACCTGGGGACCCACAGGTTGAGAACCACTGCTCTAGTGACTAGAGTTCAAATCCTGGGTCAGGCATGGAAACCCATTGAGTGATTGTGAGCAAGTTCTCCTCTCTTAGCATCAGAGGAAACCAAAGGCAAACCCCTTCTAGGGAAAAAAAACATATTGCCAAGAAAACTCCAGGATAGGTTCTTTTAAGGGTCACCATAATTTAGAAATGACTTGCAAGCACACAGCAACAAGGTTTTAAGAGATAATGCCTCCTTGTATACCTTGGGGATTGAGATTTCTGTATTCTTTGCACAGAATGGATGTATATCTTTGGATGTAACCAGCAAGCAAGGGATGAAACAACAGGAACAATGGTTCTTGTGGGTTTTTTCGGGCTATAGAGCCATGTTCTAGAGGCATTTCTCCTGACGTTTCACCTGCATCTATGGCAAGCATCCTCAGAGGTTGTGAGGTCTGACCTCACAACCTCTGAGGATGCTTGCCATAGATGCAGGTGAAACGTCAGGAGAAATGCCTCTAGAACATGGCTCTATAGCCTGAAAAAACCCACAAGAACCTAGTGAGTCCAGCCATGAAAGCCTTCGACAATACATTGAACAGGAACAAGGTCTTTCACTTGATGTGTCATATTGCTCTTCTCTTCCTTGTATGCAGGCTTAAAGAGATGTATTCAGGAGAAATTCCACAAAACAATAGGGATGCAATTGATGAGAAACCCTGTATTGTATCTTATAAAAGGTAGCAGTTCTTTCAGTAGATATACTGACACATTGCTTTGTTAGTAATTCAAAAAGGTTTCAATTATTTTAAAAAGACAATTAACCTGATACACCCAAATTTGAATACTGATGGGTGGGGGGGGGGGGTTGATTTTGTCATTTGGGAGTTGCAGTTGCTGAGATTTATAGTTCACCTACAATTAAAGAGCATTCTGAACTCCACCAACAATGGAATTGAACCAAACTTGACATGCAGAACTCCCATGACCAACAGAAAATACTAAAAGGGTTTCGGTGGGCATTGACCTTGAGTTTTGGAGTTGTAGTTCACTTACATCCACAGAGCACTGTGGACTTAAACAGTGATGGATTGTAGTTTACCTACAATCAAAGAGTATTCTGAAACCCACCAACGATAGACTTGGGCCAAACCTCCCATACAGAACCCCCATTACCAACAGAAAATACTATGTTTTCTGATGGTCTTTGGCAACCCCTCTGACATCCCCTCATGACCACCCAGGGGTCCCGACCCCACGTTGAGAAACACGGACATAAGCTGATGACTGGACAATTTGTTCTAAATGCAAGAGTAGCTTGCATTTTGTTTCCTTCTGTTTCAATTAGCATTTCAGCTACATTGTAATTACGTTTGGCTAAATACAGTCAAGACGGAAAATTGAAAGGCCATCATACAGGTATACTCTGCTTCAGAGGTATGGAACCTGTGCTTTTGTGTGCCTTCAAATCATTTCTGATTTATGGCAACCCTATCAGAGTTTTCTTGGCAATATTTTTTTTAGATGGGGCTGGTCTTCTTTTGAGGCTGAGACAGTGTGACATGCTGAAGGTTTCCATGGATGGAAGTGTCTCCCAGACTTCCACCCAACACTGAAACCATCACATCCCTTTGGCTTTTGCAAATATCCAGTAAAAACTACATTCTCGCTTCCCTAAAGGAACCAGATCTGGTTAATACTTGGATGGGAGACTGCCAATGAACCCCAGGTGCTATAGGTTATATGTATTTCAAGGGAAGGAAAGGGCAAAATCATCTCATAGTGTTGTCAAATGCCTTCATGGCTGGAATCACTGGGTTGCTGTGAGTTTTCCAGGCTCCATGACCATGTTTCAGAGGCATTCTCTCCTGATGTTTTGCCCACATTTATGGCAGGCATCCTCAGAGGTTGAGAGGTCTGTTGGAAACTAGGCAAGTGGGGTTTATATATCTATGGGATAATGTCCAGGGTGGGAGAAGGAACTCATCTCATAGTGTTGCTTTCCTAAGAAAACCTTACAAAATGCATGGGATCACCATAAGTCACCAGATGACTTGAAGGTACCTTCACACATAAAGAAGAGTAGAGTGTAATACTTTTCTTTTAACCCAAGCTAGATCCTAAGAGTTAAATGAGAAAGTTCCTTGTGACTTACTCCCAAATTAGTGAAGATGGGGCTGCCACTTTCAGTTGGGATCATCCCAGAAACTTTAGGGGTCTCCCCATTCCCCTTAATTCATCCTCCCAGAAAGTGACTGGAGTGCCCAGAGTGGGGTTGGAAGGGTTGTTGTCTCAATGCAAGGAGATACTTGCTTTCTCACATCCCCACAGCCTCTCCCATCTGATATGCAGGAATTTGGCCTTCAAGGCTAAAATTCATTTGCAAATTGAGGAAGGGTGGGAAGGTGGGAAGCAAACAGAAACAAAGGGACTGTGAAGTGGGGCAGGGTGGGGGTAGTCATAAGGAAGGATGGGTTAGTCTGTCTCAAAGCTGATCCAGATCTTCTGTTTGTTGCTTTCTGCTCTTTTTAAAGAGTGTAGGGCTCCTATAAGCCTTCAACAGGGTGTGCTGGCAAGAAATGTGAAGTCACACCATTAGTCTGGAAGAGAAGCGTGGTATATTGTTGGGGGGGGGGGGTGGCACAAGCAAAAGACTTGGTGGCAAATGATTTACAGCTGGAGTTTTTGCTTGTTTACTCTGAAGTAACTCCTACAATGAGGGATTACAGACTTAGTGTAAACTCAATCAACTAAACGTTGAATCTGGGAAAGCAGAGAACAAGCAGCTAGTTTATTGTCAGCCAAGATCACTATTCCAAATAGTCAACTGAAAAATAAATACATGTGAACAATGCCACATCTAGGCAGATCAACTCTTAATTGGATAAATTCAGAAATAAACATCACTGTCTTAGAAAATACCCAAGACATTTATAAATACCAATTCCACAGAAATATGTCATTTTTCTGAGTACATCTGACCTCTTGATCCAGGTATTATATACACGGTCAGTCCTCCATTTCTAGGAATTCTCCACCAACAGATTCAATGGTTTTAATGATTTTGCCATTTCATACAAGCAAAACCACTTTATTATAGTACTGTATATTATAGAACTTGAAAATCCGTGGATTTTGGTATTGCTATGGCCTTGGAACCACACCCCATTGGGTATCAAGGACCCATCTATATCAATTAAAATGTAATGTTCGTTTGTGGGATTAACATAACTCAAAAGCCACTGGACAAATTGACACCAAATTTGGCCACAAGACACCTACTAACCCAAGGTGTGACCATCACTAAAAAAAATGATTTTGTCATTTGGGAGTTGTAGTTGCTGGGATATATAGTTCACCTACAATCAAAGAGCATTCTGAACTCCACCAATGATGAAATTTAACTAAACGTGGCACACAGGACTCCCATGACCAGCAGAAAACACTAGAAGGGTTTGGTGGGCATTGACCCTGACTTTGGGAGTTGTAGTTCACCTACATCCAGAGAGCATTGTGGACTCAAACAATGATGGATCTGGACCAAACTTGGCATGAATATTCCATATGCTCAAATATGAACACAGATGGTGTTTGGGGGAAATAGACCTTGATATTTGGGAGTTGTAGTTACTGGGATTTACAGTTCACCTACAATCAACGGGCATTATGATCCCCACGAACTGTTTACCCACAAGCATAGAGAAAATACATATATTAGAAACCAACACTTTCTCATTACTTTATTTTCTAGATCACCAGACTGGGCCACAGCAATGCATGGTAGGGGACGGCTAGTCTATATAAATAAAAATGTAATGTTTGTTTGTGGGATTAACATAACTCAAAAACTACTGGGCGAATTGACACCAAATTTGGACACAATATGCCTATCAGGCCAACAAGTGAATATCACTCATAAAAACATTGAAAACACGGCCGAAGGGACTTTAAAAAGCCAAAAAATAAAATAAAAATTAAATTACAATGCATGTAATTTTACCTTGGCATTTTAATGATTATATTTTTAATTGTCTTTTAACTTAATCAAGTTTTAATGTATGTTAGTTCACTATTACAGGAGTTCTAGGATAGTGATTAGTGTCTACTTGTGTACGTTTTTGTTTTCGTCTTTAATGTTGATACGGTCAATGGACTAATCAATAAATTTTGCTTGCATTACAATGCATGCGCAAAACTACATATATACACATATACACAAATATATGCACATGCATATACACAGATGCACACACACAAAAGACATATACACAGACTGGGCCACAGCAATGCATGGCAGGGGATGGCTAGTTGTATATAGAAATATAGGAGGTGGAGGAACGAAGGGAAACGGTTAAAAACAAGGGCAAATGTTATAACCATGAGACGAGCAGTTACATGGAATGCAAAATTTGAGATTGCAGTCCACATGAATCATCTGCAGGGAGAGCAGGTATTGTGCTAAATTTAGCCATGATTAAGTGTGACAAAACATTTATAACAGCCACATTCCATTCCTAGAAATGCAACAGCATATCCCCAGGTAGTGCTTGTCCCATGTTTAGCCCAAAACAAGCTATTATAACATGAGCAATCTTGCTCTGGGGTGCTTTGGTCATCTGTCTCATCCTACCAAGGCTGTAGTAAAAGCAACCTTTATCAGGCTCTATCTGGTGTTTTTTCACATAGGGGGAATCATAGAATCAAAGAGTTGGAAAAGACCTCATGGGCCATCCAGTCCAACCCCCTGCCAAGAAGCAGGAATGTTGCATTCAAATCACCCCTGACAGGTGGCCATCCAGCCTCTGTTTAAAAGCCTCCAAAGTAGGAACCTCCACCACACTCCAGGGCAGAGAGTTCCACTGCTGAACAGCTCTCACAGTCAGGAAGTTCTTCCTCATGTTCAGATGGAATCTCCGTTCTTGTAGTTTAAAGTCATTGTTCCTTATCCTAATCTCCATGGAAGCAGTAAACAAGCTTGCTCCCTCCTCCCTGGGGCTTCCTTTCACATATTTATAAATGGCTATCATATCTCCTCTCATCCTTCTCTTCTTCAGGCTAAACATGCTCAGCTCCTTAAGCTGCTCCTCATAGGGCTTGTTCTCCAGACGATCATTTTAGTCTCCCTCCTCTGGACACATTCCAGCTTGTCAATATCTCTCTTGAATTGTGGTGCCCAGAATTGGACACAATATTCCAGGTGTGGTCTAACCAAAGCAGAATAGAGGGGTAGCAAGTCTGCTTCCACTTCTGGTGACCCTATTTATTTATTTACTACTATTTACTATATTTCTATCCTGTTCCAAAGGGAACTCAGTGCTTCTTGGCCAAATGTATTTAGAGAAGGTTTGCCATTGACTTCCTCTGGGGCTGAGAGAGTGTGACTTCCCCAAGGTCACCCACTGAGTTTCTGTGGCTGAACTGTGATTCGACAGGCTTGAGACTATCCATGATCAGAGATTGCACCATGACTCCTTCACGGACAGCTTACAAAGTTAGGTTTTAGAAATATAAATGTGAAGAACTGAACAGAAGTAGGATGGTGTTGTCAGCTCCAGAGGATTTTCCAATCACTCCTCAATTAGTATATCTTTATATTCATCTTTCTTGAAAATAACCAATCAGCTCTGGTGTTAGGAGCCCACAGTTAAACCCTTGTGTGGGCAGGACTGAAGACCGACAGGTCGCAGGTTCAAATCCGGGGAGAGCATGGATGAGCTCCCTCCGTGAGCTCCAGCTCTCCATGTAGGGACATGAGAGAAGCCTCCCACAAGGATGGTAAAATCATCAAATCATCCGGGCATCCCCTGGGCAACGTCCTTGCAGATGACCAATTCTCTCACACCGGACGCAACTTGCAATTTCTCAAGTTGTTCCTGACATGAAAAAAATCAAAACTCTCTGGCATTTAGTTGTGAAGTATTCTACCCTCCTCCATGAAATATTTCTTAATTCCTCAATTTTTTTGGAGGGGGGGGGAGGGGATGATGAGTGATATAGTTGACCCCCCATGGATTTCGCCTTTGTGGATTTGATCAGATTGAAATTCTCATCTTTCTTCACTATTGATAAGGCTGATTAGGACTGTTGGAATTTGATTCAATCCCTGTCTGGAGAACCACATGATTTCCAACTCCAGCTCATCCAGATTGTATGGGAGGAAAACTAGTATCATTCCCTAAAGACTGACACACCATATAGCTCTAGTCCTGAGACTAAGCAGATGTGGCCTTTTAAGTCCCTGGAGTTGAAGGAAACAGAAACAACAAAGATTTACACAAGGGTACTTGAAAGATTTATTATAGTGCAAGCTTTTGCGGATTATTTCCCACTTCATTGGACAAGCTGGCAGCCACAGGAAGCTCAAGTGATAATAAATTTGTTCGTCTGGAAGTTGCATTGGGGGCTTTAGTTGCCCATGTTTTCTAACACACTAACCACTCCAGGAAACAGAACTAATCCACTCTAAGCTCTTTGTAGGAAGAGGAGTGTGGAAAACAAATCAATCAATCTGAAATGTTTGCTGTCATATTCTGGACTGCTTTCATCCTGGTATTGATCATGAGAATTTATCTGGGCGTGCTGGTTTCCGAGGGCCACATGACCCAGAATATCCTATCCCTTTCCGTGTCCTTGTAAGAATGTGTGAGCATATACATCTTCGTTTATCAACCTATGGCAACCCCATTCATTGCGTAGGCTGTTCCTAGGCAAGGAAAACTCGGAAGTGGTCCCTCCTTCCTTTGAAACGAAGCCTTAAGCACTTGGGATTTGTTGGTGGTCTCCATCCAAGCAGTTCGCTTCTATAAGAGCAAATGTGATCTTTAATGTATCTAGGCCAGGTAACAAATTGTACACCATGGTCCTAAACAATAATAGTATTTTCTTATTTGTTGAACTGTAGCTTCCCTTTGTGATTTGAAGTTTGTAAACACCTTGTGTAGAATGATACAGAAATGTGTAAAATGAACTACTATGAATGAATTGTTATGTTTGCTCCTTTATAACACTGCTTCTGAAACTGTGGGTCTGCACCCCAAATGGGGTCCCCTTAGCTCAATGTTGCCCCCCCCCAAAAAAAATGGGAGCAGTGTCCACAGTGGCACAGCGGATTAAACCACTGAGCTGCTGAACTTGCTGACTGAAAGGTCAAAACTTTGAATCTTGGGAGTGGGGTGAGCTCCCAATGTTAGCCCCAGCTTCTGCCAACCTAGCAATTCAAAAACATGCAAATGTAAGTAGATAAATAGGTACCAATCTGGTGGGAAGGTAAAGGCACTCCATGCAGTCATGATCTTGGAGGTGTCTATGCACAACGTCAGCTCGTCAGCTTAGAAATGGAGATGAGCCGCCCCCAAAAGTCAAACATGACTAGACTTAATGTAAGGAGAAACCTTTACCTTTTAAAAAGGTTCCTGAATGCCACCAACACATTTACATGAATCTGTTACCAACAATGTGCAGTATTTATAGTAGATTCTGCAGAAATAAAAAGGAAAATCAGGCTGTTTAGCAAGCCTTGCAGATGCTGATTGTTATCAATAGGTGTTTGATTGTTATACCTATTTTATATACCTTTATACCTGGGGTCATGTAAAAATTTCTCAGGTGGAGAGGGGTTGTGATTGGAAAAGGTTCAAAAAACTCTATCGCACTGTTTCTCAACCTCAGGGTTGGGCTCCCTGGGGGGTTGCGAGGGGGTGTCAGCGTGGTCGCCAAATAGCAACGGAAAATTCAGTATTTTCTGTTAGTCATGGGGGTTCTGTGTGGGAAGTTTGGCCCAATTCTATTGTTGGTGGGGTTCAGAATGCTCTTTGACTGTAGGTGAACTATAAATCCCAACAACTATAATTTCCAAATGTCAAGGACTATTTTCCCCAAACTCCACCCATGTTTACATTTGGACATATTGAGTATTCGTGCCAAGTTTGGTCCAGATCCATCATTGTTTGAGTCCACAGTGCACTCTGGATGTAGGTGAACTACAACTCCCAAACGCAAGGTCAATGCCCACCAAACCCTTCCAGTATTTTCTGTGGGTCATGGGAGTTATGTGTGCCAAGTTTGGTTCAACTCCATCATTGGTGGAGTTCAGAGTGCTCTTTGATTGTAAGTGAAATATAAATCCCAACAACTACAACTCCCATATGACAAAAACCATCCCCTCCCCAACCTCACCAGCATTCACATTTGGACGTACTGGATATTTGTGCCAACTTTGGTCCAGTGAATTAAAATACATCCTTCAGATCAGATATTAACATTATGATTCCTAACAATAGCCAAATTCCAGTTATGAAGTAGCAACGAAAATAATTTTATGGTTGGGGGGTCACCACAACATGAGGAACTGTATTAAGGGGCTGCAGCATTAGAAAGGTTGAGAAACACTTGGATACTTAGGACCTTTTTCTTTGTAGATTTGTTGTTTTTGTTCTTGTGTGTCTTCAAATTGCTTTTGACTACTACAGTGATACTATCATGGGTTTTTGGAGGCTGAGAGTATGTGACTTGGCCAAGGTCACCCAATGTTTTCCATGGTCAAGTGAGGAATTGAACCGTGATCTCCTGAGTCATAATCCAGAGCTCAAACCACTATACCATGCTGGGAATAATTTGTTATTTTCTTGATTCTTTGGGCATGTACTCAGCTGAAAGGCAAAGAAGAGAAAAGGAAGAGGAAAAAGAAGAAAGAAAGAAATCAATAGCTTCTTCCATTGCATCAATCCACCTTTCTGGCTCAGTTCACTAGCATTTTTTTGCTTTTGTTCCAGAGAAAAGCACCAGAAGATCCGTATTTATTTTTATTCATTTCATCAGGGTGAGACTTAGGTACTAAGTAAGTAAGGGACTTTTTTTCTGTTTCAGGAGTGACTTGAGAAACTGCAGTTGCTTCTGGTGTGAGAGAACTGACCATCTGCAAGGGCATTGTCCAAGGGACGCCTAGATGTTTGATGTTTTAGCATCCTTGTGGGAGGCTTCTATCATGTTCTGCATAGGGAACTAGAGCTGACAGAGGGAGCTCAACCCGCTCTCCCCAGATTCAAACCTCTGACCTATCTGTCAGCAGTCCTGCCAGCACAAGGGTCTAACCTACTGCGCCACCGGGGGCTCCAGTAACTAGAAGAAGGAGATATAGTAAGGGTGGATAACTCTGGGTGGTTGGAGGACATTTGCCTCCTGAGATGGATTTGGCCCTGGCCCTCCAGGTGTTTTTAACTCTAACTGGCATTTGGGAATTGTGGGAGTTGGAGTCCAAGGTTTGCCCATGCCTGGTTTATAACAATATGTATTTGCAGGAAAATCCACTTCTCTTTCAGCTATGGCTAAGCTCAAGATGGACAGGGAATGCCTTAAAATGTTTGTGTGCTGAGTGGTGGCAAAACAATATAATAATATCTACTGCAGGCGAAACGTCAGGAGAAAATGCCTTTAGAACATGGCGATATAGCCCGAAAAAACCTACAGTGATTCCAGCCATGAAAGCCTTCGACAATACATAATATCTGCTATTTTTAAAAAATCCAATGTGATATAGTGGTTTGAGTGCTGGACTCCAGGAAACCAGGGTTTGCACTCTCTTCAGCCATGGAAACTTATTGGTGATCTTGGGCAAGACTCAGAGGAAGGCAATGGCAAATGCCCTCTGAACAAATCCTGCTAAGAAAAACCCAATGATAGCTTGGCTTTAGGGGTACCATAGCTCAGAAATAACTTGAAGTCATACCACAATAACAATTTCACCCCCCACCCTTTCCAGGTGATTGACACTCAGAGGGATTGTTAGCACTTACTTTCATTCTCCTTTTAAAGTTAAGGAATGGATGGAAGCTGCCTAGATGGGTGCTTTTGACTTTAAATGCTGCCATTAAGGAAGAGTATGTAGCCCTGCAGCCAAATTGTGTCTCTTGTCTGTGGACATCCTCTTCCTCAGCAATCTGCACATGAATATAAACAGCATTAAAAAACACTAGTTGAGTCCTAGACATGTCTACTCAAAAGTAAACTCTATTTATTTCAATATAATTTACTAACATAAGATCCTGTCTTATCTTGGAGGCTAAGCAGGGTCAATCCAGGTTAGTATTTGGACAGGAGATCACAAATGAATACCAGGTGCTATGAGATATATTTCAGATGAAGGAACTTACAAAATCACCTCTAAATATTCCTTGCCTAAGAAAACTGTATATAAAAGGTAAAGTTTTTCCCCTGACATTAAGTCTCGTCAAGTCTGACTCTGGGAGAGGTGTTCATCTCCATTCTAAGCCAAAGAGCTGGCGTTGTCTTGTAGACACATCCAAGGTCATGTGGCTGGCATGACTGCATGGAGCGCCGTTACCTTGCTGCAGGAGCAGTACCTATTGATCTGCTCACATGTGCATGTTTTTGAACTGCTAGGTTGGCAGAAGCTGGGGCTAACAGCACAAGCTCACACTGCTCCCTGGATTTAAACTGCCAACCTTTCGGTCAGCAAGTTCAACAGCTCGGCGATTTAACCCATTGCACCACATATATATAAAGGATCACTATAAACCATCAGGCAATCTAAAGGCAAACACACAATATATATTGTGTGTAAGACTGCACCATAAACAAATTATTAAGGATAAAAGAAAAGCTTTGCTGGACCAGAGGAAATGTTTATCTAAAATCTGGAGAGCTTTTCTGCTGCCTTGGAGACTAGGATGTGGAACAATGGCTTCAAAGGACAGGAAAGGAGATTCCACCTGAACATTAGGAAGAACTTCCTGACTGTGAGAGCTGTTCAGCAGTGGAACTCTCTGCTCAGGAGTGTGGTGGAGGCTCCTTCTTTGGAGGCTTTCAAACAGGATGGCCATCTGTCAAGGGTGCTTTGGATGCAATTTTCCTGCTTTTTGGCAGGGGGTTGGATGGCCCACAAGGTCCCTTCCAACTCAATTATTTTATGATTTATTTGTTTTTTGGTCGTGTCAGGAGTGACTTGAGAAACTGCAAGTCGCTTCTGGTGTGAGAGAACTGGCCGTCTGCAAGGACGCTGCCCAGGGGACGCCTGGATGAATTGATGTTTTTATCATCCTTGTGGGAGGCTTCTCTCATGTCCCCGCATGAGGAGCTGGAGCTGATAAGAGGGAGTTCATCCGCCTCTCCCCAGATTCGAACCTGCGACCTGTCAGTCTTCAGTCCTGCCGGCACAGAGGTTTAACCCACTGCGGCACCGGGGGCTCCAATTCTGTGATGCTTTCATTTCTCTCACTGTTCTCTGTTCATAATAATAATAATAATAACAACAACAACAACAACAACAACAACTATGAGTTGTTTGAGTAACTCAGGGACTGCTTCTAAATAAATAAATAAATCCTGGTCTTTAGAGTGCTTGAGTCCTGAATTAATGTAGTTTGGCATCACTTGAACTGCCATGGTTCAATGTTTTGGGATCGTGTGATGTGTAGTTTGGTGAAGCACCAGCAATCGTGGTGGAGAAGGCCTTGTAACACGACAACTCTCATGATTCCATTGAACTAAGGTAGTTAAAGTGATGCCAAACTGCATTAATTTTATAATGTAGATCAGGGGTCCACAAACTTTTTAAGCAGAGGGCCAGGTCACAGTCCCTCAAACTGTTGGAGGGCTGGATTAATTTGAAAAATAAAACATGAATTCCTGTGCATGCTGCACATATCTTATTTGTAGTGTAATAAACATTTAAAAACAATACAATAATTAAAATGAGGAACAATGTTAACAAATATAAACGTATTAGTATTTCAATGGGAAATGTGGGCCTGCTTTTGGTTGATGAGATAGGATTGTTGTTGTTGTTATGTGCTTTCAAGTCGTTTCAGACTTAGGTTGACCCTGAGCGAGGGCCGGGTAAATGACCTTGGGGGGCCACATCCTGCCCCCGGGCCTTAGTTTGAGGACCCCTGATGTAGATTGATGAACCCCTAGTCCAATGGATTAATGTTACAATGTAGAGTGATGAAGCCCTAGTCCAATGGTAAAACCACCACACAACACTGTCCCTAGATCTTGGAGAAATGAAGGAAGATTTTGTGAGGGCAGAGTTCTTTGGGAAGCCATGACCCTGCCCATATAGCTACTGTGCCCCTGAATTTCTTCTTCTAGGGGTGACCTTTGAAGTCATCCTGGTGCCAGGGGAGGTAGGAAAACCTTGGGCAAGTGACCCTTCTGGGCCCAAGGATGGAGGATTCTGGGAGCTGCAGTGGCTTGCCAAGGGCTTCTCTTCCTCTTGGAGGCAGCCTCCATTGTCTCAAAGTCTGTGGCTCTCAACAGGAGTTGGGCTCCAATGCTCTGCATATCAAAGGACAATCGGAGGGGCAGGAGATGGGCCATTGTGTGGGGTGGCAGGCAGAACTGTAAGCTCCCGGACCCCTTGCTGGCTTCTCATTAACATTCAGCCTAGATTAGTTCAGAAGAGCCAATTAGTGCTGATGAAAGGAGAGAGAGCAAAAAGGATGTGTGACCAGACTAACATTCCTTCCAAGTCTGATTCAATTCAGTTTCTGGGTTCCACAGTAGTTTTCTAGGGAGACTTCTATCCAATCTATGAGGACCATTTACACTGACACCTTTGGCTCTCCAGAGGAAAGGCAGGATCGACACTAAAGGTGCCAGATTCTATTTGAGGTTGGAAGCTAAGCAGGGTCAGCTATGGTTAGAATCAGGATGGGAAGCCAGCAATGAACACCCAGGCTGGATTTCAGAGAAAGGAACTGGCAAAATCATTTCTGAGTTTTCTTTGCAAAAATACCCCCACTATGGAATCCACAAAATCTCCACAGAAAGGTGGATCCCCCAGTGGCGCAGTGGGTTAAACCCCGGCAGGACTGAAGACTGACAGGTCGCAGGTTCGAATCCGGGGAGAGTGCGGATGAGCTCCCTCTTATCAGCTCCAGCTCCTCATGCGGGGACATGAGAGAAGCCTCCCACAAGGATGATAAAACATCAAAACATCCGGGCATCCCCTGGGCAACGTCCTTGCAGATGGCCAATTTTCTCACACCAGAAGCGACTTGCAGTTTCTCAAATGACAAAAAACAAACAAATCCCAAAACAGATAGGTGACTTGAAGGCATACTCATAATCTTAATAATCAGCTTAGACACCACTTTAACTACCTTGGCTCATTGCTATGGAATCCTGGGATTTATAGTTTGGTGGGGCACCATCACTCTTGATAGGGAAGGCTAAAAAATCTTGAAAGACTTCAGTTCCTATGGAGCCATGTCAGTCAAAGGGGTATCAACCCACATTGATTCTACTGTGTAGATGCACCCAGAAAACTTGGCCCCTTCTACTTTCATTATATGTAGACCAAGCATGGGCAAACTTAGGCCTCCCAGATGTTTTGGACTTCAACTCCCACAATTCTTTAGGAATTCATTAGAAATTGTGGGAGTTGAAGTCCAAAACACCTGGGAGACTGAAGTTTACCCCTACCTGATGTAGACTCATATAGTGCAGTTCAATGCAGTTAAAAAGTATTTTATGTGTCTGCATTAATCACATAGTGTAATTTCAAACTGAATTATATGGCAGTGCAGATGGGGGTCTTTGATTATCTTATTGAGCTGGAACATTGAGAAAGAATGTATATTAAGAGATTTAAATGTATATTGTCTTTTGATTTAAGGAAAAACTGTAATACAATGATGCATAGATAGTATTTCACCTCAACAAGATTATCAAACATGTATTAGGGAGGGCAATAATATGTGTTGGGAATATGAATCCCGGGAAAGCACATTTTATCATTTGTGGCAAACTTGTGAATAAGTGAAGTACTGGAAACTGGATATTTTCAAAATTGAAATTTACCTGAATCCAGAAATATTTTTGTTGAGTTTTCCAAATAACCAAATCAAAGAGGTGAATTATAAAGTGTTGAGTCACATGATTTTAGCAGTGAATCTGCTTAATGCTCGGAACTGGAGGAATACTACTTTCCGATCAAACACAGAGTGGGTTTTTAAAACTTTTAAACTAGAAAAAATGGACAGGTTATCTATTGTGATCCAAGAGAAATCGGTGGATAACTTCTTTAAAGACGGGGATCCATTTCTATCCAAAAAAAAGCAAGAATAACATCACTAATAGGATTTGAAGACAGTTTTATTGTTCAGTTTTTAGCAGAACTTTAAACGTAGTGAAGTAGCAATAAGAAGTTTCTTAATTAATGTATTTGACTTCAGGAGTGTGAAGCCTGTTTTTAAAATATTTAAGTCTGTGAAAGAATGGGGAGGGAATAGAGTAATGGTTGGGGTTTGGATCTTTTTTGTATGTTTTTTCTTTTCTTTCTATGTTTGCATTTGTTATTGTTAAGATACAATAAAACTAAACTGAGCACATGAGAAGGGACAACATTCTGTTACAGAAATAGATCTCTATGTATTATTCACCTAGAAGTAAGTATCAATGGGTTCAGTGATATTATTTATGCCCACCTAAGTGGGATTTATACCTATTCATTAGGGAATAACCCCTGTGCCAGCAGGACTGAAGACCGACAGGTCGCAGGTTCAAATCTGGGGAGAGGCGGATGAGCTCCCTCTATCAGCTCCAGCTCCTCATGCGAGGAGATGAGAAAAGTCTCCCACAAGGATGATAAAAACATCAAATCATCCAGGCATCCCCTGGGCAACGTCCTTGCAGACGGCCAGTTCTATCACACCAGAAGTGACTTGCAGTTTCTGAAGTCTCTCCTGACACGACAAAAAATAATAATAATTAGGGAATGGGGGACATGAGAGAAGGATTGCAAAACACCCGGGCATCCCCTGGGCAATGTCTTTGTAGATGGCTGACTCTCTCACACCAGAAGTAATCAGAAGTGATCTCAAGTCATGGCTGATACCGAATGAGAGACTCCCTCCTGGGCACACAGAAGACTGGGTGACTTAAAAGGCGCTGAACAGACTGTGCTCTGGCACCACGAGATGAAGAGCCAACCTTAAGAAATGGGGCTACAAAGGGAAGTCCACAACGTGCAAGTGTGGAGAAGAGCAAACCACAGACCACCTACTACAATGCAGTCTGAGCCCAGTTGCATGCACAATGGAGGACCTTCTTATGGCAACACCAGAGCCACTCCAAGTGGCCAGCATCTGGTCAAAGAGCATTTAACTTTGCGTTTTTTAAATACATTGCAACTGCACCCTTGGTTTGCTTCTGATACGACAAATAAATAAATAAATAAATCGGGGAATAAATTCCAGTGAATTCAAGTGGGATTTGCCTTGACTCAAGAAGCAACATTTTAATGATTGACCTTTACTGTAAAGTAAACACACCTCCTTTGTTTCTCCCCCTTTTTATTTTTAAACAATTGACACTTCTGTGAACTTGCTAAAACTCTTTTTCAACCTCAGTCCAGAGTTTCTGTGAAACATTTGCCCAATGCTATCTAGTTTTTAGGCCTGGTCCTAAATATTTTCTCCTCTTTTTCCTTTTATATTTTCGTGTGTAATTTTCTTCCAGCATCACCACTTCTGTGCTCATATGAGGATGGGAAGGGTGCCTATTATTAGTAATATTAATATAACTGAGTAATATCACCTTTGAGCTTGTAAAAGTCAACCAAAGTCCATCAGTACTTCCTCGTCTTCTCATGATTAATGCCACTTAAGCATGTGTGATCCTGATTCAATTCTCCATTGTGTTGAGAAGCTATTTAGGGTATTGTTGTTTCTGTTGTTTGCCTTCAAGTCATTTCCGACATCAGGCAATCTCAAGGTGAATCTATCACAGCCATTTCTTGCCAAGATGTGTTCAGAGGGGGGTTGGTTTCACCTTCCTCCAAGTCTGAGAGGGTGTGAATTGCCCAAGGTGCCCCAGTGCATTTCCATGGCTGAGCCAGGATTTGAGTCTGGCCTCATTGATGTTTTAGGAAAACACTCAAACCTCAGAGCCAGACTGGCTACTGAAATGCAATATCCAATAAGCACCTTTTCTCTTCCTTGGTAGTAAACGTTAAATAGGATGGATTTAGACCTAAATATTAGATTAGATCTGGATTGAAATATTAACTTGGACTTAAAATATGTCATAACTGAAGTCTGGATCTAGCCCAATCATAGCAAAGTAATAGCTATCAATTGGCTGCTAGTTTTCATGAACTGCTCCACTAGCCACATTGTCCGAATGTCCCATCACCGTCTCCTAAAGCAGTGACTTTATTCTCAGCTCAAGAACAGAAAACAGAGTGTTGGTGGACAGGAAAAGCTGTTTGCCCAGCCAGGCATGTTGTACAAGAAGCACCTCAAAAATAAAGCCAGACCTGTATTTTCCACAGATTATGAATCCAGATCCATATCCCCACACATACACATGCATGCATGCGCACACACCCCAAAAGTAAACTTTGATGTCATTTTATACAAGGCATATAATTTTACGATGTCATTTCATATGGACATGAGCATCCATGGATTTGATACTAAGAAGCCACTATCAAGCAGTAAGAGACTTTTTTGCCCAAAATGTATCAAATCCCAAAAACGTTAAAAAAAAAAGGAATATAGGTATTACATTGTTGGTTAGGAGTAGAACATTATGCACAGATAAAAACTATTCAAAAGTATAAAATCATGTTAGTACAGGGCTTAGAGGGCTTAGACAACTGTATTTTATAACAAAATAAAATCTACACTCATTTTTTTCATATTCCAGTAAAATTTGTTTGAGTGGGTTTTGGAAACAAGATCCACAAATGGAATCAGCTGTACCCGCCACGCGTTGCTGTGGCCAACCTTCCCTCCCTCTTTCTCTCCTTTAGTTCTCTCCTTCCTTCCCTCCTTCTTTCCTTCCTCCCCTCCTCCCCCCTTTTCTTTCTTCCTTCTTTCTTCCTGTTTCTTTCCTCCCTTCCTTTGTTCTTTGGTTCCATCATTCCTTGTCTCCTTCCTTCCTCCCCCCCCTTTCTCTCTTTTATTCCTTCTCTCCTTTCTTCCCTCTCTCTTTCCTTCTTTCTTTCACTTTTTAATTTCCTTCTCCCCTTCCCTCTTTTCCTTCCTTCCTTCCTTCCTTCCTTCCTTCCTTCCTTCCTTCCTTCCTTCCTTCCTTCCCTCCCTCCCTCCCTCCCTCCCTCCCTCCTTCTTTCCCTCTTTCTCTTCTTCCTTCTCTCCTTCCTCCTGTCTGTGTATATGTGTTTTGTTTGTGTATATATATGCATATGTGTGTATATATTTTTGTATATGTGTATATATGTGTGTTTGCATACATATATGTGGTTTTGCACATGTATTGTAATGTAATTTTGGGGTTTTTAAGTCTCTTCTGCTGTGTTTTTCAGTATTTTTATGAGTGATGGTCACTCGTTGGCCTGATATGTCTTGTGTACAAATTTGGTGTCAATTCATCCAGTAGTTTTTAAGTTATGTTAATCCCACGAATGAACATTACATTTTAATTTATATAGAATATATATATATATATACACAGACACACACACACACACATACACACACACATACATTTCTCCATGCCTTAGTTTCGTTTCTTTTCTTTTAAAAATAATTTTACTTTGATATTTTAATACTCCTACAATACATATACACAAACATGACATATACACATGCATAGACATCCCACCAGCCACACTGCAGTTACCTCTCGTCTCACCTCTAGTGCACCCAGCACATTGGCTTCCATCACTAATCCTCGTAGAGTTTATCCTCATTTTATTCACCCCTCTATAATTCTAGGTTAGTGGTTTTCAAGCTGATCCCCGGGTCCCCAGATGTCTTGGCCTTCAATTTCCCGAAATCCTAACAGCTGGTAAACTGGCTGGGAGTTGTAGGCCAAAACACCTGGAGACCCACAGGCTGAGAACCACTGCTCTAGGTCAATAGAATCAGTCCTGGGTTGTTGTAGGTTTGTCGGGCTGTGTGGCCATGTTCTAGAACAAGGCCATATAGCCCCAAAAACCTACAACAACCCAGTGATTCCAGCCATGAAAGCCTTTGACAATTCATACAATCAGTCTTGGTTGAATCCTGCTCTTTGAACTCTGCACAGACAGGACTGCAGTTGTGTATTTAATTAACCCAGGAAATCTTTTTAAAAGGTGTGATAAATTGGAATACTTGAATGAGTCTGTTTCAAACTTAACAAAAAGTTTCTTATGTTCTCTTTAAGATTTACTTTAGCATTTATGGTTGATGTTAACATTAGCTTTCATTGATTGCAACTTGCTTAAGGAGAAGCTGGGGACATAACATTACACTGGCCAACACACATTTTGTTGCCTCAAATGTTAGGCCTGTTTTGGGATATCTTTGACCTGCTGATTCCAAAAATGGCACTAGTTCCCCCCTATCAGCTATTTTGGGAGATACAGAACATATGCCATCATCTACCAGTCTTCATCTACTCACTTATGAAAATGAAGATATTTTAATGTAGTGTTTAAAATTAATACCTTTTAAGCATGAAGGAAGCATATTATTTTTTAAAAAAATGGACTACATGGAAATCTACTTATTTCACATCAAAGCACAGATTTATGTTTCAAAATTTCCAGTCACCTGACACACCATAACTAAGAAACTAGAGCTGAAGTAGTCTATCCAATCCAATTTTCTGAATCAGCACCCAAATAACACCAGGAACAGGCCTAAAAATTAAGACTAGTACTATTACATGTTTTTTGGCTGGGGTGTGTTATAGAAATGCTTATATTTAAGCCAACATATACTCCATGCATCTGAGGACATGGGATGTAAACATCTGCAAATGTTTATGCTTATACTAAAATAAACCTGGTAGGCTGTAATCAAAAGGGGGAATGGCATTGTGAGCACTAAAATAACATTAACCGATACCTGCAACATCCCATGGCCTTGTAATACAATGGGGGAAAGGACAGGGCAGAGTCCATCTTACCATAAGATAGGCTGTCTCAAGCAGCTGATCTGGAGTTTCAGGAAATGGCAACTTGATTAGATCTTGAATTCATCATTATCATCAGTATTATTGTTGTCCCAGTTTGGCCAGGGCAGTCCCAAATAATCTCGGGTTATCTCATTTTTTAAAGCTGCTCTTAAAATAACCTAGTTTCTCCCTCTTTCCCCATTCCACCCCCACTTTTCCTCAGCTTCCTTTGCTGTAAACTGAGCTCAAAGTATAGTATTTTTTTGCTCATCTCACCAGAATATATATATTCTGAATATAAGAATATATTCAGAATATAAGTATAGTGAAATGACTAAGGCAGTGACATCTCCAGCCCATCCTCTGTTTGGGTATCAGGCAGGACGCCAATGACTTAAATCAAGAAATAGTTTCCTAAGATCTACAGGGACACTCGCTGGAACACCTCAGCAAGCGAGAGTCCAAAAGTGGCAGGCTCAAACCCAAAACCTCAATCAGAGGCTGATACCAAATGAGAGACTCCCTTCTGGGCACACAAAAAATTGGGCAACTTGGAAGGTGTGCTCTGGCACCATGAGATGCAGAGCCAACCTTAAGAAATGGGGCTACAAAGTGGAATCCACAATATGTGACTGTGGAGAAGAGCAAACCACAGACCACCTACTGCAATGCAACCTGAGCCCTGCCACATGCACAATGGAGGACCTCCTTGCAGTAACACCATAGGCACTTCAAGTAGCCAGCTACTGGTCAAAGGACATTTAATAGAATACCAAGTCTGCAAATTTTGTGTTTGTTTGTTTGTCTGTTTTTTTAATGCAATACAAATGTTTTGGTTCACACCTGACAAGATAAATAAATAACCAGAGGGAAGCAGAGATGTGGGGATGGAGTCTTTCCATTCCCGCTAGCCTTACGTCAATGCAAACTGCAGATGCCTCTGTTTGCTTGGTCCTTCCTTTTACTAACATTTGTCCTCTTGATCATATCCGGAGGGCCCTTCCACACAGCCATAAAACCCAGTCAAGGTGGAACGTCTCACAATATCTGCTTTGAACTGGAATATATGGCAGTGTGGACTCAGATAACCCAGTTCAAATTAGATATTGTGGGATGTTCTGCCTTGATATCCTGGGTTTTATGGCTGTGTGGAAGGGCTATGCTTGAGGGCTATGCTTTCTGTCTTATATGGCAATATTATTTGCCCAGCTTTGCCTGGTATTGATTTAAATGGCAGGGAGTGTGGGTGGCATTTGCTACTCTGCTTCAACTGGCAAAATATTTTGGGATGACCCTGGCTAAGGGCCCTTCCACACAGCCCTATATCCCAGGATCTGATCCCAGGTTTTCTGTTTATCCCAGACTATCTGGCAGTACGGACTCATATAATCCAGTTTAAAGTAGAAAACCAGGGATCAGATCCTGGGATAGAGGGCCTGTCTGGAAGGGCCCTAAGTGGCAGCCTTGCAGCCGAGGAGCATACATTGATGGGAAGGCTTGTTTGCGCACCCCTTTTCTGTGGCTTCCTTGCCAGATCAAAATGTTTCTGGAAGAGGTTTTTTTGATGCAGAGTTTTGAGAACAACACTCCTTCATAGTCGAACCATTCCAAGAACTATACCCAGATATTTTTTTTCAAAAGCTGAAATTTATTTTTAGCATTAGAAATATGGTGCCAGAGGGGAGTTTTTTTAATGTTACCATGGATCCATAAAGAAATGGATCCAAGAGCAAATCAAGCCTGAACTCTCCCAGCAGCCAAGATAATTAAAGGCCCTTCCACACAGCCCTATATCCCAGAATATCAAGGAAGAAAATCCCACTTTTTCTGCTTTGAACTGGAATATATGGCAGTGTGAACTCAAGATAATCCAGCTCAAAGCAGATATTGGGGATTTTTACATTGATATTCTGGGATATAGGACTGTGTGGAAGGGCCCTGAGCAGAGACTGTCATACCTTAGACATATTGCAAGAAGACAGGACTTATTCAATAATAAAACAGTGCTTAGTGAGGTATAAGTAAGAAAAGAGGAAGACTGTATTAATAGAGGACTCAATCATGGAAGCCACAGATGCCCTGAGTCTGCAAGGGCTGTTCATGACAAGTAAGACTTTGGGCCCTTCCACAAAGCCCTATATCCCAGAATTTCAAGGCAGGAAATCCCACAATATCGACTTTGAACTGGGTTATTTGAGTCCACACGGCCCTACATCCCAGTTCAAAGCAGATATTGTGGGATTTTCTGCCTTGGTGTTCTGGGATATGGGGCTGTGTGGAAGGACCCTTAGAGTCTCTCATTCATAGGGTCACTCTAAGGTTTATATATCTGTGGAATGTTCAAGGTGGGAGAAAGAACTCTTGTCTGCTTGTGTGTGAATGTTGCAATTGGTCAGCTTGATTAGCACTGAATGGCCTTGCAGCTTCAAAGCCTGTCTCCTTCCTGCCTGAGTTCTTCCTCCCACCCAGGACATTCCACAGATAGAGAAACCTCACTTGACTAGTTTCCAACAGACCTCATAACCTCTGAGATATCTGCCATGGATGTGGGTGAAACGTCAGGACAGCATGCTTCTGGAACATGGCCATACAGCCCGGAAAACTCACCGCAATCCACTGAAATACAGAACTTTGAGAAATGACTCCTGTGGACTATATCCCCCAAAAATCCCATGGGCATGGTTGCAGTCCCCCAAAAGTTCTGTTTCCAACCCTTACTCCAGCAGCTAGTCAGTTTGAAAGAGCAAAGATGGAGCTTCTGTAATCTTCAAGAAGGCATTTTGATCTCTAAGCAGGGGAGCATTTGGGGCTATGTTTTATTCCTTTTGAACTTGTGTATATTTTTAAAAATGCTTTTATTTTGTTTCATTTGCTTTCATTTGTTCTTTATTTCTATTATGAATATTTTAAAATTATTTTGGAAGTGGCTTTCAGTTCTATTCTGGGAAATAAATGTGGCAAATAATAAATGCAATAAAACAAAATGAAACAATTTAAAATAAATTGTGGCAATGACGGGAAAGTAGTCTGAAAAAGAAGCACGTTTCAACCTTTTGCCCAAGGCTCCGAAATGTCTCCGTCTCATCCTCGCCTTCCACAGACCTGCTGTGAATCCTCTTAGGTGGTGTCACAGGAGGCAAGATGAAGCATTTGTATTCACAACTAAGGTTGGGTGATCCCTTGTGGTTTCCAGTGCCTGTGTGGTCTGCTAGGAAGAAGAGAGAAGGGAGGAACCAAAACCTAGGACTCAAGTCAAGGGACATTTTTATTCCTGGGGTTTAACAGCATAAAGCATGCCTTCACACTGCAGAGCAACTTCTCCCCCTTGTGGTTCACTTTGGAACAACAGCATCTCACAAGAGGGAAGGTGTACTGCTCATTCTCAACGAGGACAGGTAGAAAGGGACAATGCCTTCATTTGGCCTGGCTGATGATGGAAGCTAAACAAGGTCAGATTGCCAATGAATACCAGGTTCCCCTGAGCCCCCAGTAGTGCAGTAGGTTAAACCCTTGTGCCAGCAGGACTGAAGACTGACAGGTCGGAGGTTCAAATCCGGGAGAGCATGGATGAGCTTCCTTTGTCAGCTCCAGTTCCTCATCTTGGGACATGATAGAAGCCTACCATAAGGGTGGTAAAACATCAAAACATCTGGGCATCCTCTGGGCAGCGTCCTTGCAGACAGCCAATTCTCTCACACCAGAAGCGACTTGCAGTTTCTCAAGTCGCTCCTGACACGAAAAAACAAAAAAACAAAAATATGGATTTAAATCCAGAAGTCATTGATTTTTATAGTTTTAAATTGTTTTTATATTAATTTTATTATGTGATTTAATCTGTCTTAAATGATGTATTTATGTGTGTTCGGCATTAATTGTTGCCAGTCTGTACGCCGCCGTTAGTCACCTTCAGACTGAAAAGGGCGGGATAAAAGTGTGACAAATAAATACATAAAAACAGGTGATCCAGGCCACTGCTTTTTAAACTGTGGGTCCTGACTCCAAATGGGATCTCCTTAGCTTGATGCTGGGGCCCTGAAAAATTTGGCAACATTAAAACATTTATGAGCACTACTCAATCTGTTAGCAACAATGTGCAGTATTTACAGTGGACTCTGCAGAAAATGCTTCAGCTGTACTCCACCAAAAGGAAAATCAACTTATTTAGCAAGCCTTGCAAATGCTGGTTTCTTATCAGTAAATGTTGGATTTTGATACCCATTTTATATACCTGGAGTCACATAAACATTTCTCAGACAGAAAGTGGTTGTGAGTGGAAAAAGTTTAAGAAGCCTTACTGTAGGCCAGTGGATCCCAACCTTTTTTGACCAGGGACCACTTTGACTAGGGAGCACTCTCCAACATTAGTACCAAAAGGGTTACAAATATGTTTAGTTATTTGGGGTGCTGATTCTGAAAATTGCATTGGATAGACCACATAAACTCTAGTTTCTGATATAGAACATATGCCATCCAGTAGTCGCCATCTGCTCACCCACAGAAAACCATATTTGATAATCTAGACCTTATTTTAGGTCTCATGGCCCACGAATGGGCCACAGCCCACAGGCTGGGAGCCACTGCTTTAGGCTATATTTCAGAGGAAGAAACTGATAAAACTATATATGAGTATTATCTTGCCTAAGAAGACTTTATAAAATTCAGGGGGTCATCATAAATGCATAGGCACACACACATGCAAATAATAATAATTGCAGAGAAACAACCGAAAAAACAGACACAATATGAGGATTTAAAAATCAAACTGCACTGGCACAAACCAGCAAAGGTTTGTGGCAGTGATCAGCACACTGGGTGCAGTGCCTAAAGACCTTGGCCTGCTCTTAAACTCAATTGGTGCTGACAAAATTACCACCTGCCAGCTGCAAAAGGCCACCTTACTGGGATCTGCACACATTATTAGCTGATACATCACACAGTCCTAGACGCTTAGGAAGTGTCTGACATGTGATCCACTACAACAGCCATCAGAGTGTCTGCTGTGGACTCATCTTGTTGTGTTTCAAATAATAATAATAATAATAATAATAATAATAATAATAATAAATATTCCGCCCTCTCTCCTGAGGGGACTCAGGGCAGATTACAAAAAAAGATGGCAAATACTCAATGCCAGATTCCAATACATAAATAACAACATTGAGCAATTAATTAATCCACATCTAAACATAACAAGTATTAAACCTAAATTATATAAACAACATATATTTATTCTCCTGGGCCCTAAACTGCAGGCCATGTGCGAATATCATGGCTAAACGGACAAGGCCACTTGCATGGATATTTCCCACCCAGTTTATACTCTAATTGTAATGTGTTGATTGTATGGAAAATACTCAAACACGGCCTCCCCTAGGTCATCAGATTATTATTTACACTCAAACACCAAAGTTTGGTGTGCAAGTGAAAGGCATATCTTTATTTAAAAGTTTCCTGAACAAGTCTCCTCATCACCTAACAAGCTTTGCTATCCTTCCTTCATTAGAATAGCTGGATTTCCATTTTGTTCTGATCAGGCACTTGGGCCTGCGTCTCTCTAGGCTACTTAAATTGCTCTCACTCCCCAATGACAAAGCTGTTGTCAATTTACTTTCAAAAGTTTTCTTGTTAATATGTTATTTGTTTTGCTGTCATAATTATTTAACAGGAGACTCTATTCCCTGAAGGAAACTGGTCAAAATTGGATTTATTAGAGGTGTAAGCCCTTCGGGGACTCATTAAGAAGCATTCCCTTGCGGTGCCAAGATTGGTGGATGGAACCTTGGCTGTTGTGATAGTTTTGCATGAGACTAAAGTGTGGTTTTCAGTGGATACGTTTATGGCAGAACCAATTACGTGAAGAATAGCAGTCACTGGTTTGGACAAAACATTCAGGTTCTTTAGCTACTGGTACATTGCCTCTAATGTCTATCCCTCTGTGTGTGTGCCTTCAGAGGAGAGAAGTGTATCACTACAAGAGTCCCCGGTGGCACAATGGGTTAAACCCTTGTGCCAGCTGGACTGCTGACCAAAAAGTGTAAAAATCAAGCATTTACTGATAATAAAACAGCATTAGCAAGGCTTGCTAAGAAGGCTTATTTTCCTTTTTATGAAGTATATCTGAAGCATATTCTGCAGAGTCCACTATATACATAGCAACAGATTTATGTAGATGAATAAGTGGCCTTCAGAAACCTTTTACTGCTGCCAATGTTTTGTGACCCCAACATGGAGCTAAGGGGACCCCATTTGGAGTCAGGACGCACCATTAAGAAGCATTGTTAGAGCAGAGCTTTGCCTTCAAATGTAGTGAGAAACTTTGAGCTGCTTGCCAACCATGATACTCTCCTTCATTTCCTTATCTTTGATCTATGTTCCTAGTAAGCCTCCATTATTGTCACTTTGAGAAGCAATCAGGAGAAATGTTCTTTGCAACTTCAAACTTTCGTTTTACCATTTGCCTCATTTTAATAGTTGGACATGTCTTACAGCGTGTTTGGTTAGTATTTAGTTAGATTATTTTAGTGTTTACAACTTATTTTTCTGGTTATTTAATATTTAATGTTTATTTTACTTAAGTGATATTTGTCTTTACTGTTCTAATGTAGCACAAAGCCTACGGAAAATCATACTATGTATTTTTGACATTAATATTGAAATCTGAAATATATACAGAAATGGCATTTCACAGCACTATGGTTACTTTTTCCAGCTGTTCAGTAACAGTTATGTCTGACACTAGGGCTAGATAAATCCGCTTATGATTAAGTCTAGAAACACCTTTGTTTTGGTAAGGTCATTTCCTTGTATGAAGTCATTCAGCTTATTTGCTCTCTCCTTTTCCTCCTTTTAAACACATCTGCCAATATCAGAACCAGTTTCCTGCTTCTGATTGTGTGTGTGTGTGGGGGGGGGGGGGGGGGGGAGGGGTGTTTTTGTATGATTTAGCAACATTGTTTCTCTAAATTCTTCTTTTTTCCCCTATTGGATTGCCCACCTAATTTTATTTTAATGCAAGATTATTATTGGGTTTCTGTGAGTTTTCTGGTCTGTATGGCCACATTCCAGAAGCATTCTCTCCTGACATTTCACCCACATCAGAGGATGCCTGCCATAGATATAGGTGAAACGTCAGGAGAGAATGCCATACAGCCAGGAAAACTCACAGCAATCCATGATTCTGGTCATGAAAGCCTTCGACAACACATTTGTGCCTCTTTTTTTTACCCAGGTTTTGCTGCTCCCCTCCCCAAATGCAACAGCCGAGCAAGAAATTGAGGTGAAATCTTTCTCCGCTTCTTCAGATGGGTGACTTATAAATCCTTTGATATTCAAAGCTAAAGTCAAATGTAGGAAATGGCTTCCTTGGAATTCCAAGCATTGATGATTAACTCTGATGGTCTGTCTTCCCAACTGACAATGGGCCCTTAAATCCCTCAAGTGACCTCTGCCAAGGAAGTGGGTGAAGGAGAACAATGGCAGGATTCTTCCCGACTGAACACCCCAGTTGTCAGATAGATGCCCTCCCAGCCACGCTCTTAGCTTTGGACAATGAGCTCCCATTTCCGACTCCATATAGAAGGCAGAAAAAAATGACCTGTCAGAGAACCTGTTCACAATGGGTGATTGGGCATGGAATAATTTACCCCTGGGGATGAGTGCTGTTGGAATTAGCTCCAGACAACTTAGTCTGAGTGCCTCCTTGAAGACTTAGCAGCCAGTTTACTATTTTTTCTCTCCTGAAATGTTATAATAAATGGGTCCTCAGGTTGCAAGGCTCTCTAAGGCCTAAATGGACCCTGGAAAAGCGGGTAGGGGTTTGAACCTCCAAAGGCTAGGGAGAGAACCTGAGCCCAAACCTTAAAATTATGAGCCATCAAAGATGAGAAGAACAAATCGCTGTGGAGTTGATCCCCTGCTTTGCCCTCATCTTTCCATTCACTTAATAGGGTCTCAGATAGGTAAAGGTAAAGATTTTCCCCTGACATGAAGTCCAGTCGTGTTCGACTGGGGGGTGGTCCTCATCCCAATTTCTAAGCCAAAGAGCCAGCGTTGTCTATAGACACTTCCAAGGTCATGTGGTCAGCATGACTGCATGGAACGCCGTTACCTTCCCGCCGGAGTAGTACCTATTGATTTACTCACATTTGCATGTTTTCGAACTGCTAGGTTGGCAGAAGCTGGGGCTAACAGCGGAAGCTCATGCCGCTCCCCGGATTAGAATCTGTGACCTTTCGGTCAACAAGCTCAGCAACTCAGCGCTTTAACCCACTGCACCACTGGGGGCTCCAGGGTCTTAGATACAGCTGACCATATCTATGAATTCTGCATCTAGAGTCAACCATCCATGACTTGAAAATATTCTCACACACACAGACACTTTTTCCTGAAAAGCACCTTGATTTTGCCTTTTTTGTATAAGGCACACCATTGTACTACATTTTTTATTGTGTCACAAGCGACTTGAGAACATACTGCAAGTCACTTCTGGTGTGAGAGAATGGCCATCTACTGAGACGTTGCTCAGGGGATGCCTGGATGTCTTACCATCCTTCTGGGAGACTTCTCTCATGTCCCTGCAAGCTAGAGCTGACAGATAGGAGCTCTCCCCATCTCGCGGATTCGAACTGGCAACTTTCGGGCCAGCCACCCAACCTTCAGGTCAGCAATGAGTTTAACCAATTGCGCCACCATGGCTCTTATGGGACCTGAACATTGGTGGAGGTGGTCAGGTCTTGGAAACTAGGTCTCAGAGGTGGTCAGGTCTTGTAAACTAGGCAAGTAGGGTTTATATATCTGTGGAAAGTCCAGGGTGGGAGAAAGAACTCTTGTTTGCTTGAGGTAAGTGCGAATGTTGCAATTGGCCTCCTTGATTAGTATTTAGTGGCCTTGCAGCTTCATAGACTTGCTGATTGCTGCCTGGGGATTCTTTGTTGGGAGGTGTTAGCTGGCTCTGATTGATTCTTGTCTGGAATTCCCCTGTTTTTTGAGTGTTGCTCTTTATTTACTATCCTGATTTTATAGTTTTGTAATACCGGCCAAGCTGGCCAACTGCAACATTCACACCTTCCTCCAGTAGACAAGAGTTCTTTCTCCCACTCTGGACATTCCACAGATATATATAAACCCCACTTGCCTAGTTTCCAACAGACCTCACCACCTCTGAGAATGCCTGCCATAGATGTGGGTGAAACGTCAGGAGAGAATGTTTCTGGAAAATGGCCATATAGCCTGGAAAACTTACAACAACCCAGTGATTGCAGCCATGAAGCCTTTGGCAACACAATTTAGTAACACTATTAGTGGAGGAAGCATCAAGGGCAACAATAACTGGAATTCATTTGGTGCCCCTAACCCACCCCGTTCCAGATTCCCTAGTATGAAACTAGAGGCTTAGGAAAATATTTTCATCCTTCAATATATACTAGACCTATATCTTTTGTCCTATTTTACATCAATTCTGATTAAAAATGGTTTTATATGTGTGCTTTTTATTGAAACCCCGTAAAAACCTGCTTTTGCTTTTATGGTCCTAAGACAGGGGTGAGGAATATCTGGCTCTTCAGATAGATGTTGGTGGGTGGACTGAAATTCTTCCTGTTTCCTGAAAAGGAATTTATTTAACCCTCAGTCTGAATAAAGCTTTGCCTATTCTTGCTTTAAATTAAGTATACCCTTTCAGGCTATAGTACGGAGCCCCCGGTGGCGCAATGGGTTAAACCCTTGTGCTGGCAGGATTGAAGACCAACAGGTTGTAGGTTCGAATCCGGGGAGAGCACAGATGAGCTCCCTCTGTCAGCTCCAGCTCCTCATGCGGGGACATGAGAGAAGCCTCCCACAAGGATTGCAAAACATCAAAACATCTGGACGTTCCCTTGGCAACGTCCTTGCAGATGGCCAATTCTCTCACACCAGAAGCGACTTGCAGTTTCTCAAGTCGCTCCTGACATGAAAAAAGAAAAGAAAAGGCTATATTATAGTAGAGAATACTGCACAGTAATGTAAACTGTTTCTGCCTTTTGGATGACAACTCCTAGAATCCCTAAGGTCTGCTGCTGTTAAGTGAGCCTGAGGATACCTTTGCATTCTTGTTTTGTACCTTCTATTTACAAGTGACTAGTCATCCGGCTTATATTTGTATATTTCAATTTTCTTAGCTAGATACAGTACCTTGTATTTATCCCTGTTCACATTCATTATGATATGTCAAAGGATCTAGGGGTGTGATGAATTGCCTACCTTTAGACCGGAAAAGCTCAGGAAATAGGCCTAGTTTTTTTGGCATCCATTTTGTGTAATGGTGCCTAGAGGCAGCCATCTTAGGTTAGTCATTTCCTAGTGGAGGCGGAGCTTAGAAGCAGCCTGGGGGGAAATGTGGAGAACTCTTGTGATTGACTGGGAGAAAGTGGGTGGAGCTTGGTTGAAATACAGAAAAAAAGAGCCTCGAGGAGTGCTTTTTGAGATCTAACAGTTAGTTAAGTTCTGGGTTTTGAAGAAGACAGTTAGGAGAGAGAGTTAGGAGAAGGAGTGTGGAAGTCAATGAAGCCAAAGAAGTTAGTTAGAGAGTTCAGAGAGCTATTAGGGAAGAATAGCTGATATAGTGATCATAAACAGATAAAGGAAAAGGACTGTTTGAAATAAAAGGATTCTAGTCAGGAAGAAGTCTACTAGTTTCCTGAGCGAGTTAAGACTTGCTATTGGAAACCAAGTTCTGAACTGTTTTAAAGTAACCCAATAAGCATCTCATTCTTGCAACCGTTACGCTTAAGTGCCTGTGTTTTTGAAAACAACACAAATAAACATCTTTGTTCTTTGTTACAAACAACTGTCTCAGTGTGCCTCAGTGGGAAGAAATATCCACAGCAAGATAGGGAAACAGAGTTTCCAGATTGGTGGCAGCAACTACTTAGAAGAATCTCAATAATATCTCCCTCAGTGTCCTGCGCCCTGAGTTTCAATTCAACACCATCCAGCTTACTTCCAATACATTGGTCAAACAAGAAAACCTAAAAACCCCTTTTGACTTTGGTGGTAGCCTGATTCCATAGTAAAAACTCCTCAGAATATTATTATTTGGTGGCAGCATGTTACATTAATTGGTGGCAAAGGCCTGAAGATCATTCTGCCTCTCTCTCAAATCAGGTTTAAATGCCCTAAGTCTTTGCATATATTGGTGGCACAGCATTAGGGACTGTTAGAAAAAAATCTTTCTTTACAACGGGTCTTGGTTGGCCACAAGCTAAACATGACTCAGTAGTGGTTGTTTTTCATGTCAGGAGTGACTTGAGAAACTGCAAGTCAATTCTGGTGTGAGAGAATTGGTCATATGCAATGACGTTGCCCAGGTGAAGTAGCCTAAGAAGCCAATGAAATTCTAGATTGCACCAATAAATAAAGGGTAGTAGTGCTTTTTTATTCTGCTTTCAGACTTCATACTGTGTTTGCTGATACATCATATTAATGTTATAGCATGTCCTATACAGCATGTTGTTACAGTGCTATTATGCCTACAATGTACTCTCTTCTATTTCTTTATTTCTAGCGAGAAGATCCAACCAGTCCATACTTCAAGAACAAAAACCCGACTGCTCATTGGAGGGAAGAATAGTAGAGGCCAAGATGAAGTACTTTGGCCATATCATGAAAAGAAAGGAAAACTTAGAGAAGACAATGACGCTGGGGAAAATGGAAGGAAAAAGGAAGAGGGGCCGACCAAGGGCAAGATGGAAGGATGGGATCCTTGAAATGGCTGGATTGACCTTGAAGGAGATGGGGGTGGTGACGGCCAACAGGGAGCTCTGGCGTGGACTGGTCCATGAATTCACGAGGAGTCGGAAATGACTGAACGAATGAACAACAACAACAACATGTATACCAAACAAAATGCCCCAGGACAACACAACCTACTCCTGTGGAATCATCCTGCAGAGTCTGATCCCCAACCAGCCAGCATATCAGTGTCTCCTCATTTATTACTTATTTCAGATATACTTAGTGGTTTCTCATTATGGTCATGTGATAAATTTCGATGCTATAACCAACACACAAACATGTTGTATAATCTTAGGAAAACGTTGGTTTAGAGCAGTGGTTTTCAACCTGTGGGTCCCCAACCTGTGGGTCCCCAGATGTTTTGGCTTTCAACTTCCAGAAATCCTGACAGCAGGTAAACGATCTGGGATTTCTGGGAGTTGTAGGCCAAAACACCTGGGGACCCACAGGCTGAGAATTAGTGGTTTAGAGGATGATATATACTGTGTGGACTCTGACCATGGTAGGTCCTTTTGCAGGCACCCTTCTTTCCTGAGTCCTTGTGATCTCCAAGGTTCAAAAGATCCCATCAGTTGTTGGAAAACTTAAGCCCTTTTTTACCTATGTAGCAGTTGGTTTTATTCTTTGGCACTCTGTAAATTATGTTTGTCTTCCCATCCTCTGCCTGCTTTGGCATCAAGAATATCTATACTGTGATGATACATTTGGTTAATCCCCTCAACCACAGTCTGAAACATAGCACAACTCAACAATCTCTGAGGAATTTTTTGGGGAATAGATCTGAAAGACGAGAAAATTTGACATTCTCGAATTTGGGTTGTTTTAGGTTTTTCAGACCTCACAACCTCTGAGGATACTTGCCATAGATGCAGGACAAATGTCAGGAGAGAATGCTTCTAGAACATGGCCATACAGCCCAAAAAACCTACAACAACCCAGTGGTTCCAGCCATGAAAGCCTTCGATAATGCATGCTCAAATTTTCTTAAATTCAGTCCCATGACATTCGTTGTCAATAATATTAGCACAGTAGTTCTAGAACATTCTATATCAGTGGGACATGGATCATTTGATTCATGTGTTCAAAGCACCATGAAACGTGACAATTTATGAAATTCAAGATAGCACATGTACCCGCAGGCTATGAACGGCAATTTAGATATTTTAGTCATAACAGAAGAGTTCATATTGTTTTGACTGTGGGACAAAGCTGTTTGTGGGTTGAGTTTTCTGGGCTGTATAGCTATGTTCTAGAAGCATTCTCTCCTGACATTTCAACTACATCTATGCCAGGCATCCTCAGAGATTGTGATGTCTGTTGGAAACTAGGCAAGTGAGGTTTCTATATCTGTGGAATGTCCAAAAGTGTTGTTGAAGGTTTTCATGATCGGAATCACTAGGTTGCTGTGAGTTTTCCAGGCTGTATGGCCATGTTCCAGAAGCATTCTCTCCTGACATTTCAACTACATCTATGGCAGGCATCCTCAGAGATTGTGATGTCTGTTGGAAACTAGGCAAGTGATGTTTGTATATCTGTGTAATGTCCAGGTGTGTTTTTGATGGTTTTCATGGTCAGAATCACTAGGTTGCTGTGAGTTTTCCGGGCTGTATGGCCATGTTCCAGAAGCATTCTCTCCTGACATTTCACTCTGATCTATGGCAGGCATCCTCAGAGGTTGTGAGGTCACTTGCCTAGTTTTCAACAGACCTTATTAAAATGGAGATTTGTGAAACTAAATCAAAAAATCTCGTGTTGATTTTCTAATGGGCATAGGGATTTCATTTAATGGTCATGGGGATTTCACTCTACATTGGTGCATTCTTTAAAAAATATGTTCCCAGTGGAGTTATAATCCCTGTTACTTCATTCATTGGCAACTCCATCTTCATCACACTTCTGCCAGGTTGAAAGATCAGATATAGATATACTCTTCTATGTAAGTGCCTGGTGCACATATTTTATTGAAACCACAAGACATGTTAGCCATTTGAAACCTGCAAATACAAATGAGATCTTTGATAATTTCAGCAGGAACTTCACACAGCTGACTGCCTTGTCATTTATCTTATTCTCCCACAATCTGAGGCCGTCCTCTATGTTCATGGCAGTTTAGCTGCACAATCTTCAATTGCTTTGCCTCCACGGAGGTAAACAGAGATTTCAATTGTATGATGCTTTGCTCCATTTTATCTTTTCAGGATGAGTCCTAAGCTGATTTAGTCTAGTTGCTGAGCTCCAACACGGTGAGTATGAACTTTATTAGTGTTTTTCATGTAGGTTTGGTGCTGTAGTATTAAAATCAACAGGATACACACCATCAGAAATCTTCATGCAGAAACGGGTGAATTTTTACCCCTATCAATTGATATGATCAGTGTGTTTTCCCTGACCAAAGTTGCTTTTGGAGTTTTCACGTTTCCTTGAGCATTTTAATACAGGGTTTAAGGATCTTACCTTTTTTTAGGATGCCAGAATCTTTTGTTTTATTATTGGAAGTTGAGAATCCTTTATCCAAAATTCCAAAATCCTTCAAACTCCAAAATTATTTACAGGGGTGGCTGAGATAGTAACACTTTTGCTTACATAGTACATAGCCTTTCTTGCATGTAGAAAATTATTAAAAATATTATATAAAACTATCTTCAAGCTGTGTGTAAGGTATATATGCGACATAAATTAATTTATTGTCTGGATTTGTACAAAGATATTTCATTATGTACACATATGCAAATACAAGTATTCTAAAATAATTTTGAAAAAGCCAAATCCCAAACAATTCTGGTTTCAAGCAGTTTAGATAAGAGATATTCTATTGTTGTTGTTGTTTTTTCCAAATGCAGAGTCTTTTTGTATCAAAAAGAGAATAGTTTGAAAATGTAAAAGGTCATAGCCAAAATGGTTATTGACTGGACATACAATATATTTGACTAATCTTACTCTTGCTTTGCAAATGATAATGTAAGATTTATATTATAAGTGGAACCTAATATTATTTTCAGGATTTCCCATATGGCTCTTTATCTTATTTCTATCATTTGAAGAATGGCTTTGATTTTGCTGCATATTTCTCTTATTTGTTACATAACATGGGACCCTCTCATTTTAAAACTAAAACCAGTATTCTCTGTCTGCCAACTTATGGTGACCCAAATCCGACTGAATCACTATTGCTACAATCAGTCATAACTCCCCAACCTACTCAGCTGCATGGTAAAGAAGGAAGTCTTTTCATGGGAGAATGATGTTTTCATCAGGGTTGCCTAAGGTGATGATGGTGTCAAGCAAGGAGAGGCTACTTTATTAACTAAATGTGCATCTACACTGTAGGATTAATGCAGTTTCATAGAATCATAATGCTGGAAGAGACCACCAGGGCCATCCAGTCCAACCTCCTTCTGCCATTCAGGAACACACAATCAAAGCACTTGCACCAGATGTTCATTTAGACCAATAGTTCCCAACCTGTGGCCTATAGACCACCAGTGATCCACAAGAACAACAATATGGTTCATGGCCTTACCGTTACTACAGTGTTGCAACAAGAGCGATGGGTTTTGCGAAACCCTCTTATAGTGCCGAGGTTTATTAAATATGGTTTCCTATGGGCGAGCAGATAGCAACTATGCAGCAAAATCAATATGTTCTGCATCAGAAACTAGAGCTTATGTGGCCTATCCAATGCATTTTTTTGAATCAGCCCCACAAATAACGAAACTGAATCTAAAGTTGACCAAAAATAGATTCGTAACCCTTTTGGTACTAATGTTGGAGAGTGGTCTTTGGTAAAAGCAGTCCCTGATCAAGTGGTCCCTGGTCAAAAAAAAGATTGGGAACTTCTGATTTAGACTCTGTTTAAAAGCCTCCAAAGAAGGAGACTCCACCATACTCAGAGGCAGAATTAGGCCCTCTTCCTAATAATTAGGTGGAATCCTCATATGACATCTTACCAGATATTTAAACATGACTATCATACCCCCTTTTCACCTTCTCTTTTCCAAGCTAAACATACCCAGCTCCCTGCTTCTCAGAGGACTTGGCTTCCATACTTCTGCTCACCTTTCTCTGGCCACATTCCAGCTTGTCAATATCATTCAGTTAAAGTGGTGTCAAACTGCATTAATTCCACAGTTTAGAGGTAACCTAAGCAGCTGATACAAAAGACTGACCAATATATTTTATTTTTTCATTCCATTGATGTATCTTTATTCTCATGCATATCATAATTCAGTTGAAGAAGTTCTGTACTTTGTAACTGTCATGTAGCTATCATATGAATGAATGATATTAATTTTATGTCCCTTTACCATTTTGTTTCTCCCAGATTACTAATAGTGTCAGTGCATGTTTTAAGTGTACAATTTGATATGTAATGCTTGCCACTTACACACATAGTATATTCTTAAACTGTAGCACCACAGGGATGGATCAGTAGATAAACCTATTGCATACAATATCGATACAACAAGAATGGAAACAGCAAGAATATGTCCAGAAAATATTTACTGTGATATATAAAAGGGGTTTTATGTGTGTGCCTTCAAGTTTTCTGCCAATTTATGGTGACCCGATTTATTTTATAGGGTTTCCGTAAACACTGAATACTCAGAGTTGGTCTTGCTAGTTCCTTCCTCTGAAAAACAATTTATGGCACCTGGTAGTTATTTGCAGTTTTCCATCCAAATACTCACTAGGGTTAGTCGCTTAGCTTCCAGGATCAGACAGGATTTAGTGCCCTTGGGGTCTTTCAGCAGACTAATAAATATATGGATATCATGAATATGAACCAGTTGCAACTGTAGCCTACACATTCTCAAATGAGGCCTCATTTACACTACCATATAGTCCAGTTTCTGAATCCAGATTATCTGATTTGATCTGGATTATATGGCAGTATAGATTTATATAGAGCCCCCAGTGGCGCAGTGGGTTAAAGCACTGAGCTGCTGAGCTTGTTGATCGAAAGGTCGCAGGTTCGATTCCGGGGAGCGGCATGAGCTTCCGCTGTCAGCCCTAGCTTCTGCCAACCTAGCAGTTCAAAAACATGCAAATGTGAGTAGATCAATAGGTACCGCTCCGGCGGGAAGGTAACAGCGCTCCATGAAGTCACGCCGGCCACACGACCTTGGAGGTGTCTACGGACAACGCTGGCTCTTCGGCTTAGAAATGGAGATGAGCACCACACCCCAGAGTCAGACATGACTGGACTTAATGTCAGGGGACTACCTTTACCTTTACCATAGATTTATATAATCCAGTTCAAAGCAGATAATCTGAATTCCTAAACTGGCACTGAAAGCCTTGCAGGCCACATAAAATGACATGGTGGGCTGGATTTGGCCCACAGGTCTTGTGTTTGACACATGTGCCTTAGGGTTATCCTAATAAAAAACAACTTGAAGGCACAAGGCAAAACAAATCCATTTATGATCTGCATGACCTTCTTGTGATGGAATGCATTGATTTCCAAATTTTCATGTTCTTAACTTTTCCTGATTTCAGTTCATGTTTAACCTTCTGCTCCTTCTCTCTCCTACAGAATCACAGTGTTATCACTGGGGCCTTTTTGACTAGCAAAGATGTTGGCATCATCTTTCAAACTTGCACAACCTTCTTTGTTCCATCTGATTTTAGCTGCCGTCTTTTCTATTTTGTAGTGGCAAAGACAGGAATATATTTTCATAGAAAGTATACATTGTTTTAAACTATCCTTGTAATGAAAATAATTCTTTGGTGGATTAGGCTTGAATGGGTACCTAAAGTCCATTGGCTTCACACACACGAGAAAAAAAAAGCCATCATTGAGCAGGATGAAACTGCTAAATCTGGTATGTTGATATGAACCAACAAGAACTGTCTAAAATTGTGGACTTTTAGTATGGAGATGATCCAGAAGTCTGTTGTCATAATCACCAATACTTTAAACTCTGCCACTACATTATTGTAATACCAGCTACAGTTTAATTCGTATTTCCAATGTAACTGTGAAAATCATGCTTGACTAAATGGAGTACTATTTATATACGACATGATTCTTGGTATAAATCCATGAATATAGAATGGCTAGAGGTCTAGAGAGTGTGGTAAAAGTTTGATGAGGGGCACCAGATAACCAGTGAGGAGTTATATGAGCCTTCTGTTACTGTAGAAAATGCAGGGAAATGGAAGAAAAACGTGATTTCAGTTCCCTTGTTTATGTTCTCAGCTCAGTCATGGAAAGAGAGAAGAACAACCAAACTCACTTTGCTGGATTTATCCTTTTGGGTCTCTCCACCTCTCCAGAGTTCCAGGGGTTTCTTTTCCCCATTTTCCTCTCTATGTATTTGCTCGGCCTCCTTGGAAACCTCTTGATCTTCTTGCTAATCATCTCCAACAGCAGCATCTTCCAAACCCCCATGTACTTCTTCCTCAGTCACCTGTCCTTGGCTGACTTGGGGTTTAGCTCTACCATAGTACCCCAAATGCTGCACATCTTGGTGTCCCAGACAAACACCATCTCTTACAGTGGCTGCATGACTCAGATGTACTTTTTTGTGGTCTTTTGCACAACAGACAACTTTCTCTTGGCCTCCATGGCATACGACCGCTACGTAGCCATTTGCCGACCGCTCCATTACAACACAGTAATGAGCTACAAGCACTGTGTAGTTTTGGCAGCTGGATCATGGTTCCTGTCTTTCTTCCAAGGCTTTTTGTATGTATTTACCATCTCAAAACTTTCCTTTTGTGGATCTCGGGAGATTCCCCACTTCTTCTGTGATCTCCATCCTTTACTTCAGCTCTCCTGCTCAGATACTTCATCTGCTGAAACGCTGCTGATGTTTGAAGGCACTGCAACCATGTTTGGACCTCTCATACTCATTCTCCTCTCCTATACGTTCATTGTGTGGAAGATTTTGAAGGTCCCATCGGCTTCTGGGAAGTACAAGGCCTTCTCCACTTGCAGTGCCCACCTCACCACAGTGGCGTTGTTCTATGGGACTCTGATAGGCACCTACATCCGCCCATCCTCCACCTATTCTGGCTCTAGATTGAGAGTGGCATCAATATTCTACACTGTTGTTACTCCTATGCTGAACCCATTAATATACAGTCTAAGGAACAGTAAAATTCATGAGGCCATTAGGAGGTTATTTAGGCTTTGGGTTTGGAAAACCCAAAAAGTATAGCACAAAATAAATCCTAAAGCAGTTTGGAAAACCCAAAACATGGCACTCAATAATCCTGGAGTGAGTAGGATGTAATTGCTAATTACTTTGGGAGAAGATCCAAGTTCAAATCCTCATTTGTACCATGTGACTCAGTTGGACCAGTTATACTCCCAAGCCGATTCCCTTATAATTTGTTCTGAGGTTTAAGTAGGGTGTGGGAAAACTATGTATGCCACTTGAGCTCATTGATGGAAGCCAGGCTATGAATGTAACTAGTCTATATAAATAAAAATGTAATGTTCATTTGTGGGATTAACATAACTCAAAAACCACTGGACGAATTTCCGTCAAATTTGGTTGCAAGACACCTACTAACCCAAGGAGTGACCATCACTAAAAAAAATTGATTTTTTTTCATATGGGAGTTGTAGTTGCTGGGATTTATAGTTCACCTACAATCAAAGAGCATTCTGAACCTCACCAGTGATGGAATTGAGCCAAACTTGGCACACAGAACTCCCATGACCAACAGAAAATACTGGAAGGGTTTGGTGGGCATAATTTTTTTAGTGCTCTTTGTGTTTAACTCTGTTTTAATGTTTGTATATTTGTATATTTTGAATTATATACTAATGCTTTTATGTCAAGCTTCTTTGAGTATCTTTGTGAAGAGAAAAAGTGGATATAAATTAAACATAATAATAAACATAAACATAAACATAAACATAATAATAATAATAATAATAATAATAATAATAATAATTGGCCAGCAGTGATATCTCATGAAGGAGGTATATCCAGAAGCCAATTAGAACACATTTCCAGTCTTCTCCCCTCAGTGAATGCTATGCTATGAGTAATTCTGACAGGGCCCCCGCTTCTGATTGCTGCAACCTTGTGCACTGGTGGGAAACATATTCTTCCTTGTACTCCAACTGGCAGCTGAACAGACTTTTTTCACTCGATGGAGCTCTTGTCCCTCTCCCTGCCCCCTTTCCCCACTTAAACCCATACCGAATTGGGTACTTGGCCTCAGGGTGACCTTTGATGTGCACCAATGGATGTGCTGGTTTGGTGGGCTTGTTGTGATCAGTGTGGCTTGATTCTTTATCTGGCTTGAGAGAGACAGTTTTAAAAGAAACAAGTGTAAGTTAATAAAGGACCTCATCAAACTGTCCATCATACAGTGATTCTATTCTACTTGTACCATGGAGCCTCCTGGCTCCCATCCCATGATGTCAAACTGCTTCTGGTGGGGCTCCGTTGCACAAGTAGAGTAGGAGCATTCTACACTGTGGTGGCAGCAACACAGGATGCTTCCCATGTTGCATAGCCAACAATGGGGGAAAGCTGGGAATTGGGTGCTTCCCCCCATGTGATGGGATAAAGGAGAAGCTAGGCAATGCGGGGCATGGGGTGACAGGTTCTTCACACCCCATGCTGGATTCGCCACAATGTGTGGCAAATCCCATAGGTAATGTGATGAGGTTGTAAGACACATTCTATTCAGTTACAGCTTTCCAACCAGAGAGTCAGTCCTTCCCCTGTACTGACTATCCTGTATCTATTACAAACCTTCCTGTCTTTTTATCTGTTCAGAAATAAAAATCCCAGTTCTTTAAGAATCCAACCCTATCCCCATGTCAGTTTTTCCCTATCTGGCCTCAAACAGAGACAAGCCTCTATTTTATTTTTATTTATTTATTTATTTATTTATTTATTTATTTATTTATTTATTATTTAAACTTATATGCCGCCACTCCTGGGGCTCGGAGCGGCTTACAAGAATGGCTAAAATCTAACAAAATTTAAAAGCAATTTAAAACAATTTAAAAACAGCAGTATCAAACATTAAAAGCCTGTCGAAACAGGTATGTCTTACATGCCCTGCGGAAAGCTGGTAAGTCCCGCAAGGCACAGACTTCAGGTGGCAGAGTATTCCAGAGTGATGGTGCCACTGCTATGAAGGCTCTGCGTCTGGTTGCTGTTAGACGCAAGGTCTTGACACTGGGGACTTCCAATAGATCTTGGTCCTCAGAACGGAGGGATCTCTGGGGTTGATAGGGGGTGAGGCAGTCCCTCAGATACATCGGCCCCAGACCATGCAGGGCCTTAAAGGTGAGTACCATCACTTTGAAAGTGATCAGGTACTCATAATATCTCTTCCCTGTAATAATAATAATAATAATAATAATAATCTTTATTTATATCCTGCCACCATCTCCCCCAATGGGGACTTGAGGTGGCTTACATGAGGCCCAGCCCAAACAACATATTACAGCAAAATAAAAAACATAAACAACAAGCAACAAAATCATAATTACATAAAAACATATGACGACATTAACGATATAACATTACAATCAACACAATCACAGTGACAGTGGGCAGGCCACAAGTGCAGGATAAAATGTTAAAAAACTCTGATGAGATAAAAAAAAAACCCTGTAGCACCCCTCTCCTACATAGCATTGTCTGAGCTGTGATTGGTGGCCTTCAGTCAGGCTTGTCTAGCTCCTCCTTCACAAAGGGACCATTTAAATAGTCTTATTGAACATGGACCAGTTACAGATATGTAATTCTAGAATATGGATCTGTATCTGCAATGCGGAATACCAGCCTACATTTTCCCCCCTGGGAGCCTATCTTAAATCACCCTGTCAGTTTTGAGGAAATAATTGTAACAACAGCAACAGTCATGCTTCCTTTCATTACTTATTTTACTTATTCTCTTATCACTCCAATTTTCCACTAGAAATTGCAATCAAGGCAGCTAACAAACACAATTCAGAACATTAGATTCAAAACAGGCTGAACAATACCATGCTCACAATAATGGAAACTATTAAAAGAATATCAGGATATCATTGATACTAGCAATATATTCATGATATTCTGCATATATGCTCAGTTTTGTGTTTACATGCCAATAGCAAAGTCATTATCTGGGTATGGAGTGATTATCCTTATGCAGCAAAAGCAGTAGCATCTATGTACAGGAAACAAATTGCCCCCCAAAGTGACAGAAATTGGGAAAAATGCAGAAAATGTGTTGGTGGTGGTGGTGGTGATGATGACCCTAAACAGTTGGAAGAAAGTAGTTGGGAATGGTGCATTCTGGAAGTCTGTTGTGCATCATTCTATCATACAACATTTTATTCAAAGTCTCACCAGATTCCTGTGATTATTCATTATGACCTATGGCTGAATGATCTGACTCTCATGTTGATGAAAGGACAACATCTCCAACTGCAACTGAAGCTGAAGCACACAAGCTGTGTGTGCCATGCAGTTTTCATTGTGTCTCTGTTAGAGTATGACAACTGAAGGCAGTTGTCATACTCTAACAGAGACACAATGAAAACTGCATGGCACATACAGCTTGTCCTCTAGCACCTTGTCTGTGCCTCACATTCCTACCATCACTCACCACATGATCCAGTTCTGGTTATTCATGTAATGTGAAACGCACCCTACAATATGAGATATTGTAGGTTGTATTTCAGAGAAAGGCACTCTATTCCTTACCTAAGAAAACTTTACAGGTTGCTGTAAGTGACTTGGAAGCACACACAGACATATACAAAAAGCAAGAGCTGCAGGACCCTGGACAGCTCTCAGTTTGTGACTTATTCCTACAGAGTCCAGAAGTGGAATTCAACAGAAAAAAACCTTTTATGATCACCTTTTCACTAAAAGGAAAGAATCTTGTGGTTTTAGAACTTACCCCTTCTTTCCTCTTATGAACATCCCATTTGAACAACTGAGAGGGTATCAAGAAATGAAAGCTTTCGGGTTTTTTGTGTGGGACAATCCTCAGAGGAATCAAATCTAAAAGGTTTCTCTCCACTAAGGTCACAGTTTTGGGGTTTGGGATTTAAAGGTTTCCCAGATTGGCTTGTGCACCTATAAAACAGGTGACAGGGGTCCTTCTAAACTGGCCGGCTATTTATTTATTATTATTTATTTACCTTATTTATATACTGCCTTTCTCAGCCCGAAGGCAACTCAAGGTGGTTTACAGTTGGCACTTCGAGAGATGAGCATTTTGGCACAGGGTAAGTGTATGTGTCAGGAAAGCTACCTTTGGTATCTATTGTACCTAGAATTCACCAGTCAGTGAATGACTGGGGGATTTTGGGAACTATATATCAAACATTGTTAATTTTCCAGGTTCTGGGTAAGAGTTCTGACAAATAAATGTTTAATACCCTTTAAATAGCATTCTATGATTTCATTCCCTTCTGTGCTGTTTTACG
Organism: Anolis sagrei; assembly: GCF_037176765.1. Taxonomy (NCBI): domain Eukaryota; kingdom Metazoa; phylum Chordata; class Lepidosauria; order Squamata; family Anolidae; genus Anolis; species Anolis sagrei. Next base: position 194,427,456 of record NC_090022.1, read on the forward strand.
ATATAATTTTTAACATGCTTTGACTATTAATACCCTCAAAGTCTATAGTATAAATATTCAGCCCTCCACACATGCTGGTGCTAGGGACACAGGATCACCATAAAAGTGAACACCAGTGAGTATTTTTTTTAAATCTAGGAATTTCTATGTCCTTTCAACAGAAGTTGACCATAGATTTGCACTTGGAGGACTTAAAGACTTCCAAAGAGAACGTTTTAATTAAATCCATAAATAATCAAATTTGCAAAAGTTAGACCTGTGAATGTGAAGGGCAGAATGTTTTCTGATTAGGTAAATGTGAAATCATGGATCAACTTAGATTTGCTATTTTCTTTCAAGCTTGGGTTGTCTTAACTTGACAGTGTGGTCTTCCAATTAAAAAAATTAAACCTTATTTTTGTGATCTCCTGGATAGGCCAAAATAAAACATTTGCTCTTTGGTTCAATTATTTTCTCCAAATAACTCAAGATGTTGACTTGGGAAACCCTCCTGCGGGTTGGATAATTGTTTGGGGCCTTCATGGCACAAGTCCTCCAAAATGGCATCTATCTTTAATTAACAAGTTCCCCACAAAACCACTGTTTTCTGGGATGCCCCCCCCCCCCCCGAGAAACCACCGTTTGCATCACTGAAGCTCTCTCCATAACATTGCAATGAAACTCTCCTCCACTGCCATCTGGAAGACTTTAGTTCAGCACTCTTCTTTTTTTAAAGTAGTTGTTATACTCCAGAAACTTTGGCTGCCGCAAACTATGTAGAATTGGTTGAGAGTTTAGGAGATATTCATTGAAAAACTATAGCAAAATGTGCTGCAGGATGTCCCACAAAAACAAAGCTTTTGCAGTTTAATAAACTTTTTCCATGTTTTTTGTTAGAATCAATTAGGAAACAACATTTATAACCCAGGAACAAAAACTGTGTTACATAGTGTAATCAGGCTCAGCACAGGAGCCTGTGCTCAGAGCTGACATGAGAGCATTGCTGCCCTACTTGGAGGTACAGAATGTCATTTCAATAAGGTGGATAGGAAGATAAATGGCATAGGAGATATCATGGAAACAGAGCAATTAAACAGGATCAGGATCGTCTCAGTTTAACTTACATATATGAATAATGATGTAATATAGGAATTCAGGTTAAATAGTGAAAATAAATCATGGTACAATCATTTGTCATAGGGGTCATCAGTCAAAGACATAATGAAACATTCACATCTTTAATTCCTTATGGAATGTGGCTAGGGAGGGTGCCTGCCTAATCTCCCTAGGGAGGGAGTTCCAGAGACGGGGGGGGGGGGGGCACCACTGAGAATGCCCTCCCCTTGTCCCCACCAGTTGTGCCTGAGATGGGGGTGGGAGCAAGAGAAGGGCATCCCTGGAAGATCTTAAGGACCATGTGGGCTCATAGGGGACGAGGCGGTCACACAGATAGGCAGGTCCTGAACCGTTTAGAGCTTCACCTTGAATTGGGACCGGAAACGTATCGGCAGCCAGTGGAGCTGTTTAAACAGGGGGGATGACTGCTCCCTGTAACTTGGAACATAGTATAGAAAGCAACTCACAAGCTGCCATTAATAGTAAACATTTATTTTCAGAAAAATGTATAATATCACAAAGGACTACCACCTCACCCGCCTCATAGGAAACCTGCTACAAAACAGGAGCTTTTTTGTTGAGTTCCAGGGCCAGAGAAGCAGATGGCGGAAACAGAAGAACGGCCTGCCTCAGGGGAGCGTGCTTGCTCCATCCATGTTCAACATCTACACAAATGACCAGCCACTGCCAGAAGGGACAGAAAGTTTCATCTATGCTGACGATCGTGCCATTACTGCTCAAGCAGGGAGCTTTGAGATGGTAGAACAGAAGCTCTCCGAAGCTCTAGGTGTTCTTACTGCCTATTACAGGGAAAACCATCTGATCCCTAATCCATCTAAAACACAGACATGCGCCTTTCACCTTAAGAACAGACAAGCATCCCGAGCTCTGAGGATTACCTGGGAAGGAATCCCACTGGAGCATTGCAGCGCACCCAAATACCTGGGAGTCACTTTGGACCGTGCTCTGACCTACAAGAAGCACTGCCTGAACATCAAACAAAAAGTGGGCGCTAGAAACAACATCATACGAAAGCTGACTGGCACAACCTGGGGATCACAACCAGACACAGTGAAGACATCTGCCCTTGCGCTATGCTACTCTGCTGCTGAGTATGCATGCCCAGTGTGGAACACATCTCATCACACTAAAACAGTGGATGTGGCTCTTAATGAGACATGCCGCATTATCACGGGGTGTCTGCGACCCACACCACTGGAGAAATTACACTGCTTAGCCGGTATTGCACCACCTGACATCCGCCGGGAAGTAGCAGCCAATAGTGAAAGGACCAAGGCAGAGACATCTCCAGCTCATCCCCTGTTTGGGTATCAGCCAGCACGTCAACGACTTAAATCAAGACATAGTTTTCTTAGAACTACAGAGACACTCGCTGGAACACCCCAGCAAGCGAGAGTCCAAAAGTGGCAGGCCCAAACCCAGAACCTCAATTCATGGGTGATACCAGATGAGAGACTCCCCCCTGGGCACTCAGAAGACTGGGCGACTTGGAAGGCGCTGAACAGATTGCGCTCTGGCACCACGAGATGCAGAGCCAATCTTAAGAAATGGGGCTACAGGGTGGAATCCTCGGCATGCGAGTGTGGAGAAGAACAAACCACTGACCACCTGCTGCAATGCACCCTGAGCCCTGCCACATGCACGATGGAGGACCTTCTTGCGGCAACCCCAGAGGCACTCCAAGTGGCCAGATACTGGTCAAAGGACATTTAACCAAATACCAAATTTACAAAATCTGTGTGGTTTTTTTTTCTTTCTTTTTTTTTTCTTTTTCTTTTTAATCTCTGTGTTTGTTTTGCTCTGTTGGAATTGTAATACAATGGTTGCTGATGACACGATAAATAAATAAAAATTTATTTTCAGCCAAATTTAAATCCTGCAAGAAGTCCTGTGCATTGGGGGCTTTTAGTTCCAAGAGCTGGATAATGATCTTTCTTGGTTGCTGAGAAATAAAAAGTGCAACTTGGGAACACTTCTTGACCCATCTTTGTCATTTGAGATCCAAAAGGACCTTGTGGCTTGGTGTCCTTGGAGCCATTATAAATTGCTATGTCTGCTATGGCTTTTCATTGCTATTTCCTAACCTGACTACAGTAATTCATTCACTTGTTGCTTAGACTATGCAGCACACTCCATATGGAGCTACTTTTGAAGATGACTCAGGGCCCTTCTACACAGCCATAGAATTCAGAATATCAAGGCAGAAAATCCCACAATATTGGCATTGAACTGGGTTATCTGAGACCACTCTGCCATATATTCCAGTTCAAAGCAGATATTGTGGGCTTTCTGCCTTGATATTCTGGGTTATATGGCTGTGTGGAAGGGCCCTCGGAAGCCTCAGTGAGTATAAATTTTAGCAACTAGATTGCTGAATGCAATATAATGTATTAATCATAAATCACCATATTTAAAGGAATTGAACTGGCTACCAATATACAGTATTTCTAGTCTGAATTCAAGATGCTGGTGATGGTATTAATATGTCCCATCAGTGGGAGCAGTACGTTATAGGAGGATGTGGAGTGGAGTCTTCTTTGATGGAGTCCCTAGGTTATGGAAGGACCTCTGCTTGGATGCTATATTGGTACCTATGATGGCTTCATTCTGTCACCATTTTAAAATGGCTATTCATTTAAGCTATTTGAATCTAAATCGTTAATATCCAAATCTGTGAACTTGTTTAATTGCTTAATACATTTTAGAGTACTTCTTCACTATAAAATGATTTCACTTTAACATCATTTTAGCAGTCGTGGCTCAATGCTATGCAGTCATTGGAGTTTTAGTTTGGTGTGTGAGAGAAGGAGCAAAACACTTGCCCTTCTCAAGTGTCTCATACAAAAGCCAACAGCTGCAGCTTCTCCTATCTCATGGGTTCTTTCCCATTAATAGCTTTTGTCATCCTGACCATACTTTTGGGTTGCTTGGCCACATGTGTTCCTGGTTTTCATCTGTGAAATGTTGGTGGATATGCTAACACTTTGCCATCCCATCTCTTCCATTGAAATTCTAGCTCTTCCTGTTGTGAGCTAGAAAGACTGTGCATAAGAACATGACCATGTGTCCCCATTTTCATCTCTGAAATGTTGAAATGTGTACTATCACCATCTCATCTATTCCACTGAAATTGCAGTTAATCCTGTCCAACTTGGTGATTCTAGGATTCTAACTTTTGGATTATCCACAAAGGGTTATATTTTGTGTCTTTGCTTCTTCTGACCTCTGGGCTTCAAGTTGATCCAGATGGACCATCTACCAAGGCATGTGGCTGGCAATGATAGTATAGAGCTTCAGCTAACAAGCTCTTCTGGGGCTATCTCTACTACCAGCTTTGCCCCAGAGGTCTATCCCCCAGCCAAATGCAACTTTGCAATTTCATCTTGGTGCCAACAATTATGTGTGGTTGCGCCATCCCTGGTGAACTTCCAACAGTTAAAGAGACTTCTTGGCTTCTTAGATATCTCACAACCATTTCAAAGTGATGGATCTGCTTAGCCAGTGGAAGGGAAAAGAGAGAGGTGACTTGATAGCCATCTTTATATATTTGAAAAGATGTTATGAGGCAGATGAAGCAATTTTTTTCCTACTATGTTGAAGGCGATTATTGCAAACCACTGGATTCAAATGGCAAAATTGGAGATTCCAAATAATAATTAGGAAGAAGTTTTTGATGGTAAGATCTGTTTTGAAATTTTAAGAAACTTTTTGATAAGATGGTGTTTGGAGTCTTTCAAACAGAACTTAGGTTTGCACTTTTAAAAGTTGCATTGGCAGGATTGGCAATTGTGCTATTGTGGAGGATTGACCCAGATGACCTCTGGAATACCTTTCATATCTATGATTCTATAGAAAGAAAATGTGTTTTATCTTTCATATATATGTTTATCAAACTGTCTTTCCTATTGCATATCTATATGGACAAATAGTTTAAGAGGCTTTTTTGTTTCTTGATGAGCTACAAGATGCATGTCCCTTGAAAAGCAGAGCAGTGCCTCACCAAATAAGAATTTTGCTCCCCATGAACTTTTCCCTTTGCTTAAACTCTATTTCTAAATGCTCAGCTGATGTTTTACATTATTTCAAAGGCTACATAGCAAAGCTGGTAGTGCCATCACTGATGACTCCATAATATTCCGAAATTCTTCTTCATTAAGTAGAATGGGCACTGATGGAATTGCCAATATGGAAGCAATTCCTTGTGTCTTGAAATTATCAACTTGGTAAAGATGGTAATGCTTCTGTTCTCTATCCAATAGTGTAGATCTCCTGGAACTTGAAGGAAAGAGAATCTCCCTGAAGCAGTTTCCAAGTTAATTAAAATTCAGATTGAATTGAAAATATTTTTAAAAAAATCCAGTTTTGACAATGGCTGTAGCTGTGCACCTCCTGGTCTAGTGAGTCCCAACTACTTAGTGTAATGGGGATTAATTACATGTGTTGTTTCCATAAATGCAGGTGGGAGCCCAGATGTTGTCATATGTCACACATCGATACATATGCCGATTCCAGGGACTGAGTTGATGGTTCTTATAAAGCAATAATATCTAGAGAGCCACCCCCACTAATGCCTACTGTTGACTTTTGCCTATAGGATCAGGCAAAGGGAGAGTGAATATATGGCAATGCAGACTCAGATAACCCAGTTCAAAGCTGATATTGCGGGTTATTCTGGTTTATTTAGCAGGGGTTGCTGCAGATAAGCATAAAAGAAGCTATATTATAGTTTTATCTCTCTATGTGTGCATATACATCTTCGTTCAACTGCCATCTTCAGCACAAAACAATGCTAAAAATGGGAACCACTGTAAGAAATAAACCCAATAATGGACTAGTGGCCCTTTTGTGCAACCACTATTAATCCATCTCGACTGCCATAATAGCTTTGTATATATTTTAATGGCTTTTAAAAGTGATTTTAAATACTGTTATGTTTAAGCCTCTTTTCATGTTTGCATAAATTGAATTATGTAGTCATACTTTTAATTGTAAGCCACTTTGAGTCCCTGTTGGGAGAGATAAAGCAGGGGAAGGGGAAGGAGGAGGAGGAGGAGGTCTGTCTACTATAACATTCTAGGTTTGTAGTTTTGCCAGGAGGTGCACCCTGCCTGAGAGCCTAAAAAACCTTCCTTAAACTGAAAATCTCCAGATTCCATTGAACTTTACCTTAGTGGTTAAAAAGGAGTAATCACATTGTGATTGTGGAGTCTGAAATGACTCCTGGGACCATCATGGGAAATAAACTAACCCTTTTCACCTAGTTTTTTTTGCCCTCCTCCAGTGGATAAATGAGAAGCTTCCCTCACAGGTAGATTGCATTTCCATATATATATTTCTCTCTCTTATAGGTAAAAAATGGTCTGGATGAACCAAACAAACCACTCTGACTTTGTCCTCTTAAGCCTCTCCAGCCAGTTTGAACACCAAGGTCTCTTTTTCCTAGTTTTTCTCGTGGTCTACATGTTGTGCCTTTTGGGAAATCTTCTGATTATTGCGCTCATCCATTTTGATGACCACCTTCTCCATACCCCAATGTACTTCTTCCTCAGCCACCTCTCCCTAGTCGACACCTTCTTTGTTTCCACCACTGTGCCCAAGATACTGTCAAATTTGATGTCCCAGACAGAGACCATCTCCTACAGAGGATGTTTGACTCAGATATATTTCTTTTTGACTTTTGGCAATACTGATAATTTCCTCCTGGCTTGCATGGCATATGACCGCTATGTGGCCATTTGCCATCCATTACACTATACCACCGTGATGAGTCACCAGGTCTGCGTCTTCTTGGTGTCTGGCTCTTGGATCTTCTCTTCTCTTCACTCCTTGCTCTACACACTTCTGATCTCACAGCTTTCTTTCTGCACCTCTTGGGAGATTCCCTACCTCTTCTGTGATGTCTATCCCCTCCTTGATATTTCCTGTTCTGACACAAGGCTCATAAAGATCCTGGCACTGACAGAAGGTGTGGTGGATATTCTAGGACCTTTTGCCCTCATTGTTATCTCCTATGCATGCATATTCCATGCTGTAATGAAAGTCCCAATGGCTGGCAATCAGCGTAAGGCCTTCTCAACCTGTGGCCCTCACCTGGTTGTTGTAGTCTTGTTCTACAGCACTATCAGCTGCCTCTATTTCCAGCCTACTTCTGCTTACTCAGCCCACAAAGGAACTTTCCTCTCTCTCCTGTATGCAGTGCTCACCCCGACACTTAACCCCTTCATCTACAGCCTGAGGAACCACGACATCAAGGCCTCCATGGCAAGGCTGCTAGTCAAGTCCAGGGCTGTTTTGAGGGAGTGAGACTCTAGAGCAGTGAAGATGATGGAGAGAGATGAAGAGGTGGTGCTGGAAAAGATGGCAGTAGAGGAAAAGGTGGTTACCTTCTTGATGACTACTCTTAAATTATGGATTCTATTCATCAGGAGGAAAGGCTGGTTTTCTGTTTTCTCCTCCTTCTCATGGTGGGCAAAGACCCTTTTTATTTAGGCACACATTTGGAGAATTGTCTAGCTGATTAAAAAAGGACTTTGAAATGATAGATATTGTGTTTTTTAATTGATGTGTTGTACATTTAGTGTTGTAACATTAGTTTAATTCTTTAAAATTATCACTATCAATGCTTCATCTGTACCTATTCTGACTCTTGCTGTAGCATTCAAAGTATTAACTGCACTAGACTGAAGAAATTCAAAGACATAGCTATGTTAGTTTGGATCTGGGTCCAAGGAATCTTGACCAAGAGAGCCCTCTTGAGGTTGGGGTGTTGGTTCTCTTGGGCAGTTTACAGCATCACCTTTCTACTTCCCAGCCAACCTCTTACTGCATTCCAATAACTCCCTCCATGGCTTTCAACAACATCTTGCTTTTTAGAGTTGATGAAGTGAAATGAACATAGGCAACAATGGGCTAACACCTGAAAAGGTTTCCCCATGTGATGGTGCTGATCGCGAGCAATAACGAATGAACAACTGAAGAGGGAGACACGTGTGATGGGGAAACAGCATGTGAAACAGGACACTGGGCAATCAAGAGGGAGATTCTTCATGCTACAAGGATGGTCCTCCACACTTTGTGAGTTCAATGTGATGAGGCCATAAGTCTTCCAGGATGCCCAGAGGAAATGACCATAGAGTTACACTGGGGAGATTAGAGATCCCCAGAGAGAACATTATAATAATAACAGTGAATAATCAAATCCACAAAAGTCAAAATCTCAAATGTGGATGGACAACTGTAGTAGTAGTAAGTGGCTGGAATTACACTGCCATATAATGCACTTTGAATCTGCATTGTCTGGTCAGTGAAGATCCAAATAATGCAGACAAATGCAATTAAACTTAAAGTTGTCAAAGTCTCTCAGAGCTGCTCTGGAATATGGAACAGACACAAAATTGTACCCAATAAATTACAACTTGTTATAGGATATGTTCTTATATTGTGTGTGTGTGTGTTTTTAACACAACTTTATTTTCATGTGGGCCAGGTGGCTGATGTTGAAGAGTGTTCAAGTGTTGAGGTGCGATGCTCCCTTTCACTGCTGGGTTTTAAAATGTTTAGCTTTTACACTGTGTTTTCATCAAGATTTTGTTTTAATAGTCCACATGTAAACATCAAATCTGCCACTTTAGCAATGAGTTTCTATGCTGAATCATAAAATAGTGTCACAGAGCTGGAAGAGACTATAAGGGCATCCAGTCAAACCTCCTGCCATGTACGACACATAATCAAAGCACTCCCCACAGATGGCCATCCAACCTCTGCTTAAAAACCTCCAGAGATGGAAACTCTGAGACAGCATATTCCATTGTCAAATAGTACATATAAATAAATAAATCTTATCATTTGAGCATGTGACATAGAGTTGACTTGTTTTTCATCCACTTCCTTCTGTATTTTTCCAAGGGGGAAAAATGAAACACGTGACTTTTTGGTGTCGTGTTCTCTTACTAATCCACAATGGGAATAAAGAGATCTGATACAAGAGATTGGGTTGAATAAAGGATGCTTTATTGACTTACTAAACATGATCAGACATAGGGCGAGCAACTTGGTGAGGGAGCAATTAGACCTTTCCCAGATCTCATCCTCTACTTTCCTATGGTAAGTAAATACTGGATGGATTTCTCTGTGGCTAGCTCTCCAATGGAAAGCAAATTCAAGGAACGCTTCCTCAAAATTTGATTACTTAAAATGAGGCAATTCTAGTAAATTTCTTCAGCAAATGGGAATCAGAGATGTTCACTGTACTTTTATTTCCCCTGACACTTGCCAAGGGACCATCTATTTGCCAATTCCCCAAAATACAGTTTGGGGCAAATAAAAACGTTATGGAAAAAGGGGAACATTTCTACCGAGTCCAGAAGTGCCTAGCAATTCTCACACTGCAGGAGGAGCAAGTGGATGAGTCAATTACCAGATCCAAAGAAGAAGCAGACATGATGGACCGAGACTAATAAACTTTCCAGATGAATCCTCTCATGTTTAATGTCTCCTCCCTTTTGAGCCTAAGGTACTGTACCCCATGGATCCAGACTCAGCTGTTCTAAATGCAAAGTACTCAAACCTGTCCTGGGAAACTTGGGAAAGCAGGGTCTGTGTTGGGGGATTCTGGAATTTAAAGTAGCTGATTCAAGCTCTACTCATGTGCTTCTGAAAGCTTCCATTGTGCTCTAGTCCCTTTCCAACATCCATTCTTAACAATCATTTTTTTAAAAAACTCATAAGAAGTACATTTAGATGTGAAGATTAAGAATCGCAACTGTTTTGCATTAAAAGCCATACTCATAAAAGTGAAACTCATAAATTATAACTTCAATGCCAATATGTGTATGTGTAAATCCACGTCAAATTTTAATATAGGTCCTAAAGGAGCTATCCAGGATCCCTATCCCCAAGTACTTTAAGGTTCAGACTAAAGCTAAGTAAATTCAATATCTCACCGAAGGCATATACCGATTGATAGAAAAGTACAGATTTTCTTCCTGTTCTTTCTGACCAAGGGAGCTAGTATAAAAAGCCTCTGATGGAACCAAGAGCTGAGAGAGACTATTGTGGGACACATAAAACATGTATGGCACTCCAAAATAAAATAGCAAAGAACAGGAACAAAATATAGGACATTCTGTCTTTTCTGTCAGTCTGGATGAGTCATGACATGGGAGTGACCATGTAAGTGGGATTGCCTTTCTGGGATGATCCCTAACCTAGATTGCAATTCAGTAATTCATGATTTTACTACTGCAATACTATATACCTGGGAATTGCCCTTGAAGATGGCTCCAAAGCCATAACTAGGTCCAAGGGAAGCAGCTAGATTGCTGGCTGGAATGGCAGCACTGGTGGAACATAGTATAGAAATCAATTTACAAGCTGCCATTAATAATAGGCATTTCTTTTCATCTAAATGTAAATCCTGCAAGAAGTCCTGAGCACTGATAGCTTCTGGTACCAAGAGCTGGATAATGATCTATCTTAGTTGCTGAGAAGTGAAGAGGGCAGTTTGGGAACACTTCTAGATCTATCTCTGTCAATGGAGATCCAAGAGGACCTTGTGGCTTGGTATCCTTGTAGCCAACATCAATTGCAAATCACGTTGCTGCTTTTCATGGCAATTTCCTAACCTGACTGCAGTAATTCATTCATTTGCTGCTTAGACTATGCAACACGTTCCATATGGAGCTATTCTTGAAGATGACTCAGAAGCCACAACTACTGTAAATTGTAGCAGCTATGTTGCTGAATGCAATATAATATAAAAATAATAAATCACAATATTTAAAGGAATTGAACTTGCTACCAATATACAGTACTTCTAGTCAGAATTTAAGATCCTTTGATGGTATTAAAGCCTGAAATGGCTCGGGAACTTGATATCCAAAGAAGCCCTTATATGTCCCATCAGTGGGAGCAATACATTATGGGAGAATGTGGATTGGAGTCTTCTTTGTCAGGGAACCAAAGTTATGGAAGGACTTCTGCTTGGATGCTTGACTGGTACCTATGCTGGCTTCATTCTGTCACCATTTCAAAATGGCTGTTCACTTAAGTTCTTTGAGTTCGAATCATAATACCCAAGTCTGTGTAGTTCAATGTATTGTTGAAGGTTTTCATGGCCAGAATCACTAGGTTGTTTTAGATTTTTCCAGGCTATATGGCCATGTTCTAGAGGCATTCTCTCCAGACATTTCGCCTGCATCTATGACCAGCTTCCTCAGAGGTAGTGAGGTCACTACCTCTGAGGAGGTTGCCATAGATACCGGTGAAACATCAGGAGAGAATGCCTCTAGAAGATGGCCATATAGCCCAAAAAAACCTAAAACAACTCTGTGTAGTTCAACATGATTTTAGCAGTCATGGCTCAATGCTGCAGAATCATTGGAGTTTTAGTTTGGCGTGCGAGAGGGATAGGACAGAATGATGATCTTTTCAGGAGTCTCATACTAAAGCCAACAGTTTCAGCCTTCCCAATTTCATGTGTTCTTCCTCATTAATAACTTTTGTCATTCTGAGCATACTGTTAGGTTGCTTGGCCACATGTGTCCCTGGTTTTCATCTGTAGAATGTTGGTGGATAAGACAACAGGAAGCGAAAATAAATTTATCTCTTTAAGAGTTTCACGGGGAAAAGGCATCTCCACTGAAGCTTTATTGCTAATCCTTGTTTTCATGACAACCCAAAATTTTCAAAATCCAATTTTCACAGGAATAGAAAGTGAGGTGAAATCTCCTGAAGAGGGGCACAGACAGCAAAACAAAGGCCACCCCATTTCTTCCAGTGAAATTCTTGCTCTCCCTGTCATGAGCAGGAAAGACTGTGCATAAGAATGTGACCCCATTTTTACCTCTGAAATGTTGAAATGTATGCTATTACCATCTCATTTATTCAACTGAAATGCAATTCATTCCATCCAACTTGGTGGTTCTAGGATTCTAATTTTTGGATCATCCCCAAAGGGTTATATTTCATGTCTTTGCTTCTTCTTCTGATCTCTGGGCCTCAAACTGATCCGGATGGACAACCTACCAAGGCATTGGGGCCTGCAATGACAGCACAGTGCTTCAGCTATCAAGCTCTTCTGGGGCTGCCTCTACTACAAGCTTTGCCCCAGAGGTCTATTCCTCAGCCAAATGCAACTTTGCAATTTCATCTTCGGTGCCAACAATTATGTGTGGTTGGTTCATCCCTGGTGAACTTCCAACAATTAAAGGGACTTCTTGGCTCCTTAAAGATCTCGCAGCCATTGCAAAATGATGAGTCTGCTTAGCCAATGGAAGAGAAAACAGAGACATGACTCAATAGCCATCTTTATATGTTTGAAAAGATGTTATGAGCAGATGAAGCAAGCTTGTTTCCTAATCTGTTGGATGTAATGATTGCAAACCAATGGGTTCAAATGGCAAAGATGGAGATTCCACATAATCATTAGGAAGAACTTTTTGATGGTAAGATGTGTTTTGAAATTGAACAAACTTTCTGATAAGATGGTGATTGGAGTCTTTCAAACAGAGCTTAGGTTGGCACCCTTAAAAGTTGCTTTGGCAGGAAATTCCTGCTATAGTTGATAAAACTGTGTTGATAAAACTGTCTCTCCTATTGTATTTCAGAAGGCTTTCATGGCTGGATTCACTGGGTTGTTGTAGGTTTTTTCAGGCTGTTTGGCCATGTTCTAGAAGCATTCTCTCCTGACGTTTCATCTGCATCTATGGCAGGCATCCTCAGACGTTGTGAGGTATGTTGGAAACTAGAACCCAAGTTTCCTAGTTTCCAAAAGACCTCAAACCACTGAGGATGCCTGGCATAGATGCAGGTGAAATGTCAGGAGAGATTGCTTCTAGTACATGGCCAAACAGCCCGAAAAACCTACAACAACCCTGTCTCTCCTATTGCATATCCATATGGACAAATATTTCAAGGGGCTTTTTTGTTCCTTGATGACCATCAAGGTTATAGCTATAAGATGTATGTCCCTTGAAAAGCAGGGCAGTGCCTCACCAGATAAGAATTCTGCTCCCCATGAACTTTTCCCTTTTCCTAAACTCTATTTCTAAATGCTCAGCTTATGTTTTACATTATTTCAAAGGCTAGAGAGGAAAGCTGGGTGCGCTGTCACTGATGACTCCATAATATTCTGAAATTCTTCTTCATTAAGCAGAATGGCAATGGGCATTGATGGAATTGCCAATATGGAGGCAATTCCCTGTGTCTTGAAATTGGCAGCTTGGTCAGCTTGGTAATGCTTCAGTCCAAATAATGTAATCTCCTGCAACTTAAAGAAAGGAGAACAAGCAGTTTCAAAGAAAATTAAAATGAAATCACTTCCTGGTCTAGTTAGTCCCAACTGCTTGATGAATTGGAGATTAATAGTATATTCTGTGCCTATAAATGCAGCTGGAAGCCCAGATGGTGTCATATGTCACATAAAAACACATATACTTTCGTTGCTGATTCTTGGGACTAAGCTACTGGATCTTAAAAGCAAGATTATCCAGAGAGCCACACTTGCCTACTCTTGCCTTTTGCCTTTAGGATCAGGCAAAGGGAGGGTGATTGAATGTGTGGGAAGAAGGTCCATCTCCAAACTCTCCCTTTTATTCAGCTGCTCTGTAACAGCACTTGGTCTCTATGTTTGACAAAATAAATACAAGAACATCAGCCTCAATCTTACAAACAGCAGGCTGATATATGTCAGTTGTATCTTAACTATACATCCATCACAGTTGGGTGTACAATGGAAAAGTAGCATATAAAGGAGACTGCTGGGATAGAACTCTTCTCTCACATGTCTAATTTAGTTTTATGGTAAAGGGCACTTGTAAAAACAATGGCTGGACTTTGTGTGCGTTCAGGTAAAAGGTAAAGGTTTTCCCATGATATTAAGTCCAGTCGTGTCCAACTCTGGGGGTTGGTGCTCATCTCAATTTCTAACCCAATGAGCCAGTGTTGTCTGTAGACACCTCCAATGTCATGTGGCCGGCATGACTGCATGGAGCGCTGTTACCTTACCGGAGTGGTACCTATTGATCTACTCACATTTGCATATGTTCAAACTGTTAGGTTGGCAGAAGCTGGGGCTAACAGTGGGATCTCATGTTTCCAATTTATGGTGACGCAAGGCAACACTATCAGATCCAGGGAACTAATTTTCTGCTCATGGAACTGTTGGGGCTGGGATGGGGGGTGGGTGAGTGGGTGAGGTAGTGAATATTGGCAAAAAAATGGCAAAAAATATAGTAAAATTGGAAATGTCCAGAGGTCCATTTCTGATTTTTAAAAATGTATTTTTAAAAACTTTAAAGTGCAAGGGAACTCTGCAACATATTTTAAAAGTGATTTTCTATCTCCTGAAGTCGCAAGGAGCAGCAGGTCGCCTTTTTAGCACCTATTGAATACGTAGATAGCAAGGGGCAGGAAAATTAAAAGAATACGGATGTCCAAGTAGCCCTAGGGCTGCACTTTGCTCACCTCAACTGTATAGTGTTAAATAGGATTTACTCACAGAGACTATACTGTAGGCAAAACACTAGTGGTCAAGGATGATAGACTTCCAAAGGTGGAGTCTTAGTGGTGGGTCCATAAGTGACTGAACAGACCTATTCTGGCTCCGTATGGTCTTTCACAATGAGGACATAGATTTCCAGGTGGCTCAAGGGCCACTAACACTGGAGCCATCAGCTTCCCCTGTAGGTAAGAAGACATAAGCTGACAGTCTCGGTCACCTGATACAGCCAAGGTACTTTTAATCATAACACCCAATTGTCTCAACTTGGCAAAGACAGTTCCACTTTTTCAGGTGCTTCTTAAATATCCCTGTTGTCCTTTCATCCAACCGCTTTCCCAGTTTATCCTCTGTTTATTTCAATTGTTGCCAACTAATATCAAACTGCAAATGTATCTTGGACTTACATTATTCAGCAGGGGGTTGCTGCAGGTAAGTATTAAGGAAGCTATAATATGATTTTATCTGTCTCTCTCTCCCTCTGTGCATATACATCTTTGTTCAACTGCCACCTTCAGCACAAAAAATCCTAAAAATGGGAGCCACTGCTAAGAAAAACATAACAATGAACCTGCGGCCCTTTTGTGCAACTGAATTATAGCATTATTAATCTACTTTAACTGTCACGGCTGCATACTGTGGTATTCTTTTGATGATGTTGCTTGTTGTGTATGTTTTGGTTTTATTTTGATGTAGTATGTTGTCCGGGCTTGGCCTCATGTAAGCCGCTCCAAGTCCCCATTGGGGAGATGGTAGCGGGGTATAAATAAAGATTATTATTATTATTATTATTATTATTATTATTATTATTATTATTATTGGCATGTAGTGTTGTCAGGAGGTGCACTCTGCATGAGAACCCAAAAAGCCTTCCTTAAACTGAAAACCTCCAGATTCCATTGCAGCTAAACTAGAATTGCAGAGTTTGAAATGGATCCTGGGAATATCATGGGAAATAAACTAACTCTCTTCATCTGTTTTTTCTGCCCTCCTCCAGTAGACAAATGGGGACTTTTCCTGGCCAATAGATTGCATTTCTCTCTGTTTTATCTTATTCTATTTCACAGGTACAAAATGGTCTGGATGAATCAAACACACCAGTCTGACATTGTCCTTTTAAACCTCTCCAGCCAATTTGGACACTAGGGTCTCTTCTTCCTAGTTTTTCTCTTGGTCTACATGTTGTGCCTTCTGGGAAATCTTCTGATTGTTGTACTTGTTCATTTTGATGACCACCTTCTCCATACCCCAATGTACTTCTTCCTCAGCCACCTGTCCCTAGTTGACACCTTCTTTGTTTCCACCACCATGCCTAAGATACTGTCAAATTTCCTATCCAAGTCTAAAACCATCTCATATAAAGGGTATTTGATCCAGATGTATTTCTATGTGACTTTTGGCAATACTGATAATTTCCTCCTGGCTTGCATGGCATATGACCGCTATGTGGCCATTTGCCATCCATTACACTATACCACCGCGATGAGTCACCAGGTCTGCGTCTTCCTGGTGTCTGGCTCTTGGATCTTCTCTTCTCTTCACTCCTTGCTCTACACACTTCTGATCTCACGGCTTTCTTTCTGCACCTCTTGGGAGATTCCCTTCTTCTTCTGTGACATCTACCCCTTCCTGGATATTTCCTGTTCTGACACAAGGCTCATAAAGATCCTGGCACTGACAGAAGGCGTGGTGGATATTCTAGGACCTTTTGCCCTCATTGTTATCTCCTATGCGTGCATATTCCATGCTGTCATGAAAGTCCCAACGGCTGGCGGTAAGCGTAAGGCCTTCTCAACCTGTGGCCCTCACCTGATTGTCGTAGTCTTGTTCTACGGCACTATCAGCTGCCTCTATTTCCAGCCTACCTCTGCTTACTCAGCCCACAAAGGAACTTTCCTCTCTCTCCTGTATGCAGTGCTCACCCCGACACTTAACCCCTTCATCTACAGCCTGAGGAACCACGACATCAAGGCCTCCATGGCAAGGCTGCTAGCCAAGTCCAGGGCTGTTTTGAAGAAGTGAGACTCTAGAGCAGTGAAGATGATGGAGAGAGGTGAAGAGGTGGTGCTGGAGAAGATGGCAGAAGTTGAAAAGGTGGTTACCTTCTTGATGACTGTTCTTAAATTGTAAGTTCTTTTCATCAGGAGGAAAGGCTGGATCCCTCTTTTCTCCTTCTCATGGTGGGCACACATTTGGACAATTGACTAGCTGATTAAAAAAGGACTTTCAAATGATAGATGTTGTATCTTTTAATGAATTTGTTGTACATTTAGTGTTTTAATATGAGTTTATCTTTTAAAATTATCACTATTAATGTTCCATCTGTACCTATTCTGACTCTTGCTGTAGCATTAAAGTATTAACCATGCTAGACTGAAGAAATTCAAAGACATTTTATTTTGGATCTGTGTCCAAGGAATTTTGGGCCAAGAGAGCCCTCTTGAGGTTGGGGTGTTGGTTCCCTTGGGCAGTTTACAGCATCTCCTTTCTACTTCCCAGCCATACATACAGCCAGCCCATAAAGGTCTGTTTCTATGTATTGCATGCATCTGAGGATGTCTGCAAAAGCTTATGCTACCATTTCTTTTTCGTGCTATGAATCCATACATTTTCAGGCTGTGAATCCATACAGGCCTAGCATAAAAGGCAATGTCCAAGGTGTAGAAACATTGTCAAAATCAGTGACTATAAAAACAGCAGAAACTAAAACAACACAAATTCTGAGATTATATTTAAAGTTGAAGATTTGCACTGGTTATAGATGTTAAAATAGTTAATCTTGCATTAGCAAGAACTGTACGTTCCAGTTCATGTTGAAAACTTTGCATGTCTGCTGTATTTATTTATAAACACACACACATATTGGTTTAGAAACTTTAGATACTTTGTCAGTATCAATTAATGCTTCTAAAATGAAAAGAACCTCAGAAGTACGTACTTCGTGCTTCAGGGCCAAGTTTGAATAGTAGCAAATGTTTTAATGGGCAGCAGCCAGATTACTAACAGGAGCGACATACAGGGAGCATACCACCACCTTGTTATGTCAGCTCCACTGGCTACCAGACCACTTCTGAACTCAATTCAAAGTGCTGCTTTTGACTTATAAAGCTCTATACAGTTCTGCCCAGCTTACTTGTCTGAACGCATTTCCCTCTATGTCCCACCTCACAGTTTAAGATCATCTGGGGAGGCCCTGCTCTCGCTCCCACCAGTGTCACAAATGCTCCTGGTGGGGACGAGAGACAGTGCCCCCCTGCCTATGGAATGCGCTTCTTAATGAGATAGGATCGGCTTCATCCCTCCTGTCTTTCCGGAAGAAATTGAAATCGTGGTTCTGGGACCAGGCTTTTGGACAGCAGGCACATTTAGCACTTTGGATGTGGAATTTGATTGATATGGTGATACAGCGGATGATACTGTTTTACATTGTTTTAATTAATGTTCTATTTATTGTTTTAATTGTTGTATTACTGTAATTGTTATATGCAGCAGCATCGAATTGTTGCCAAGTGTAAGCCATCCTGAGTCCCCCTTCAGGGGTAAAGAAAAACGGGGTAGAAATATGGGAAATAAATAAATTTATTCCAAAATGTTGTCATTTTGCTGATAAACGTAAGTTAAACTGCTCTTGCAGAATTGAGGACATAAACCAATCACTTCCCCTCACATATTTGATTTAGGGCAGCAATCCCATTATCTGCCCACATCTTCCATAAAAAACATTTTCTTCCCAACCTTCAAATCCAAATTCTCCCGTGCGGTCAATTTAGCACAAGCGTAAGAATTGAACTGCAGTTGACAAGACAATAATTACACATTATATAGCAGAATTTGCTATTTTGGATATGTTGGTCATAGAATCATTGAGCAATAGGGCTCAAAGAGACCACATGGGCCATTAGTCCAACCCCCGGCCATGCAGGAAAAGCACAATCAAAGTACTCCTGAAAGATGGCCATCAGCCTCTGTTCAAAAGCCTCCAAAGAAGGAGCTTAGTCAACATAGTTTCTTCTTCTTCTCTAGATCAACAACCTGTTGGAGATGTAATACTCAAAATGTCTCCTTGTAACACATATGTTTTGGAGGTGTCTCACAGTGGGTTCATTTTATAGGGAAATAATTAGGAGGGTAAACTTAGTGCACAAATGCTCTTTAATATTTATCTTGGAAACTAAAAAAGGTCAGTGCAAATGGATTTTTGCACCTTCTTGAAGGGTAAAAGATTGATACTTCAACACTGGAATGAGAAGTTTGATTGGCCTGTAATTCAGTAATTGAAGATCAAACAAAGCTTGCAACTAAAGAAAGATGTGCACATAAAATTTGCGAATAGACTAATATATTTGGACAGCTTTTACAGAAACTTATCAACTCAATTATTTTCTCTGAAATTGAGTTTCCATTTTTCTGCTTTATAATATTGGAAAATTACACTAAGTAACCTAGAACCTTCTTGTATATTTCTGTTAGGTATTTATAATGTTTGAAAAAATAGAATTTAAACTATGGTATTTTATCACATAATGGTCACCCCTGAGTTGCACCCCTATTTTTGTGGTCTCAACTTCAGCATTCCTGTTTTCCTCACATAATAACTGCACCCCTGAATTCTTTCTTTCTTTCTTTCTTTCTTTCTTTCTTTCTTTCTTTGCAGTATTTGTATCCCACCTTTCTCAACCCCGAAGGGACTCAGGGCAGTTCACAGTGTTGGTAACAAGTCAATGCTATTAATTAAAGAAAACAGTAAAAAAAAATTAGAATTGACCCTCCCCTGATAAAACATTAAACATTACTGAACACAGCACATATCATATAAAGACATAGTCATTGTCTGTAAACAGTCCTGGGTCATTGCACTTTCAACTTTTACTTTAATTTTAAATATTCCTATGATGGGCTCAGGGGCGGCTCAACCCATTACGCAAAGTAAGCATTTGCAGTATAGTTGATTTTGCCCAGGGGTGCTCTTGAGGCGCTCTTGGGGGAAAATAGACCTTGACATATGCGAGTTGTAGTTACTGGGATGTATAGTTCACCTACAATCAAAGAGCATTCTGAACTCCACCAATGATGGAATTGAACCAAATATGGCACACAGAACTCCCACGACGAAGAAAAAATATATATCAGTGATTGGTTGGGGGGAGGGGGGGGCAAAATACTGTTTGCTTACCGTTGAAAATTACCTAGGGCTGCCTCTGGATGGGCTGAATGCTTGGTTCCACAGACAGGTTTTTAGCTGTCTCCTAAAGGTGAGGAGGGAGGGGGCCGATCTGATCTCACTTGGGAGAGAGTTCCACAGCCATGGGGCCACCACCAAAAGGCCCTGTCCTTTATCCCCACCAGCCAAAAGCCTCTATCTGCTCTCACATGCATTTGTCCACTTAAGATCCACCCTCCCAGCCACTTTACTCACTTGCCCATCCACCCACCCAGCTGCCTGCTTGAAACAGTGTTCTTGGAAAGGGGTGGCCAGTGAATGAATACGTGACAGAGTGAGTGTGCAAGAGTGTGTGTGGGTGAGTGAGTGAGTGGGAGGGTAGGTTGCAGGAGAAGTGCAGTTAAGTAGCATTTTCTCAAGTTCACTCAGGAAGTATTTCAAATAAAATTCTGTGGCTGTTTTTTCTTCTCCTATAGCTATTTTCTTCAATTGAAAATTTATATCTGTATCATTATACAAATGAAGAAAATAATCTGTGTCCAAAACTGGAGTGTGATCATGTTGGACAGAGCATCTCACCTGGCCTTGGAAAAGAATTTGTGATCTTTTTTTATACTTCAACTCTCATCCATCCTGGGGACACTGTTGTACTGAATATCCTACTATATTGAAGGATAGACGCGCCCCCCCCCCCAAATGTTGTCTTTGAAGAAGAGTGCTGCAACAGAATTCTGCCTAATTATGAATTTGAAGACATAATGGAAGGTGCCACCTCCAAATAATTTAAGACAACCAAAAAGGCATGTTTTTCGAGGCTAATAAATCCCTAATGGAAACTTCCTAAATATCCTTCGACACAGTGAATTGCAGTGCTCTCTGGACCAGTCTCCAAAAAATCAGATGCCATAACAAATTTGTGAACATCCTTCGGCTCCTCCATGATGACATGATGGCAACAGTCTTGGACAGCAATGGCTCCCAAAGTGACCCATTTAAGGTGGAATCAGGTGTCAAACAGGGATGTGTTATTGCCCCAACTTTATTATCTTCATCGCTATGATACTTCATCTTGTTGAGAGGAAGCTTCCCACTGGAAGATGGCAAGCTATTTAACCTCAGCAGTCTGAAAGCCAAAACCAAGGTCACAACAGCATCTATTATAGAACTCCAGTATGCTGATGACAATGTCGTCTGTGCGCATTCAGAAGAAGATCTACAAGCCACTCTAAGCACCTTCACAGAAGCATATGAGCAGCTCAGCCTGTCATTAAACATTGAGAAAACCAAAGTGCTCTTCCAGCAGTCACCAGCCAATCCCTCTCCAATGCCAGAAATACAGCTTAATGGTGTAACATTAGAAAATGTTGACCATTTCCGCTACCTTGGCAGCCACCTCTCCACCAAAGCCAACATTGACACTGAAATATAACACCGTCTGAGCTCTGCGAGTGCAGTATTTTTCTGAATGAAGCAGAGAGTGTTTGAGGACCAAGACATCCATAGGGAGACCAAGGTGCTTATTTATAAAGCTATTGTCCTCTCAACCCTGCTATACGCCTGCGAAATGTGGACTGTCTACAGATGTCATATGCAACTCCTGGAACAATTCCATCAGGGCTGCATCCGAAAAATCCTGCAAATCTCTTGGGTAGACAAGCAGACAAATGTCAGCATATGGAAAAAGCAAAGACCACCAGCATTGAAGCAATGGTCCTCTGCCATCAACTCCGCTGGACCGGCCACGTTGTCTGGATGCCTGACTACCATCTTCCAAAGCAGTTGCTCTACTCTGAACTCAAGAATGGAAAACTGAATGTTGGTGGACAGGAAAAGAGATTTAAAGATGGGCTCAAAGCCAACCTTAAAAACTCTGGCATAGACACTGAGAACTGAGAAGCCCTGGCCCTTGAGCGCTCCAGCTGGAGATCAGCTGTGACCAGCAGTGCCGTAGAATTTGAAGAGGTATGAATGGAGGGCAAAAGAGAGAAATGTGCCAAGAGGAAGACGCATCAAGCCAACCCCGACCAGGACCCCCTTCCACCTGGAAACCAATGCCCTCACTGCGAGAGAAGATGCAGATCAAGAATAGGGCTCCACAGTCACCTACGGACCTACTGCCCGGACACTGACCCTGGAAGACTATCCTACTCGGAAAACGAGGGATCACCTAAATAAAGTAAGTAAGCACCCACAATCTATGCAACTTTTTTCTAATTCAGGACAATATTTACCTTAGCAAACTATCTTCTTTCACCTCATTTCCCCAAAGCAAACCTGCCATGGCTAACAAAGCAGTACTGATGTAATGAACTCCTTTGCAGCATTTTGAAACTGTTGACTGGAAGCTATTGGAATCCCTGTGGTGTCTTATCCCATTGGCTCAGACCTCAGGTAAGCTCTGGAGAGGCAGAGGTCTCTCTTGGATTTCTTTCTACCAGACCATAATGCAGAGGGAACAACACAAGGTTCAGCCCTTTGTTGCTTTTCTACAGCCCAAAACCAAGTTGTACTCCCTCCACCCATCCATTTCTCCCTATATGTATTTCCATTAGGTCTTCATTTTATCTGCCTCTTTTATGTAACTCTCTTTCACTGATCCACTAAGATCATGTAATGTGTTCCTTCTCTTAGCCCTATTCCCTCATACAAACACAGTATTTACTTTTCATGCCTTCTGCCCTTTAATCTCACTAGCAATAGGGATATTTGCCTATCTGCTCTCTGCTGAACTTTTAGATATGTTCCAGTGTTTTTCCTGTCTTCACTTTGGATGCGGAATGTTATCTTTTTCAACTGACAGAAAAGACAAAGGGACCATCTTCTTTTCAGGTACGTAGTTAGTAGCCTTGTAAATTGGAATGGAAAGACTCTGTTCCGAAAATAACCGGGAAGGATAGGAAAGTGAGTTACAATTTCATTATATTCAGAATAGAGCAGACATTGTGTTCATAAGAGTGGGGATTTATGTATGTATGTGCGTGCTTTTCACCCATTGCCTTAGGAAAACCCATGTATTTAATAGGGTGTTTAAAGACAACGACTACTCAGAGATAGGTTGCTGTGAGTTTTCCTGGCCATATGGCTATGTTCCAGAAGCATTCTCTCCTGATGTTTTGCCCACATCTATGGCAGGCATCCTCAGAGGTTGTGAAGTCTTCGACAGCACAACCTCAGACATGGTTTGCCATTATCTTCCTTTGAATTGTGACCTAGTATTTCATAGAGTTTTCCCATTCAAATGTCCTGTTCAACTTCCAAAATCAGATTTGATCTGCTTACAGGGTTTTTAGACTAGGAGGAGCTTTATTGTTCTTGTTAACTGCCATCAAATTGATGTAAGACTTATGCCAATCCAGTGAATGAAAGACTTCCAAGACATCCTATCTACAATAGCCTGCTCATGTTTTGCAGACTCAGGGCTCCATGGTTGCATCAATTCACCAAAAATGCAGTCTTTCTTTTTTCTTACTGCAATCTAACATAGCAATCATGATTGTATTCACCAAAAATGCAGTTTTTCTTTTTTCTTACATACTTCCAATCCCCCGCTCATCAGTAATCCCCAAGCCAAGGAGCCTGACACTCTGAGGCAGCATGTTCCACCATCAAGAAGTTATTTCTAATATTTAGATTGAATTTCTTTTTCTGTAGTTTTAATCCATTGCTTTGTATCTCTAGAGCAGCAGAAAACAAGCTTAATCCACTACAGTATGACACTCTTAAATTTTTTAAAATAGCTATCATGTCATCTCTTAACTTTCTCTTCTCCAGACTAAACATACCCAGCTGCCCAAGCTTCTTCTCATAGTTTATGATCACCAGATCATTTATCATTGTGATTGTCTTCATCTTGACTCATTCCAGCTTTCTGATATCCTTCTTGAATTGTGGTGCCCTGAACTGAACACAGTATTTCAGGTGAGGTATGAAACTTCAGACTTCACAATTCACCAGCACCGCCAAGAAAAAAGAAACAGAAATTGGTTGGGTTTTTCATGTGTTTGTATGCCATTGTGCTCCACTATGGAATGCTTGCTATTTCTTTGTGTGAACGTTAAAGTAATTTTAGAGTTATGGTGACTCTAAGGTTAACTTATGATGGAGTTGCCATTGTAAGATTTTGTTAGAGAGGATTGCCAATCCATTGCCTTCCTCAGAGGATGAGGAAATGTGACTTGTTTGAAGTGACCCTGTGGGTTTCCATGGCTGAGTCATGGAAACTCTGGCATTCCCGAGCTCTAATCCAATACTGCAAGGATAACACCTTGCTAGGTCCCTATGGAAAATTAGCACTTGGTAAATAGCCTTTTATGTTCACATGATTTTCCTTCCAATCACCATTTCTTGTCAAATAAACTCACATCTCTCCCGCTAACCATGCAGTAACAATATGTGTATTGCTCCCTAATCAGACTAGGGTTGATAGTTCTGGTTCTCGTGATGCTTTTTTTTTTCATCACCTCCCATTATTTGTCACTTTTGGTTATTTGACTTACAGTTGCTGGGAGTTGTATGCCAAAACCACAGTTGTCCATTCCAGTCTACAAAGGATTTTGTCACCTTAAAAAGTTGCATAACATGAAAACCTTCTTCCAATGTAACTTCTCATGGCCCACAGATGCACTTTTGTAGCTCACAGATTTGTTGGTGTTGTTGTATTGCTAATGATACAGGCATGTTAATCACTCCAGAAAAAATGAAGACACTACAACCATCCTTTTCTTTCTATTTTCATATCAGTCTGTCTATTACAAACATATTGCATTCCGTGTAAGTCAACCCTTTCATACTTTTGCTTACACATGTCTCTTTCCCTCTTCCTTTTGCCTTCGCTACAGTCACAGCCATCATGTCAATTCCTAGAATTTGTTTCCTCAATTATTGCAACTTATTGGTGACAAGAACATTTCAACACAATATAGCTAGCAGCTGAAGTGTATGTGTGTGACAAAGAGAGAAGGAGCAAGACCTTTGGCCCTCCAGATGTTTTAGACTAACAGTGTCAAATTTGTGGTTCTCCAGAGTGTTTTGAACTTCAGCTCTCAGAATTCCTGACCATTTGACAAACTAGTTAGAGCTTTGAGATTTGGAGTCCCAAACACCTGAAGCACCACAAGTTTGACACCTCTATTTTAGACAACCATACTCCTAATCCCTTGCCACAGATCTTATTGGCTTTTGGGAGCTGATGTCTAAACCCCCCACTGGACCAAAGGTTCCTAATGTCCTATGCTGAGACAAAGGAAAAAAACCCATATTAGTTAGAGAAAACCTGTTGAATCAATTGCTCAGTGATGAGTTGACATATAGGTAAATGCAACTGATTCAAAGGATCTGCTCTAGTTACTCTTCGAGCTTTGAGGAGGCGTGGGTAAGAAATAAAAATTATTATTAGTTTGGACTGGTGACATGATCCAAATCAACCTTTCCATAATTTCTGAAGCTTCAATGAAATCAGGTCATGCATGTTCTTGCTGAACATCTCTGACTTATCTTCCTCACAGGTATTTTTAGATGACACATGGGCAATGTGAACCAAACCAGAACATCTGGATTTGTCCTCCTTGGGTTGTTCACCAAAACAGGAAATCGAGGAATCCTATTTTCTTTCTTTTTCTCCATTTATGTGCTCATCCTCCTTGGAAATTTGATGATCATCCTGCTCATCAGAACTGACTCTCGCCTCTTCCATACTCCCATGTACTTCTTTCTCAGTCACCTTTCCCTGGCAGATCTTGGCTTTGCTTCTACCACTGTGCCCAAAGCTTTGGAGAACTTATTATCACCCACAAAGGCTATCACCTATTGGGGCTGTCTCACCCAAATGTACTTCTTTGTGGCCTTTGGCATCACAGACAGCTTTCTACTTGCTTCCATGGCATATGATCGCTATGTGGCCATCTGCCGCCCATTGCGTTATTCTGTCCTCATGAGTAACAAGTGCTGCCTCATGCTGGTAATGAGTTCCTGGCTGCTGGCTCATCTCCACTCACTGGTCCACGTTCTCTTGATGGCTCTGCTCTCCTTTTGTGCCTCCAGGGAGATCCCACACTTTTTTTGTGATGTTCAGCCTCTCTTGTGTCTCTCTTGCTCCTCTACTCTGCCCAATGAACTCCTGGCTTTCACAGAGGGTTCCTTGATCATTATGGGTCCTTTCCTCTTTATTGTAGTTTCATATATACTCATCCTGGTAGCCATCTTGAAGATGCCATCAGCTACTGGGAAGCGTAAGGCTTTCTCAACATGTGGCTCTCACTTGGGGGCAGTCTCCCTGTTCTATGGTACTGTGATTGCAGTCTACCTCCGGCCCTCCTCATCCTACTGCATCATGAAGAACCGGGTTGTGGCCATCCTCTACACCATGGTCACACCCATGCTCAACCCTTTCATCTACAGCCTGAGGAATGAGGATGTGATGGGAGCAATGAAGAGGATTACAAAGAAACAAAGGAAATAGGGAAATCTTTGGATATTGTACCTTAGTGATAGCCAATTCTTCTAGAGTGAAAACTTGATCAGTCAAGCAACACAGTCATTCCTCAAGGCATACTTGTGGATTCTTTATAGTTTATCCCTGAATGCATCCATTGTTAGTGTTGTAAATTTTCAACATGTCAAACATACAGAAAAGAATAGTAAGATAGTACTGAACTAATTTCATATAAGGTGGGTTCTATCAATTGAGAATGAAGAGGTGAAGCAGATCATGAATAGAGATATTATTATTGTTGAGTGCCTTCACATGATTTATGCCTTATGGCCACTCTAAGACGAACCTATCACTGGATTCTCCAGGGCTGAAATTCTGTGACTTGTCCATTATTCAGTGTGTTTCTTTGGTCAAGTGAGGAATCAAACCCTGATTTCCATAGTTATAGTTCAATGCTCAAAGCATTACATCAACTTGGCTCTGTTATAGATAGGTAAAGGTAAAGGTTTTCCCCTGCCATTAAGTCCAGGCGTGTCCGACTTCCGACTCTGGGGATTGGTGCTCATCTCCATTTCTAAGCCGAAGAGCTGGTATTGTCTGTAGACACCTCCAAGGTCATGTGGCTGGCATGACTGCATAGAGCGCTGTTACCTTCCTGCTGGAGCGGTACCTATTGATATACTCACATTTGGATGTTTTTCGAACTGCTAGGTTGGCAGAAGCTGGGGCTAACAGCGGGAGCTCATGTCGCTCCCCAGATTTGAACCTGCGACCTTTTGGTTAGCAAGTTTTGCAGCTTAGCGGTTTAACCCACTGTGCCACCGGGGGCTCCGTATATCTCAGTTATAGATATATGTCATTAAAATTCTGATATATATTCCATGAAATATATCAAATAAAAGCTGGCTATTCTTACATTGTTCACTTCTCATAACCTCTGCTTTCCTTATTCTGCATTTGTGACATTAAAAGCACTTATTGATGATCAGTGCAAACATACAAGAAAACATCAGAAGTCATCTGCAAATGCTGACTGACGAATTCTATTGTTATTTCCCGGAATATAATCAAACCAAATGTAACGTTGGCCAAAAACTGATCCGTAACACTTTGGGTACTAATGTTGGAGAGGTTACAGAAGAAATCCAGGAAGAGCTCACTGAATTTCAAAATGATAGAAACTGCAAGGGCACATTTGAATCTGATTCTCTTGAGTTTTGGTGCAAAAAAGCAATTTTTATACTAAAATTTGAGGAATCGCCTTGCGCTATTTTATACTCTTCTCCACAACTTATTTATGCGAATAAGGGTTTTCTGCTTAGCTGGTAATGAGAAACAAGTCCAGGAATTGATGGAAAGTAAGTGATTATATTTGTGTAGTTTTGAGCAATAATATTAGCCCCAGAATTACCAACTTGTAAAGAATATAAAAGGTCAAAAATCACATTTAATTTTCAATTTAAAACATTCTTTTTAATATTATAATAGTCCTCTTAATTCATTTTACTATTAAGTTTAACAAATATGTTAGATTTTGATTAAAGTTTATTTTTCAATTAACAGTGAACTTTGTGGTTCCTGCTAACAACAAAAATCAAAGTGGTTCCTGATCCAAAAAAGGTTGGGAACCAAATGTGGATAGACAGAGGACATAGCCAGAATAATTGCCCACAGAGTATCTCCAAATAGTAACTTATAATAATACCCCAGGGGAAACTTTGGCACTAAGAAAAATGCCACAAAAGTGTGTAAGCTCTTCATCGGTTTAGGTTGGAGGTCCTCAAACTTTTAAAGCTGAGGGCTGTTTCACTGTCCCTCAGACTGTTGGGGGCTCAGACTGTAGTTTGAAAAGAACACGAATTAATTCCTATGCACACTGAACAGATCTTATTTGTAGTGCAAACATTTTTTTGAAAGAACTGATGCAATATTTTAAAAGCACAATTTTAACTGACAATTTTAACCAATCAGTATTTCAATAGGATTGTTGTTCTTGTGTGCCATCAAGTAATTTCAGACTTAGGTAAAAGTAAAGGTTTCCCCCTGACATTAAATCCAGTCATGTCCGACTCTGGTGGTTGGCGCTCATCTCCATTTCTAAGCCGAAGAACCGGCATTGTCCTTAGACATTTCCAAGGTCACGTGGCTGGCATGACTGCATGGAGTACCGTTACCTTCCTGCCAGAGCAGTACCTATTGATCTACTCACATTTGCATGTTTTTGAGCTGCTAGGTTGGCAGAAGTTGGGGCTGACAACAGAAGCTCACACTGCTCCCTGGATTCAAACCTGTGACCTTTCTGTCAGCAAGTTCAGCAGCTCAGAGCTTTAACCCACTGCCCTAGGCAAAGCTATCCAGATAAACAAAGCACACAGGTAAGAATATAGACCCAGCAAGGATAATAGATTGGCCTTTATTTTTCATCATTTAAATAAATAAAATTATGTAGCAGAATGGAATGAGTGAGTTAGCAAAGGAAATGAAGTCAGTTCTTGTAGAAGCAAAGTTCTGAATGGAGACAGAAACATCCCCGCCACAAATTCTGTAATCATGCAGGGAGGTCTTCAACTTTTGACTGGAGTAGAAGTTCCTTTCATGGCTTTCTTAAGATGGTGATAGTTTGGCAGGATTTTCATCAGGAAGTCCAGTTGCAGTGTTTGTGGCTAAAAGGAAATGCATCAGTGTCAGAAAAAGAAGAGCAGTGATAAGAGGAGTGACAGTCTGCATCCAGTGGCCTATGCTCTCTATTCTAATAGGAATGATTTGGTAGTTGGTTCAAGCAACATAGTACTGTGGAAACCTCAAAGTAAGGAAGTCAAATAGTCTGGCCTTCAGACATTTCCTCTCCTTACCTCATATCACAAAGTACAGAGGTATTAGGGGAAAAAATCTTCCACATTTAATCTTTTCATAAGGTAAAGGTTTCCCCTGGCATTAAGTCTATTCATGTTCGACTCTGGGGGTGGTGTGCTCAATTTCATTTCTAAGCCAAAGAGCTGGCATTGTCCGTAGACGCCTACAAAGTCATGGGGCCAGCATGACTGCATGGAGCACCGTTACCTTTCCACAGAAGTGATACCTGTTGATCTACTCACATTTGCATGTTTTCAAAATGCTAGGTTGGCAGAAGCTGGGGCTAACAGCAGGAGCTCACCCCACTCCCCGGATTTGAACCACCAACCTTTCGTTCAGCATGTTCAGCAAATCAGCAGTTTATCGAACTGGACCACCAGTGGGCCCCATATCCATGCTGAAATCTACCCCTAAGGATCCTAAAGAGCTTTATTGACAAAACTTGGTCCTTAACAAAGCTTGGTCCTTGACTTGAATTGGGTTTAAGTTATTCCAACTGTAGTTCTGCACAATGCCTGAACTGGCAAAACACAGTTATGGTGGTCAAATCTGAATTCTTTGGAAATTATTCCACAAAAGATAATGAATTGAAGAACAAATTGAGAAAAATAAGAGAATCACAGTGATCCCTTCTTCTAACACAGCTGGTATTTATGTCTCAAAGTGATAGATCACAATCTACTGGTGTTTATATTGCCAACATCCAAATATCCTTGGCCCTTCCTTTAAACAGCTTCTCTTGCTTAAACAAGTATGATATTACTCATCAGAGAGATGTGACTCATATGTGCATCCTCCACATTATACACAATTTCCACAGCTCTCTAATCCAACAAATCGGTTTAAGTGAATTATCTTCAGACCAGATTTTGTCAACAAAGTCATACTATAGTACAGGGAAGACACACCACAGTAGGAGCAACATGTACAATGCTATTGGTACATATCTAGCCATGCACCCACCTGTGGTCGTTCGGTTTGAACTCGACGAAGACAGTCAGCTCCATAGATTACCGTGTTCTCAGGAATAACTTCGTAGGTGTTAACGTTACAGCAGGCACCAATGATACAGCCGCTTGTCAAGATCACATTCCTACCCACATAAGCTACAGAGGCAAGGTGTTGAAGACTCATATTAATAAACAGTAAGACCGCATTAGTGAATCCACTGCCCACGCAAATATTCCATCTCTAATGCCAACAATAACAATGTAATTCCATCACTGCCATCCATTCATTCTTGTTTTATAATTTGTTTTCTTGGTGCATTAATTTTTAGGCCTGTTCTTGATGTTACTTGGGGTGCTGATTCAGAAAATTGCAATGGATAGACCATATCCACTCTAGTTTAATAGATATGGTTATCATGATTTTCTATGGGTGAGCAGATGGCTACTGGTGGATGGCATATGTTCGGTATCTCAAAAACTAGAGCTCATGGGGGAAAACTGGAATCACAAGGTCAAATATACACAGAAAAAGGGCTAACATTTGAATCACCAAGTTTGTTGGCCAATGTAATCCAGTTTAGTGATCCACCTTTGCCAAACTACAACCAGTTTCTCTGCAGTCATGTGCACATCAAAAAAAGTGTCCCTCTAATTTCAAGACTGAATTCCAAGTTTAATGGTACTGTTCTTGCAGGCAAATATTCTCCAGAGAGACACATCTGGGGTTATTACAGCTTGCAGTGTAGGAAAAGGACCTCCAACATTAAGCACTAGACCAGAATCTTCCAAGTTTGTCATGTTGGTGACACGCTTTTTAGACATGCATCCTTTCACAATGGATGCATGTCTAAAATAATTCTGTTTTACTTGTAACCGGATGTTAAATCAACCCATTATAAGAGTTTCATATATTATATATATTATTGTTAAGGCCTGTGAAGCCAATGAGGATGAGGACAAGAATTTTCTGGTTGAGCCTGATGTTTCTGGAGGGGCGAAGCTAAAGTGTTTTTCGAGATGATGGGAATGTGTTAGGTAGATCTGTTGTCAGAGAAACAGGCAGCAATTCTCATGAGAATTGGCCAGGGATTGACTCTGAAAGGAATGTGGAGGAGAAAGAATGGTTACAAATAACCCAGCATTTACAGATAAGAAGGGATAATGCGAAACAGAGAGAAATTCAGTGTTTTCAGAGATTGAAAGGCAACCCAGGTGTGAGAAAGAGTGATATCATGGACAAGAGAGAGTATTCTTAAAGAACTGGAGTCAATGTTCAGTGAAGAGATCAACACTGGACTTTCATCTAATTCCATTGGTAATTAGAAAAGCAAAGTTGTTGTCATCAAGGGCCACCTCAGAGCTGAACCATGAATTTGGAGCACAATTTCTACCTAACTCAGTGGTTCTCAACTTGTGGGTCCCCAGATGTTTTGGCCTTCAACTCACAGAAATCCTAGCAGCTGTCAAATTGGATTTAATGGTGTTACAGGGAATCCTATTTATTTGGCATTTGAGAACGCCCAGTCCCTAGGTTCCCTGATAATATTTTGTCTTCCGTACTTCATTCAATACCCACCCCTTCTTGCACTATCCCATGCCCAGCCCTTTTATAGCCTGGTAATGCCCATGGTAATTGGTCTTGCTGAGTATTGTTTTGACGGAGTTTCAATGCTGCTGTTTCATAGTTTATGTGTTATTTATTTGTGCTTTTATCTGGATTGTTATATTTTACTATGTTTTTATTTTAATTGTGTTTTTGTTTTAATGGATTGTTTTGTATTTGTTTTTTGTGGGCATTTCCCCCCATATTGTGATTTTATATTGTTCTGATGTGTTTATTTATATTGTTTCTTGTATTTTATCTTATTTTCTTAAATTTTATTGTTGTATTTTTATGTTGTGTATTTGCATTGTTGTATTGCTGGGCTTGGCCTCATGTAAGCTGCCCCGGGTCTCCTTGGGGAGATGGTGGCAGGGTATAAATAAAGTTTTATTATTATTTTATTATTATTATATGCAAGCCACCCAGAGTCCTTTCGGGGAGATGGTGGCGGGGTAAAATAATAAAATAGTAGTAGTAGTAGTAGTAGTAGTAGTAGTAGTATTGTTCTCCTTCTCCTTGGCTGTGTCCATCGCCATACTTTGAATCTCCCCTGTATTTGGAGCACTCTGGTTCATTTTACAAGAATAAGTTATAGATTTGTGCACCAAAATATTCCTCTGATGGCATTACTGTCTTCAGATACATTGGGCTTCAGAAAGTACTATCAGTATAAGAGACATCTCCCTGCCTCACACAATACGTATGTGTATTTCACATTGGAGGGTTGAGTGTGGAAAAGGTGAAAGCAGGAAGTGCAACAAAGATGTCACATACTTAAGCCCTCACTTTCCCTGTTAAAATATTAAGCTAATAGAAACAGTCTAATTAGAAGGATTGTTGAAGGTTTTACAAGTTGCCTTTTTCTGCCCAAGGAACTCTTGTGATCCAGTTTGAATACCTGATTGGAACCTGGCCACAAACAACACAAGAGCTAGGAGACTGGGAAAATAACTCATCACTAGATTTCTTACTTAATCAAGACATTTACCTTTGGATTCAATAACATTGTTGTCTCCTATTTTCATTGCCTGAGAATCTGTATGCCATGGTTAAGAAAAGTAATCAACATTTTGAATGTAATATTTTCCCTTATTCTAGAATTATCAAAATAAAACCTCTCTTGCAACTTCAGGAAATGCAAGCTGGTATTTGCAAGCTGTTATTTTTACAGTACTGGTGACAGAACAAGTTCAAATGTAAATACTATTCTATAAGCAGCAAATAAAATAATTTCCTATGAGCAAAAGTCCATGGAGCAATTTAGCTGATATGCCACTTTAAACTGGGTTGCTGTGAGTTTTCTGGGCTGTATGGAAATGTTACAGAAGCATTCTCTCCTGACGTTTCACCCACATCCATGGCAGGCATCCTCAGAGGTTGTGAGGATGCCTGCCATAGATGTGGGCAAAACGTCAGGAGAGAATGCTTCTGGAATATGGCCATAAAACCCAGAAAACTCACAGCAACCCAGTGATTCCAGCCATGAAAGCCTTCGATATCACTTGAAATTCCTGGAATAAATACGCTATACTGTAATAATATTTGGTTTAGCCAAAAACTGACTATGAACTTCAGAAAACATTCTCAAAAGCAGTCACTTGCACATCCAGAGATTTGTTATTGTCATGCCACCCCAGGTGATGACAAACTGTGTTGAATTCCTTGCAGCATAATAGCATCAGTAATCATAAAGTTGGAAAAGACCCCAAGGACCATCTAGTCCAACCTCCTGCCATGCAGGGAAAGCACAATCAAAGCACCCCCAACAGATGGTCATCCAGACTCTGTGTAAAAGCTTCCAAGGAAGGAGCTTCCACCACAGTGAAAAATCTTAAAGGTTTTTCATCTAGCAAGCCGAACAAAAAATTGCCTATTCACATCTTGAGATTCTGTTCCCACTGGAATATTCAGCAAGCTTGTTATGTTTTAGTTGTAACGCTTGAACTTGCAACTCAAATTACAATTACAATTATCTTCTGCAGTGTGGTATTGTAATAATACTGATGTATTTCGCAGTGAAACAAATGAATGCTTACTATATTATTGGTAACCAACACACATCCCACAACCACAATTAGGATGATCTCATGTTGAATGCGAATTAAGTTCATTTCTGAATGACATCTGCACAATCTTAAGATAGGACATACAAAAAGTGGAGACATCCCAGATAATTCTTATGCAAAATTGGAATTTCATGAACTGCTACATCACAATACAAATCTTAGCCCAAAGCGGCTATTGTGTAACTTCCTCCTTTTTGTGACAGGAGCAACTTGAGAAACTGCAAGTCACTTCTGGTGTGAGAGAATTGGCTGTCTGCAAGGACGTTGCCCAGGGGATGCCCGAATGTCTTACCATCCTGTGAGAGGTTTCTCTCATGTCCCATGTAACTTCTCTGTATTGCACAAACACAGACCTTAGACCTTTTCTTTGTAACACCTCAGAAGGATACAACACCCAACTTCAAATACGTTGTTGGTGCCAATAATCATTGGTTTAGCTTCCATTCCTTCTGTATCAGGAGTAATATTTTCGGGATAGCTGTAAAGGAATTGAAAGTCTGCATTAAAATTTCTATTTTTAAAACATTGTCAAACAATGCATTAAGTGTTTTTATATTTGATTAAATACAATATATATAAATATAATATAAAATATATTTAATAGATTAAATATATAAGATAAAATATATTTTATATTAGAGTTTGGATTCCCTGCTTAGCTATGTTGATCTTTTGGTATGGACTGTCCGTGGTGCAAGGTACCTGTTCTACCAGCAGGTGAAGATAGGAACGTCATTATATATAATGGATGTATGAAAAATATTGCCCATAACTATAAAGTGTTATTTTACCTTTTAAGAAGTATGCCTTGAGCTTTAATAGATAAGTCACTATTTTGTTTGGCTGATGAAAGACATTTGTAGTCAGTCAGCTATGAATTCAGGGCGCCTATTTATTTATTTATTTATTTATTTCGTGATCTGAAGAAATTAATATCCAAAAAAACTTATGCTTCAAGAATTCAGTTTCAAAGGTGCTGTGATGTGACGGACCCACGCAGCTATTTTAAAAATACTGTTTTGATTCCTGAAGTATTGTAATAAGGCTTGGAAAAAGGTAAGGTGAAAAAGTGGCCCTCCAGTCTAATGGTGGCAGGAAATATCACCTTGTATTTAAGTTTCTATGTCAGCAGTATTTCAAAAAGGCACATGCACCAAGGTTTACACAGGCTGAAAGATTACATGTAGTTAAAAACATATACACACACACATATATATATAAAATATGTTTTTAACTACATGTAATCTTTCAGCCTGTTCAATTTAACTGTTGATTCAATGTATTAAAAATAACTAGTATTGATTAAGATAACCTCAATGTATTACCTTGCAGTTTGATCAAGGAATATAATTTGTAACTGATCTTCTGTAAAGAATGGCCAAGAATCACACCTTTAAAAAAGTGCAGTCCAAAACATCTGGGGAACACTGAGTTGGGGAAACCTGCCATAGCAATTGCAATCGATGTAATTAAAATCAACTGAATCATACTAACCCATTTATGATAATGGCTTGTTCTTCTATGAGGTTACCTTCTCCGATCACTATTGGTCCAGCTTCTGCAATGATCCGTGCCTTGGGGTGAATTACTGTGCGAGGGCCTGTGGAAAACACTCATGGCTTATTTTTGATGTAACACTACTATGACATTAAAATACATCATGTTTTCTTGCACACATTCAGAAGTAAGTGCTTTCAGGTGCAAAGCTGATTTCAATTGTTCATGGAGCACAATCCTGTCATGTTCTACTGTGTCCTGGCCTCAATTGATAGGTTGTCAGTTTGAAGCCCGGGTCAGGGTGAGCTCCTGGCCCTTAGCCCAGCTTCTGCCTACATAGCAGTTTCGAAAACAGCAATGTGAGTAGATAAATAGGTACCACTTTAAAGCGGGGATGTATTTAAGGCACCCATAAGGAAATGCCAGAAAATGCCAGCAAATCCAAAAAGGGAGGAAGTTTATGAACAAAACTCTTCAGCAGGGAAACTGGAGTGATTTAGCCCCAATAAGCTGCCGTTATGTGCCAGGTATAGATACTAATGGCCAAAGTTATTATTATCAGAACGAGTACCAGCTGCTATGGGCTGCATGTATTTATTTATTTATTTACTTTATTTGTATACTGCTCTCCTCAGCCCTTAGGCTGTATGTATGTATGTGTGTGTTTGCAAATTATATGGGATTTTTCAAATTATTTTGAAGCCTTGTTGACAATCTTGCCTTTACTCTCTCCCAATGAAATTTCAAATGGTACTGCCAATTGCTATTATTATGCTGCTCACTGTTAATCACGGCACTTTCGAAGAGAGAGACAACTACTCAAGGTATGTTATCTAATGTTTGCTGTACAACAAAGCAGCTTGGGAATTGTGAGGAATTTATGTAGATTAACTTTCAAGTTCTGATGGTTACGGAAATTAAATCCAAAGAATCCAAAAACAGCACACAAACAATGTTTTCTTACCTATTGTCACATCTCCCTTGATTTCACTCTCTACACAGACAACAGCGCCAGGAGCAATCTTTACACTAGAAAAGAGAGCAAGAGAAACAGCAGTCATATTGCACATCTCCATCCAAAATATGTGTATTTTGAATGCAAACTCATCTGATAGAGAATGTAGAGGCTTACATGGTTTTTAGCCCTAAAACAAGGCATCTTTCTGAACTATCTTACTAGGAGAGGACTGGTTCCTACTTAGGGCCAACCAGTCCAACTCCCTTCACAAGGGCAAGAAAACATAATCAAAGCCCTCCTGACAAAGATCCATCCAGCGATAGATAGATATGATTTACACACAGAGAGAGATATAGTATCATAGATTTGAAAGGGACTCCTAAAGAAGGATGTTGCATGTTCCAGAGTAGGCAAACTAGACAATTTCCACATCAACGCTGACAAAGAACAGCAAGAAATACTGTTTACCCACAAGCATCAAGACATTACATAGATTAGAAACCAAGACTTTCTCGTTACTTTATTCTCCAGATCACCAGACTGTGCCACAGCAACGCCTGGCAAGGGACGGCTAGTATTTCAATATCGACATTGAAAGCTGTAACCTATTCACAACCGTAACAGCTACTGAGAAAAGGGCCTCAAGAGCAATGCTAGGCCGAGGTTTTCCCCTGTAACCACGGAAGGAGGAAAGGGCTCTCGGCCTTCTAGCACCTCACCGCCCCTTCCCAACCAATAGAGCAATTCAGACCCGGAAGCGACTGGCTAACCGACCCCCCTCAGCTGAACACCTCTATTGAACCAGTTGCACTCACCTCTTCGGCGCTTTCTCCGCCATCTTTTCCGCTCACGTCATCTATTGCTCGGCCTGCGATGAGGCAGCCTGGAGGAGAGGCGGGACATCTGCCAATCAACTTGTCAGCCTTGCGTTTGATTGGGCGGAGTTGAGCAAAGCTTTTGTGGGCGTGGCAAAGCGCGGTTCGCAACCAATGGGAAACATAGGAGGGTGGGACGAAAGGCGTTGCAGACTCCGCCTCCTTCCCTACTTGCCTTTGGATGTAAATAAATTGGGACCTGGGATGACGTCATGACATCCGCCGGGAGTGAAAGGAACAGCTGCAAATGTATTAGAGCCAGTGTAGTGGTTTGAGCGTTGGACCTTGACTCTGGAGCACAGGGTTCGAATCCCTTCGTGGTCACATCTATCAACCCTATTAATGAATGCAGTTTGACACCCCCTGGCTCAATGCTGTGGAATGCTAGGAATTGTAGTTTGCTGAAGAACCAACCAGCAAAGGCTCCAAGACCTTGTAAACCAGTGGTTCTCAACCTGTGGTCCCCAGATGTTTTCGGCCTTCAACTCCCAGAAATCCTAACAGCTGATAAACTGGTTGGGATTTCTGGGAGTTGTAGGCCAAAAACATCTGGGGACCCCAGGTTGAGAACCACTGTTGTAAACCGTATCTTGGGAAGTTTGACTTGACCACGGTAGTCCGTACTCTGTTTATATCCCGTATAGACTACTGCAATGTGCTCTACGTGGGGTTGCCTTTGAAGACTGTTCAGAAGCTTCAAATGGTCCAACGGTTGGCAGTCAGGTTACTAACAGGAGTGGCGCTCAGGGAGCATAGTACTCCTGGCTTCCAATTTGTTATTGAGCACAATTCAAAGTTCTGGCTTTAGCATATAAAACCCTAAACGATTCCAGCCCAGCTTACCTATCTGAATGTATCTCCTCCTATGAACCATCTAGGAGCTTAAGATCGTTTGGGGAGGCCCTTGCCTGCCTCCCAAGCGCGATTGGTGGGGACGAGGTACAGGGCCTTCTCAGTGGTGGCCCCCCAGCTATGGAACTCCCTTCCCAGGGATATTAGATTGGCCCCCTCCCTCCTGACTTTCCGAAAAAAGGTAAAGACCTGGATCTTTGAGCAAGCTTTTAGATAACACGGAACTATTAATGATGAACATAGATGATGTTATTGGATAACATTTTTAACAAGATGACACTGATGATTATATGCTTTAATGGTTTTTATTTATGTTTTATATTGTAACGTTGATTGTTTTTAATAGCACTTATATGAATACCTGACATCGAATTGTACCAATCTGTAACCCTCCTTGAGTCGCCATATGGCTGAGAAAGGCAGGCTACAAATATCGTAAATAAATAAATAATAACGACAATCCGTAGGATTCCATTATTATTATTATTATTATTATTATTACTACCTGAAATACTAATGTGGCCACCGTGAGTGTAAAGGGAGAGGCACAAAGGAAAGGCATGTGAAAGGATTACAGCCAGATCTCCAATTTGCTGGGATTAGATACACAGAATCTGCACGGAAGTGGAGAAACCCCAAATAAAAACCTGCTAGTGTTTTACCTAAGGCCTCTTCCACGCTGCCCCCATAGTCCGGGATCTGATCCCAGACTATCTTCTTATCCCAGATTATCTGGCAGTGGAGACTCAGGCCCCTTCTACGCTGCCATATAATCCAGATCATCAAAGCAGATAGTCCACATTCTTTGCATTGAACAGGATTATATGAATCTACACTTGCTATGTATTAGGGTTCAAAGCAGATAATCTATAATTTAATATTTTTTCTTCCACCCCTCCCCCCCTTTCTGGTGGTGCAGTGGGTTAAACCACTGAGCTTGTTGACCGAAAGGTCGCATGAGCGGCGTGAACTTCCGCAGTCAGCCCCAGCTTCTGCCAACCTAGCAGTTTGAAAACATGCAAATGTGAGTAGATCAATAGACACCGCTTCGGCAGGAAGGTAACAGCTCTCCATGCAATCATGCCAGCCACATGACCTTGGTGGTGTATATGGACAATGCCGCTCTTCTGCTTCGAAATGGAGATGAGCACCAACCCCCAGAGTCAGACACGAATGGACTTAATGTCAGGGAAAAACCTTTACCTATAAGGTATTTACTTCTGTTTGTTTTAACATTAACAAATGAATACCCCAACGTTAATATTTTCAGACCTGTACATAAAGTCTTTCCCCGAGATATATATTGATAAAAAGGTTTCCATTCTTCTGGGAATGTGTCCAGTGACATATCTATCCTTCAGCAACATTGTTAATAATAATATACTTTATATTCCGCTCTATCTCCCTATCTACAGAGTACATATATGGCAGATATTCAATGACATTATAAAATTAACAACAAAGACAGACAGTACATAGACAGAGGCAAGGCTTCCCTCTTTTTCATTTCCAGCATCTGGAGGCTGTGCTCGACTCGACCATGGGGAGGCATTGTTGTCCCATTTTTCCACATCGAGGAGCCCGATGTCCATGGATACCTTCCTGATCAAATTGCCCGCATGTATTCAAGAGCACCTTTTACTTCCCTGCTACAGCAGTACCTATTTATCTACTCACATTGCTGTTTTTGAACTGTTAGGTAAGTAGAAGCTGGAGCTGATGGTGGGAGCTCACCCTGACCTGTGGCTTGAACTGCCAGCTTTCCGGTTGGCAAGATTTTCTGTAGCTGGCAGTTTCACCCACTGCACTAACCGTGGCCCCTGTCCATTTCTATTCGCTCCTGCATTTAGAAGGTAAATGCAGAGTTTGGTATCTGATTGCTTTACAGACCGACCAGATTATTGAAGTATTTGTCCATTCCTGCTACTATTGCCTTTGTTTACACTTCATCTAGCGTGCATATGATAGCAACCAGAGAGAATGGCGAAGACCCAGCTTTCCTTCCTTGTTCTGTGCCATGGAGACATTGACATTATTTGCGTATTCAGGCTTTTATCTCCATTTCCACCTCTTCTTGTCGTCAGTGTTTAGAAGAAACCCAGCAGAACAAGCATGTCCCATATGTCAATCTGAGCAGCATGGCAGGGAAGCTCAGCAAAAGTAGTGTGTGGGCAAACAGAAGATATTTACTTTCTTTCTTTCTCTGACTATATTATATCAGGAACC
This sequence comes from Anolis sagrei, assembly GCF_037176765.1. Taxonomy (NCBI): domain Eukaryota; kingdom Metazoa; phylum Chordata; class Lepidosauria; order Squamata; family Anolidae; genus Anolis; species Anolis sagrei. Next base: position 194,467,541 of record NC_090022.1, read on the forward strand.
CAAAGCAAAAATCCACAACTCTTCACCACAGTGGTTTTAAGTTCTGGTGGACTCACCTTTGTTATCTGTTTGATCTCCATTAAGAGCTCGCCCTGATATATGGAAAACTTAGCAATGTACAGGACAGGCTTTATTTAGGTGACAGTGAAAGACTACATATGAAACAAGCATTTTGGGATACACTGTCACAATGAACTGGGAAACCCCATTTTTATTTCAAGCCACGGCTTTCTATCAGTTGGCTGCCTTGCCATTTGCTGTCTTGTTTCATTATCTATGCAGCTCTATGAACCTCTCTATAAATTCAAGGTATGTATGCTTATTTTATGTTCTGTACAATATTTTTGATTTGTTACATTTTTGTTGTTGTTACCAGCAAGAAATATACTTAGAAATGTTTACAATGATAGCAATTGTATATCTATCGACTGTCCCAGGAAGGACAGACTTGACCAGTGGTTCCCAACCATTTCTTTTTTTTACCAGATACCACTTTGATTCTTTTGTCGTGAGCTCAGACCACAAGGTTCAAGAATAATAAACGGTGTTCATCTAAAAATAATCTTTAATCAAAACTTGTAACATATTCATTAAACATAATAGTAACATAAGAGTACTATTATAATATTAAAAGAACATTTTAAATTGAAAATTAAATTCGGTTTGCAGCAATATGATTTTTGAATTTGCATCTTCTCTACAAGTTGGGTAACCCTGGGGCTAATATTATTGCTCAAAGCTACACACATATCATCACTGACTTTCAATCAATTCTTGGATTTGTTTTTAATTGCCAGCAAAGCAGAAAACCCTTGTTTGCCTAAATAAGTTGTAGAGAAGAGCATAAGATAGAACAAGGCTATTGAGTATAAGCGTAACAAACAAAAACTATATTGTCTTTTTCATAACAATTGAAATTCATTTCAGTGGCCCCTTAATGAGAAGATAGGGAAGCTTGGAGAAGGCAATGTTGCTGGGGAAAATAGAAGGAAAAAGGAAGAGAGGCTGACCAAGGGCAAGATAGATGGATGGTATCTTTGAAGCGACTGGTTTGACTCTGAAAGAGCTGGGGGTGGTGACGGCCCAAAGCCAGCGTCGACTTTATCTCAGTCATAAGATTGGGTTGTTGTAGGTTTTTTCGGGCTATATGGCCATGTTCTAGAGGCATTTTCTCCTGAAGGTTCGCATGCATCTATGGCAAGCATCCTCAGAGGTAGTGAGGTCTGTTGGAAGTAGGAAAATGGGTTCCATGCAGCTGTGGACAAGTCTACATAGGGACCACCAAACGCAGCATTGCCCAAACACGAATCAAGGAACATGAAAGGCACTGCAGACTACTTCAACCAGAGAAGTCAGCCATAGCAGAGCACCTGATGAACCAAACCCATTTTCCTACTTCCAACAGACCTCACTACCTCTGAGGATGCTTGCCATAGATGCAGGCGAAACGTCAGGAGAAAATGCCTCTAGAACATGGCCATATAGCCCGGAAAAACCTACAACAACCCAGTGATTCTGGCCATGAAAGCCTTCAACAAATCATAAGATTGTTTTAGGATGATGTTGGTAACCGTGTTATGTTTTTATTTGATTGATTATTGTGTTTTGTTTTATCTGTATTAGGACTTGTCACTTTGTAAGCCGCCCTAAGTCCCCTTGGGGAGATGGTGGCAAGGTATAAAAATAAAGTTAAAAACATTAAATAAGTAAAAAATTAATATGAGTATTGAATACTCATGGTCAGTAAAACTACTGGAGCCGTCAAATCGCTAAACAGAAAAAAACAGATTTTCTGCTTGGAACTGCATTATATGAGTCTACACTGCCATATAATCCAGTTCAAAGCAGATAATGTGAATTCTATACAGCTGTGTAGAAGGTGCCTTAGTTTCCCTGCTTGCATCTTCCCTGCAAATACCCTTTACCCTCAAATTTATCTGCCTTAGCAGAGAGTTTATCTCATGTAATATCTGGTTCCCAATTTTCGAAATGTTCTGCAGTGCAAAAAGCCTTAGGAACAGCAGGAAACTTCTGAGGTTGAAAATTGCTTCATTGACTTGGGAAGCATTTTTGTTTCTTTTCAGGTATGTTTTTCTCTTGGTTGGTGGCGTCATCCTTGCTTGTGCTGCCATGGGGTGCTACGCTCTGCTGGTATTTGTATCTGCCTTCTGCTCTCTTGCTATAATCCATTCAGCTGACCTGCAGCATGTCCACAAACGGGCATTCTGCTTCCAGATGACTTGGCAAACACTGTGCCATCTTTGGCTGCAGTACAAAGAGTACTATCTCCAAGAAACTACATGCCCCAGGTAAAGTGGTAATTGCACCCACCTATTAATGCATACAATTATGCAGCTCATATTTTTTACAAGCTGTTTCTTTTGGCGGAGCCCCAGTGGTGCAGTGGATTAAACTGCTGAGCTGCTGAGCTTGCTGACTGAAAGGTCGCAGGTTCAAATCCTGGAAGCAGGGTGAGCTCCCACTGTTAGCCCCATCTTCTGCCAACCTAGCAGTTCAAAAGCATGCCAATGTGAGATGAATAGTTACCACTCTGGCGGGAAGGTAATGGTGCTCCATGCAGTCATGCTGATCATATGACCTTGGGGTGTCTATGGACAACACCGACTCATCATTTTGCTGAAGTGAAGCTTTTTAGTTACCTTTACTCATGTTGTAAGGCTATTTATGGAGCAAAACATCATCTTGTGTCATTGGGGGCGTGGGGAAGTCAGCGCCTCACATTCCCTATCGCCTGACTCCCAAGTCAGTTGATCCCATGGGAGGAAGCATTGATCTTGCGGTTTCCCCCATGACTTTCTATGGCAACACGGGAAGCCTCCTATGTTGCGGTGGCAACATGCACCAGCTCCGCCCTACTTCACCCACATATTTCCACCGGTGTCGTTTGATGGGAGCCAGCAGGCTCTGTGGGTGATATAGGGCAGAACCGGCATGTGCTTCTGGAATCCTGCCCTTGTGATGAGGTTTTAAGAGTGAAAATAATATTTTTCTGCACCTTTACAAAATGACAATGTTTTAGATAATTCTAAACAAGTGGTTCCCAACTTTTGGCTCTCCAAGTGTTCCCAGAAAACCCGGCCATCTTACCAGCTGTTAGGACTTGTGGGAACTGAAGTCCAGAACACCTGGAGGACCAAAGGTTGGAATCCACTGTTCTGGGTAGTTGCAACAATGAAATATTTCTTAAATTGAATTCTCATAACATAGAACCCACAGCCTTATAAAGGCAATTAGTATATCCTTCTGATCTTGTCTGTTTCAGATTTTCCATCACCCTTTCTGTTCTCATGCTGATGACACAGAGGATCACCTCACTGACTTTGGACATCCATGAAGGCAAAGTGAGGCTGTGGCTGCCAGATGCAGAGAAGGGGCCTCTTGAGCGGCATCTCCTGCAGGCACTGCCAGTTTGTACTTACCTGCTCTCTTTCCCTATCCTGCTGGGTGGCCCTCTGTGTTCTTTCAACAGATTTCAGACATGGATAAGGTGTTCCAGAAGAACCTCATTTTCTCAGTGCTTTCTTTGGGCTGCCATTCAAAAAGCTTTAGGTGCTCTGATGCTTGGCTTTCTGAAAAATATTCTGAGAGGATATATTTACTCCCAGGCTGATCAGAATGACTGCTCTTGCTTTGGCTGTATTTATGTCCTATGGACTTCAGCCTTGTTCTTCAGGCTGACCTATTACTCCAACTGGATGCTTGATGAGTCCCTCTTCCTTGCAGCTGGCTTGGGATTAGAATTAGACTGTGCGGGAACTGCTAAACTTATGGATGCAGACATTTGGACCCTAGAAACAACTAACATGATTGCCGTCTTTACCCGAACATGGAACAAGAGTACAGCTCAATGGCTGAGGAGGCTCATATTCCAGCGGAGCAAGACACATCCTCTGTGGGCTACTTTTGCCTTCTCAGCCTGGTGGCATGGCCTCCATCCTGGGCAGGTCTTTGGGTTCTTATGCTGGGCTGTTATGGTGAAAGCTGACTACTGTTTCCATCGCTTTTTCCATTCAATTGCAAAATCCCAGCCTCAGAGAGTAGTGTATCAGAGCCTGACTTGGTGTCATACCCAGCTACTTGTGGCGTACATTATAACAGCTGTTGAGATGAGAAGTGTCTCAGTACTTTGGTGGCTATTTTTTTCATACAATAGTTTCTTTCCATTAGTCTATGTAATTTCATTCCTCTTGTTAGCAAGGAAAAAAGTGACCAGTCCCACTGACCCTCATATGCATACTTCCTGACCTTAGAAATATATTCTTATATATTTTAAAGGATATGGGTAATTGTATACAAAATTTCATTGCATTCTTCAGCCAATTTTGCAGCTGTTCAGTGAGTTTTTAAAAAGTCATTATGAAAATCAGCAACTTGAATGTGAAAGAGAACCTTATCACACGAGGCAAGTAAATAGCAATTGCATCAGGATAATTGCATCTGTGGTTGGAGTTTATTTCATGGCATTGTTCTTGTGTTGTTTTCCTGTGGGGTATCGTTTTGAATTTTTTTTTATTTGACAAAAATTCATTAATGACTTCCTTTCCCACTTCTGTTGTGCTATGATTTCCTGTGCAATTTTTCCTTATGCTACTATTGTGTGGTTGAGGGTGCTCAGTCGGTATGCTTTAGGAGTGGAAACATCAGAGGCCAAGGAGTGAACATTTTAATGTGATTTCATTACATTTAGCAAAGTAATTGCAAGAAACTTTTACACTTTAATTTGTTTTTCTGTTTGGGAAAAAAAAATGCTCCTTCCCCAAACTGGAGATTGTCAGAGGGCCCTTCCAAACAGCCATATAACCCAGAATATCAAGGCAGGAAATCCCACGTTATCTGCTTTGAACCGGAATATATGGCAGTGTGAAATGAAATAACCCAGTCCAAAGCAAATATTGTGGGATTTCCTGCCTTCATATTCTGGGTTATATGGCTATGTGGAAGGGCCCAGAGAAGCCAAAACTTTGCTCATTGTCCCCCACCCAGCCTCATTTTCTAGAATCTCTCTCTCTCTTTTTAGTTCGATATTATAACATCATGGTGTGCAAACATCCCCATTCGCTTTCACGTAAAGCTGGAGATGTAAGAGGAAAAACCAAGAGTTTTTTAAAAAGCATTCATTCCATGGACCCCCTGCCTCTATCTTGCTGTTTCTTCTGTCAGACATATGGTACTAATAGCTGGCATGGGGATAGATCAGACATAAATATGGTAGTAGCTTTCCTCTACCGCCAATTAGTTACATCTAAGGCCCCTTCCACACAGCTGCATTAAATCCACATTGAACTGGATTACATGGCAGTGTGGACACAGATAATCCAACTCAAAGCAGATATTATTGATTATCTGACTTGATATTGTGGGTTAAATGGCTGTGTGGAAGGACCCTGAGAAGTCTGATCAATCCCCTCACCACTGAAAAAAGTTAAGTCTGTTTTCGTTTATATGGGAGTTCTGTGTGTGTGTGTTTATGTGCTGAATTAGGGAAAGGCGTGGGGATATTTTCTTGGAGAAGGTAGTGGGTGGGCAGACCCAAATGTTGTGTGCCATAAGGATTTGCCAGATACTGACACTGCAATCCTGGAATGATCGAAAGTCCACAAGTAAAGAAATAAATCTTGATTGAATAGCATTTTTGCAAAAATGCCAATGTAGTGGGAAAAGAGCCACGTGTGATAAAGCCCTCCATTCTGCCTCTTTCCTTCACGCTTCAGCAATGACTGAACCACATTGTAGTTGCCAACTGCAGCATGGCTTTTAAACAACTCATTGAAATAATGTCTGTATGCCTGCATATTCACATTCTAAGAAAGCAAATGCAATAAATAGAATATTTGCTTAGCATTGACTAGGATGGATGACTTGCACAGAGAACGGAATAGGTGGAGTGAGCCTCTGTTAGTTCTCCTGGACCTCTCGGTGGCTTTCAATACCATCAACCATGGCATCTTTTGTGGCTGCCTTGCTGGGATGGGACTTGCAGACACTGTTTCCTGGAGGGACGAGGCAGAAGGTGGTGCTGGGGAATTCGTGTCTAAACCTCTGGACATTGACTTGTGGGGTCCCTCAGGGCAGTGTTTTAGCCCTGTTTAACATAAACATCAGTGGTTCCCAATTGTTTTTTGACCGGGGACCACTTGACCAAGGCCCACTTTGACCAGGGCCCACTCGAACAGGGACCTCTTTAACCAGAGACCACTTTGACCAGGGAACACTCTCCAACATTAGAATGTTGGCCAGCTCTGCGGAAAGGAGAGGAAATAAAATCAAATAAAATAAGAGGAAGGAGGTTCGTGGACTGGATTTTCATTCTCATTGCCCACTGCTGGGCCACGACCCACAAGTTGGGAACCACTGATATATATGAAATAGTTGGAGAGGTCATCTGGAATAGTGCCATCTATATGCTGATAACAGCCCTAGATAATTTTCAATGGTAAGCAAACAGTATTTTGGCGTTCCCCCCCCTCCCCCCCCCCCACAAATCCAATCACTGATATATATTTTCTGTTCATCGTGGGAGTTCTGTGTGCCATATTTGGTTCAATTCCATCATTGGTGGAGTTCAGAATGCTCTTTGATTGTAGGTGAACTATACATCCCAGTAACTACAACTCACATATGTCAAGGTCTATTTTCCCCCAAGAGCGCCCCTGGGCAAAATCAACTATACTGCAAATGCTTACTTTGTGTAATGGGTTGAGCCGCCCCTGATAACACTCAATTCTACTTCTCCTTTCCATACAAAATCAAGGAAGCCGTTCCTGTTCTAAATTGGTGCCTGTCATCAGTAATGGACTGGATGAGGGAAAACAAATTGAAACTTAACCCAGACAAGAAAGAGGTGTTTCTGATCAGTCCGAGTTAGATCAGGGAATAGGGATGCAGCCTCTGCCCCCCCCCCCCCAAGATGCAGCTCCACTCTACTGCTTGACTTGGCATTGAACCTGGAGGCCCAGATTTCTGTGGTGGTCAAGAGTGTCTTTGCACATTTGAAACTGATGCGTCAGCTGTGCTGGATCTGGCTACAGTGGTTCATGTCTTTGTTACATCACGTTTGGATTAATGCAATGTCCTCTACCTTTGAAGAGTGTTTGGAAACTTTGGCTATCACCAGATTGTTAACAAGGGCTGGCTACAGGGAATGTACAGCCCCCCTGTTGCAACAGCTCATATTGTTCTCAAAATAGATGCACAGCTAATGTAAGGGTTGGGAAGAGTAAAGGTGAGTTGTTCATGGCATAGCTATTAACTTGTGGAAGACTAAACACAACCAAAACACATATAGAAACTGTTAATTTTCTGGAGCTTGCTTTGCATGACAAAATCTAATTTTGGATGCCAAGCATCAAAACACCCATCTTAGGACTTCCAGTGTAGCATTTATCTTCCTCTTGAACATAACCATTTAAGGAGAAGAAAGTTGCTTGCCTCTATTGTCGTTTGTACATATAATGTAACAAAAGATTTTTCCTGTGAAATGAGATTTGGCACCAATACAAAGTTTTCCAGTAGATTCCCTGTTCTCATTTAAATTTCCAAGCCAGGCCTTATTTGTTATTTTCTTACAGATGGGATGGTACCCATTTCCCATTTTACAAACCTTTGCATCCAGCTCCTATCCAGAATTAGAGGTGCTAAACCTCACAAATTTAGAGGAAACTTTGGGCCCTTCCAGGCAGTCCCTATATCCCAAGTTCTGATCCCAGGTTTTCTGTTTATCCCACATTATCTGGCAGTGGGGACTCATATACAATAGAGTGTCGCTTATCCAACATAAACAGACTGGTGTGGATCCCCTGGTGGCGCAATGTCTTTTGGTAACTACAAATATTCTTAAATGTACCTGAAGATGCCTTCAGGTATGAGATGGAGTCCCCGGTGGTGCAATGGGTTAAACCCTTGTTTCGTCAGGAGTGAAGACCGACAGGTTGAAGGTTCAAATCCAGGGAGAGCACGGATGAGTTCCCTCTGTCAGCTCAAGCTCCCCATGCGGGAACATAAGAGAAGCCTCCCACAAGGATGGTAAAATGTCAAAGCATCCAGGCATCACCTGGGCAACATCCTTGCAGAGGGCCAATTCTCTCACACCAGAAGCGACTTGGAGTTTCTCAAGTGGCTCTTGACACACACACACACACACAGGCTGGCAGAACACTGGATAAACGAAATGTTAGATAATAAGAAGGGATTAAGGAAAAGTCTATTAAACATCAAATTAAGTTATGATTTTACAAATTAAGCACCAAAACATCATGTTTTACAATAAATAGACAGAAAAAGCAGGTCAATACATGGCAATGTTATGTAGTAATCCCTGTATTTACAAATTTAGCACCAAAACATTGCAATGTATTGAAACAGCTGTGGATCCAAGTGGGAGGCAGACTTTGTTGGATAATACAGAAAGTTGGATGAGCGAAGTTTAGGTAAGTGAGACTCTACTGTAATCCAGTTTAAAGCAGAAAACCTGGGATCAGATCCTGGGATTTAGGGCCTGTCTGGAAGGGCCCTTTGCATGCCTTATGCTGCACAGCATGACAGTCTCAGTATGTGGAAAAAATTGCTGATGTTGCCAGATATACACACCTCATTTAAAGTATTACATATAGCAAAGAAATTATTCTGTATGGTCTGGTTATCGTATTCTATCCTATTGGACCGGGTTGTGACGCAGCTGGTTGGGGTGTCAGCTGCATTAAAATCACTACCGACCAAAAGGTCATGAGTTCAAAGCCAGGCCTGGTCGGAGTAAGTTCCCAACCATTTGTCTAGCTTGCTGTCGACCTTTGCAGCCCGAAAGATGGTTGCACCTGTCAAGTAGGAAATTTAGGTACCGCTTATGCGGGGAGGCTAATTTAACTAGTTTATGACACCATAAAACTCTCCAGCAGTGTGCAAAAGAATGAGGAAGTACTCCATTGGTGTCACAAGTGGACGGTGAAGCGACAACTCCCCTGGTGGCTGGAATTCAAAGTATACCCTCATTAAGCTGGAAAGTTAAATAGCCTCTGTCTGTCTGTCTATATATGTTGTGTGTCTATAGCATTGAATGTTTGCCGTGTATATGTGCATTGTGATCCACCCTGAGTCCCCTGCAGGGTGAGAAGGGCAGAATATAAATACTGTATATTTATAAATAAATAAATAAATAAATTCTAGAATTGCCCCAACATTTTGGCAGATTTGCCACAAATAAAAAAATATACAGTAGTACAATTGCGCAACTTCATTGTTGGTACTTTCAAGTCAACATCAACGCTATCCTATGTTTTTCTTGATAAGATTTATGCAGAGGCGGGGGGGGGGGGAGGATGTTGTTTTCCTGTGAGGCTAAGAGTGTGACTTTCTCAAGGACACGTAGTAGGCTTCCATGGCCGATCGAGAATCTGAATCTTGGTGTTCTGGAGTCTAATCCAGTTGTTCTTAATCTGTGGGTCCCCAGGTGTTTTGGCCTACAACTCCCAGAAATCCCAGCCAGTTTACCAGCTGTTAGGATTTCTGGGAATTGAAGGCCAAAACATTTGGGGACCCATAGGCTGAGAACCACTGTATTAGCCCTACAGCCCCTTTAATTTTGTCTCAAATCATTTTCACTGCTTGCTTAGCAAGAACAGCTGTGCTACAGCTCTCTTGCAAATATCAAAACAGACTGGTAGCACTTTACTAAAAGTTCCACCAGATGGCAGCATCACCCAATGTATTTGCATGACTATGGTTTCTCAGTGTCCTGTATCTGTGTGTACAGGACAAAGTTGAAGATCACTGTATCTGCTGCAATGGATTAAGGTAAGTAGAAGGCTGATTCCTGATCTGGTCTCTCCTGGGTTTGTACATAACTACTGAATTCATTGGAAAAGACTTTATAGTTAGCCCTCCATGTTTATGGATTTGACTTCTGTAGACTTGATTGTTCATGGATGTAAATGTTCTCTCTAGAGATTTCTAGGTCCTCCAGCATGAGTCATTGTCCAATGCTGAAAATACTGCACCAATCTGGCTCTGTTCTAATTCTCTGTCCCCGTGGTCGCATACTGTGGACTTCGTACAAAAAGGTGCATGGTAGTTTCCATATCTAGCCCAGTTTTAGGTAAGCAAGCATTTGAAGCATCCAGCAATCCAATTTCTCGCTTTGACTTCAGGGCGAAGGTCTTCCTTCACTGAAGATGTTGTGCAACTCCTTGAACTTTGCCCACTTATTCTGAGTGAGCACAATCTACCTTTGTGTGTGTGTCAACCAAATATCCATCCAAATATAACTCTGTTAAACTCCTCCTGCTTAAATTATAACACTAGTAATTTTTGCTCAGGCATAGCCTGGTTGCTAGATTCCCAGCTGTCACTGGACTTGGTAAACTGTAACTACATTGAATTCCAAACAATGTTTTATTAAATATTAATGCTATATAATGCTGTGGATTGGGATTGGGATTCTTTTCTCTGTTGGGTATCGCCTGGCTTACTAGTTCAGCTGGGGTAAGTCAAGCACTTGAAGCATCCAGCAATCCAATAAAATGATAAAAGGTCTGGAGAACAAGCCCTATGAGGAGCGGCTTAAGGAGCTGGGCATGTTTAGCCTGAAGAAGAGAAGGCTGAGAGGGGATATGATAGCCATGTATAAATATGTGAGAGGAAGCCACAGGGAGGAGGGAGCAAGTTTGTTTTCTGCTTCCCTGGAGACTAGGACGCGGAACAGTGGTTCAAACTTCAAGAGAGGAAATTCCATCTGAACATGAGGAAGAACTTCCTGACTGTGAGAGCCATTCAGCAGTGGAACTCTCTGCCCCGGAGTGTGGTGGAGGCTCCTTCTTTGGAAGCTTTTAAACAGAGGCTGGATGGCCATCTGTCAGAGGTGATTTGAATGCAATATTCCTGCTTCTTGGCAGGGGGTTGGACTGGATGGCCCATGAGGTCTCTTCCAACTCTTTGATTCTATGATTCTAAGCAGGTTCTCTGGGATGGAGCATTGCTGGCATCTTACCTACTTTCCTCCACACAGCCACTGATGGGCCATAGTTGGGTAGAAATGCTTCAATTCTTCTATGTGTCTTAATGTGAAGAGCAGGTGGTTTCCAAGCTCTCAATAAAATTCTCAACTGACTCTTTTGGACTGTATCTCCCAGAGCCCCAATGCTCTCAAGCTCTGTTTTTATTGTGCATTTATGCCATTGCCCTCAACACAAAGACAGTTTGCATAAATGGCAGCACCACTATTTTTCTCTATGGTTCTTTCAAGGTGGAGGAAAAAAAAGAGTTCAGCCAGATAAAAACTTAGGCTCTTGGTACCCTACTGCAAAAAAGGCAAGAAGCTATAGATGCACATATATAGCATGATCCCTCCTTATCCAGAGATTTAATATTCACTTATTCATTTGTCCATGCTCCAAAAAATAACCCCCTTGAAGTGTTTGTGGCCTTATCTTAGGTCTCTCAGGCTGATTCTATGGTATGTGTCTGGTCCAAGTATAGTCAAAGTAAACAATTTGCTATCCAGTTTCAGGTATCCATGGGATGTGCGTGTGTGTTGGAATGTACCCTCCACAGATACAGGGGTTGTACTTTAATCTCTAAGTAACTGCTGTAACATCAAATGACCCCATCCTTCCCTTGCTTCTGACACTGTCACAGACCATGTTGAGCTTTCACGAAAGGTAACCAATCTTGTTCTGGTACTTTTAATGCAGAGGTTACAAAACTGTGGCCCAGAATTTGCAAAGAGACCCTAAACTCTAGTTGTGTGCCCCCAGAGCTCCCTACCCGTGCCCTGAGCTAACCCTCTGTCCTCAAACCTTGTGAGGTTGGTAGGGATGAGGGAGAGGGCCTTCTTGGTAGTGGTCCTCCCAAATCTGGAATGCTCTCCTCAAGGAAATAAGATAAGCATGCACTCTTTTAACCTTGAGGAAGGAGTTAAAAACTGGCTATTTAAGCAAGCTTTTGATAATATCTAGAGTATTATCTAACTATCGAACAGGGCTTGATAACAGGAACAAGAAGCTATAGATGCACATATATAGCATGATCCCTCCTTATGGACTGGCGTTAAAACTGCATTTATATTTATATTGTTTTTAGAGGGCAGATAGTTTTTAGATTGTTATTTATTAATGTTTATATTGTTATTTTAATTGTATGAAGTGATAATTGTTTATTGCAGTCTATTGCTATATTATTTTCTGTATCTGTCGATTGGTGTATGCCGCCCCAAGACCCTTCGGGGAGAGGGGGCGGAGTGTAAATAAAGATGATGATGATGATTAGAAACACAAGATCACTCTGCTGACTGTTGTATTGGATCACATGTCGGACACTTCCCAGGTGTCTAGGACTAGGTGATGTATCGTTGAATAATGCATTCAGATCCCAGTAAGGTCGGCTTTTGCAGCTGTCAGATAATTTTGTCAGTGCCAAATGTGTTTAAGTACAGGTCAAGGTCTTTAGGCACTGCACCCAGTGTGCCGATCACCACTGGGACCACCTTTACTGGCTTGTGCCAGAGTCTTTTCAGTTTGATCTTTAAACCATCATATCATGTCAGCTTTTCTAGTTGTTTCTCTTCAATCCTGCTGTCGCCTGGGATTATTATTATTATTAGTTGCAATTTTCAGGTGCAGATGGGTAGATATAGATGTCCACTCTGGCTAATAGTAATCTGGCATAATGTGGATTTGGATCAGCAAAGTTACAAAGATTACATTGATGACATAGCAATAGAGTCAGCAATAGTATCCCTTGGACCAAACTGAGCCAGTTTAAGTCTTGCTTAGCCTTCAAACTGTCAACTTAAGTAACCAAACAGTTTTTGATGTGGGGAACTTATGATGCAGACAGTACACTGCTTTGGAAAGAAGGGAGTTAAGAGTGTTAATCCTAATCTTCCAACATAATTTATTATTGTCCAAGAATACTCTCCTTTCTAAACCTTGCCAGGCTGCTTATCCATTCTGGGCCCTTCTGGTGTGCAGTTCTTAAAAGTATGCAACCTCCCTTTGGCTACCCTATCAGTTTTGTATGGGAAAGTGGGAAGACGTCCAAGCCAGCCACACCGTGATGAACAAACCAGACGCTGCTTTTCTTATGCATGGCACAAAGCCTGCAGTGTGAAGGCTCCATTGTTCCCCTCCTTCCTCTGTAAACAATTTGACTGGTGGGGTTTTAGGGTTTCCTTGACTTCACATTTCTTGAAGTAAAGGATGTTTATCAGAGCATGGGCCTTTACCCTAGAAAGTCAGGGCTTTCACCATCTCCTGCAGCAGAGAAACACACATGTATACAAGGAAACGACAGGCAGAGAATTACAGCGGGAACAGGAAAATGCACCTTGTGAAGTAGCACTTGAGAATTTCATTTTCTATAAGCAGCACACAGTGTGGTCCCCGGGTTTGTTTAAGCATCCCCCCGCAAGCCAGTTCAGCTTCACCATGCTCTTCAAGCAGACCTTCGCATTTTGTGTCTCCAAACAGCCAACTACAACTTCTGATGTTGTGAACCATTGTTCATCATTTTGAGCACAAGGCTACATTAGGCTACATGAGTTTTCTGGGCTATACAGCCATGTTCCAGAAGCATTCTCTCCTGATGTTTGCCCACATCTATGGCAGGCATCTTCAGAGGTTGTGAGGTCAGTTGGAAACCAGACAAGCGAGGTTTATATATCTGTGGAATTCCAGGGTGGGAGAAAGAACTCTTTTCTGCTTGAGGCAAGTGTGAATATTGCAGCTGGCCACCTTGATAGCACTTTTCGATCCACTCTGCTGCCTGAGGGATCCTTTGTTGGGAGGTGTTAGCTGGGCCTGATTGATTCTTGTCTGGAATTCCCTGTTTTTTGAGTTTTGTTCTTTATTTACTGTCCTGATTTTAGAGTTTTTAAAATGCTACTCAAGGTCGCCATTTGCAACATTCACACTTCCCTCAAGCAGACAAGAGTTCTTTCTCTCTTCCTGGGCACTCCACAGATATATAAGCCTACCTGAGGGCATACAAATATTGTGTGGACAATTTGCAAGACATCTGGGATTTCACAAAAGGGGTACATAGAATCATAGAGTTGAAGGAGACCATATAGGCCATCTAGTCCAACCTCCTGCCATGCAGGAAAAGCACAATTAAAGCACAATTGATGGTCACTCAGCTTCTGTTCAAAAGCCTTCCAAGGTACTGAGGAGCTATTCCTGCATCTCGGGATTTCACCTTGCATGAGCCAGTCTAAGACACTTCATCTCTCCCTACTTCTCCTTTTCATCCTTGTTGTCTGCATCAGTCTGACTTCATTAGTTATTTTTATTTTAAAAAGAAAAAGGTGATTACATTTAGTATGTAAAGTGAGTTAGGCTGACCTGCTCAACACCAATGTCTAAAGCATAAATGAAGCGTCTGTGGCCTTTCAGAATTTGGCCTGCAGCATCCTTACAAGTTGATGCAGCAGCAAAGGTCAATGCAATGTTAGACGGCATTGACAGAATTAAAGTGTCTAGATTGAGACACATTCCATTCTCCTTGGTAAGACCTCACTTGCAATATTATTTTCTAAACACCATAAAGTTTAAGCTGGATATGGACAAGCTGGAACGTGCCCAGAGAAGGGACAAATACTATTAAAACCAAATCCTATGAGGAACAGTTGAGGAGTGTTCTGTGGGTTGCCTGTATTTAGCTTGGGAAAGAGAAAAGGGAGATACAATATCAGAGCCACCTTCAAACATCTAAACTGCCAACTACAGAAAACCAGATGGTTGGCAGTTCAAGCCGTGGGTTGGGGAGAGTTCCCGCCATCAGCCCTAGCTTCTGCTTACCTAGCAGTTTGAAAACAGCAAAGTCAGTAGATAGATAGGTACTGCTGTAGTAGGGAGGTAAAAGGCACCCCTGAAGACATGCCGGCAATTCGATCAGGAAAGGCGTCCATGGACAACAGGCTCCTCAATGTGGAAAAATGGGACAACAGCACCTCCTTATGGCCGAATTGAGCACAGCCTCCAGATGCCAGAAATGAAAAAGAAGGAAACCTTGCCTCTATGTATTGTCTGTCTTTGTTAATTGTATAATGGCATTGAATGTTTGCCATATATGTATTCTGTAGTCCACTCTGAGTCCCCTTGGGGAGATAGAGCAGAATATAAATAAAGATGATGATGATGATTATCAGCATCATCATGCAGAAGACCAATCCTACTCACAGTGATGATTCAGACATAGGAAGGAACTATATCATTAAATAGCAATTAGTATTGTCTATGCCATAGTATTTCTGATTTCTATGTATAGTTGTGATGGTTGGAGACTAAGGTTGACAGGAAAAGAATCAACTTATTTAAACCATGGAGGAGAGTTCTATGGATACCATTGACTACTAAAAAGGCAAATTAAGCATGAATGCTTCCTGGAAGCCTAAATGAGACTGTGGTACTTTGGACATATCATGAGATGAATTGACTCATTGGAAAATATTACAACGCTTAGTAAAGTCAAAGGCAGTAAGAAAAGGGAAAGATCACATGACAGGTGGCTTGATTCAGTCAAGTTTTCAAGACCTGAGCAGGCTAGTCAAATAATGGTCTCTTGGAAGTCTTTTCCTTTTTGGAGTTGCCAAAAATCAAAGTCAATTTGATGGCAAATAATAGCATGCAGCTTTCGAGGATCTACTCTTTTTTGCGTATGATTTTCTTTCTATTCCATTTTCCCCTTCAAAATGGCAAAATGCATCTCTTAGAATGAGTCAGTTTGAGTGCTATGCTAACCTTTGTAAGCTCATGCAGAAAGAGGACAAAATGGACTTAAAAGGCTGAAAATGCTAGAAGCTGAGAGAAACCCATGGCGGGTTTCTTCATCCCTCCCTGACACCTGGGAGGGGTGGAGGACCCATTCCTAGAATGCACTGCAACCCAGATGCTTTCTTGTGATCGACCAGGACAGCTATCCAACTCACAGGCCCAGGCAGATCTAGTGACCACAACAGAAGCTACCATAATTACAAGTTTAAGAAAGGGGTTTAAGAGGAAGGCTTTTTCTAATCTAGTGGGGGGATTCAGAGGAAAGGTTTGCTTTAATATGAGCTTGAGAAACACTTCTGAAGCTAATTCCCAAGACTTCAAAGCCCCAAATCTTCTTGCTGTGTTTCACTTTCCAAGATCTTATCCTACCCTGAATCCATGTATCCTATGTAGGTAGTAATTGAAAAAGGCACAGTAGAGTTGGAACAGGGCTGAAAGGAAGTTCTCAAGCAAACAAAACTTTGATAGTGTCGGGGTTCCTATCAGCCTTTCCAGGCTGAGGTGGAGTTGGAGTGCTGCTTTTTAGGAGACTGTGGTGCAGTGGTTCACAACCTTCCGAATGCCGTGTCCTCATGTTGTGGGGACCCCCAACCAGAACATTATTTTTGTTGCTACTTCATACCTGTAATTTTGGTACTGTTATGAATCATAATGTAAATATCTGATATGCAGGATGTATTTTCATTCACAGGACTAAATTTGGCACAAATACCCAATATGCCCAAATGTGAATATTGGTGGGGTTGCGGGGGATTGATTTTGTCATTTGGGAGTTGTAGTTGTTGGGATTTATAGTTCACCTACAATCAGAGAGCATTCTGAACCCCACCAAGGATAGAATTGGGCCAAACTTGGGACACAGGACTCCCATGACCAACAGAAAATACTGGAAGGGCTTGGTGGGCATTGACCTTGAGTTTTGGAGTTGTAGTTCACCTACAGTCAGAGAGCACTGTGGACTCAAACAATGATGGAGCTGGACCAATCTTGGCACAGATACTCAATATGCACTAATGTGAGAGTTTGGGGGAAATAGACCTTGACATTTGGAGGTTATAACTGCTGTGATCTGAACCCCTCCAATGATAGAATTGGGCCAAACTTCCCACACAGAACCCCCGTGTCTTGAAGGGACTCCCTGGCGTGAGCCTCTCTCCAGCCTCGCACGCTATCCCTTGCCTGCACACGAATATCACACTGCCATAAGTTCAGCACGCCTGCTCTTCTCTCCCCAGTTAAGTCTCAGAAACAGACCTCCCCTTGGTTGAGAGGCCAGCCAATCACAGCAGAGGACGACTTTTGGTGGGAGGATTCGCCATCTGTTTCCAAAAAGGAAGAGAGGTGAAGAGTTATTCGGCTTTCTCTGCCGAAGGGGTTCCTAAGACCATCAGAAATATGTTTTCTCTGATGGTCTTGTGCAACCCCTCTAAAACCTCTCCTCACAACCTCCCCAGGGGTCCCGACCCCCAGGTTGAAAAACGCTGCTGTCATTGGAGAGGATTTGTTTAAATATTTCACATTTTACAGAGAATAAGCTTCTGCTCCAACAATGAACAAATGCAAAAGTAACACGAGAAAGCCTTAGCAGAACAAATTCTTCCATATTAGGAAAAGACAAAACAAATGGCAAGAATTACCCAGAAAACAACACACTTGGTAGAAGGTCGAAGGTACATTATTTATCATTTCACAACACTCACAATAATTTCACAACACTCATGAAACATCTACCAGTTGTTTTTATCTTTTTGCATTGTCTATGAACCATGGTATGCCTTACCCAAATACAACTGCACAAAGGGGATTTAAGATGTGTACCATTGTTTTCACAGTTTCTCCAATAAAGCTCTTGATGCCACATCCCTCAGAACTGCCCCCCCAATTGAAAGACATTGTGGAAATCAAAGTAGCTGAAGAAGTGTCAGGGACTTAGAAAGAGACACTGGGTCTGCAGAGGCTAAATACTGACAGCAGAGCCAATCCTCCAGCTCAATTCTACGCTCGGTGTCCACAGCCCGCTCTGCAAATTTCATCATTAGCAGTGCCCGTTTCATGTCAATCCAGTTGTGAAGAGCCCCACGGAGGGCCTCCTCGTGGTTCAGCGGCTGTTCGGTCAAGTCCTTTCGGGGACCCCAGAGCAGACACTGCAGTATCCGCTTGGCTTCCCCAATGCGAATGCGTTTGATCGGATCGGCTTCCAGCAGCAAGTGAGCAAGTTGCTGGAGCCCCCGAGAATAGATGGAAAGGTTGGGGAGTGGAGGGAGATCATCTGGGCTGTATTCCTGTCCCCGGAGGTGGGCCTTCACTTCAAATGGGTTGGGCTGGTGGAGCAATTCGTAGATGAGGATGCCGGTTTGGAATTCATCAAACTTTTTGTACTGGGAAGCAGAAACGATCTCAGGAGCTAGCCGGGCCTGGTTCTTTTTCCCTTTCGACTCGGTTGCAGTTGGCTTCTGCTTGGCTTTCAAAAAGTTGCTGATGATGAGCCTTGGCAAGTGCTTGTCCTCTTTGGTTTTGTTGCAGCCACTCGGGCGAGGCCCACAATGTACCAGCAGCAGGTTCTCCAGGCAGAGATCTCGGTGGATTACGCTGTACTCTTTGAGGTGCTCCAGCCCATTGCAAAGCTGCAGGAGCAGGAAACACACCCGCCTCTCGTACAGCTCCGGCTTCGCTTGGTGGAAGGCCCTGCTTTCCCTCACAAAGTCAGCGGCAGTTTGTTGGGGCACTTCTCGCGTGATGACGACCACGCAGTCCTGTTCAGAGGCCACATGGGAGGGGCCCTGGCCCTCCATGGGAGCGCTTTTCAGCATGCTGGAGGGCACCGAGGCGACAAAATGGCCACAGTCCTGCTGGATGTTGTAGTGAACAGGAACAGAGGGGCTGCAACAGGAAGTGGCAGCTTTCGTGTCTTGAGATTTGCATATCTGTGAACAGAAAGGAGAAAATGTATTGTCGAAGGCTTTCATGGCCGGAATCACTCAGTTCTTGTGGGTTTTTTCGGGCTATATGGCCATGTTCTAGAGGCATTTCTCCTGACGTTTCGCCTGACCTCACCCTCTGAGGAAGCTTGCCATAGATGCAGGCGAAACGTCAGGAGAAATGCCTCTAGAACATGGCCATATAGCCCGAAAAAACCCACAAGAACTGAGAAAGGAGAAATGTGGCAGAAATAAAAGGCTAAGAAGGTAGCTGCAAGGGAAGGGGATGGGGAATGAATGTAAAGGAGCAAAAGTCTAGTTCCAGAAAAATATTGCTTCACAAAGGCTTAATTTCAAGCAGAGAGGCATAACCAAGAAAGCGGTTTTTCTGGGAAGCAGAGGAACATGGATAACAACATCTAGAGCAGTAGTTCTCAACCTGTGGGTCCCCAGGTGTTTTGGCCTCCAACTCACAGAAATCCCAGCCAGTTTACCAGCTGTTAGGATTTGGGAGTTGAAGGACAAAGCATCTGGGAACCCACAGGTTGAGTACCACTGCTCTAGAGTTTAAGAATGTTGTACGCTTAGATTATAACTCTCACAGTTTCCCATGTGATTCAGGGATATATGAAAATAAGCCATATTTTTCCATTCGGATTGTTCAGATTAAGGACTGGAGTAGAAATGTCATTGAATCACATTGGTTACTTTTACACCATTTGACTTTCACAGAGCAAGGAGCTGCAACGGGAATATTTGGCAGAAGTGATGGCAAGAGGAAGGCGTTTACATTCAGCAGATACTGAGTCCCAGGTCAGAGATGCTCTAAAGCAGGCACGGGCAAACTTTGGCCCTCCAGGTGTTTTGGACTTCAACTCCCACAATTCCTAACAGCCGATAGGTTGTTAGGAACTGAAGGAGTTGAAATCCAAAACACCTGGAGGGCCAAAGTTCGCCCATGCCTGCTCTAAAGTCAAGGCAGGCAACTCTGCCCTCTAAATGTTGGACTGCAACTGTCTATCAGCCCTAGCCTGACTATGAAATTCCAGGAGCATGTGATAACTCCATTATCCTGGAGCCAAAAGGGCAAATTCTAGGTAACCGAAGGGTAACAATATGAGCCGTCGATTAGATTTAGGAAACATCATGACATAAGACCTGCTGAAGATCATGAGACACATCATCTCTCCAAAGGAACAACCTGTCGGTGTGAAATTTTCCAGATTCTTTGGGGGCCAAAGGTTATAAAAACACAAGGAACTACACACAGTGAGAGAGAAATTACTTGGGACTCATGGAGTTGCCTACCTAGCTGTCCCTTGGGAAGTGTGACTGCAGGCTGGTCAAAGCTATACTGACTTGCTAATTCCCTAACCCAAAAGCAAAGAAAATCAAAACACACTGCAGACTAATTCAGCCAGAGAAGTCAGCCATAGTAGAGCACCTGATGAAGCAACCTAGAAACAGCATATTATTTGAGAACACAGAAATGCTGGACCATTCTTAACAACCACCATGTCAGACTACACAGAGAAACCACTGAAATCCACAAGCGTGTGGACAATTTCAGCAGAAAGGAGGAAACCATGAAAATGAACAAAATCTGGCTACCAATATTTTAAAAACTCTAAAATCAGGACAGTAAATAAAGAACAATACTAAAAAAGCAGGGGAATTCCAGCAGAAATTGGGGCTGCTGCAGTGCAGCAAGTTAAACCACTAGCTGGAGGAAATCTGCTGATCAGATGGTTGGCAGTTTGAAGCTGCGAGTTGGAGTGAGCTCTGCTGTTAGCCTTAGTTTCTGCCAATCTAGCAATTCAGAAGCATGCAATTTTTCCAAAGAGACAATCTGTTGGTGTGTAAGTAGATCAATAGGTATTGCCTTGACGGGAAGGTAAAAGGGTGCCCCATGCAGACATGCTGGCAAAACATGATCCGAGATGTCTACGGACAACAGGCTTCTTGGCATGGAAAAATAGAACAAGAGCGCCTCCCCATGGCTGGAGTTGAGCATTGCCTCCAGACGCCGGAAATGAAAAAGGGGAAGACCTTTACCTTTGTCTGTGTATTGTATGTCGTTGTTGTTCACTGTGTAATAGGCATTACATGTTTGCCTTATATGTGTATATTGTAAACTGCTCTGAGTCCCTCCAGGGAGATAAAGCAGAATATAAATAAAGTGTATATTAAATCTATGCTTTATTCTTACAGTTTTCTTCCCTAGCCCTGACCACAGTTGTCCTTCCAGTTTTGACTTTTTGCAGTTTTGACTTTTACAGATTTGAATATTCACAGGGGTAATTAAAAATCTCTAAGACTCTCTAGGTCCTCCATTGTGACTCTATGGATAGTTTCCTCCATTCATGCTGGGGGATCTAGACATATCTAGGGAGAAAATACCCCTAGGAATCTGTAGTTTCTCCAGTGCAATTCTAGCTCACTCTGTAAAATTCCATTAGCATTTATCATTTGTTTTATAATGGTTTTGTTATTTTCATTCCATTACTATGTTATTATTAAGCATTTTATTTGATGTTATTGTCTGTTTTATATGTACTTTTGCTTTATTGTAATTGTTTGGGCTTGGCCTCATGTTAACCAGCCTGAATCCCTCCAGTGGCGGGCTATAAAGAAGAAGAAGAAGAAGAAGAAGAAGAAGAAGAAGAAGAAGAAGAAGAAGAAGAAGAAGAAGAAACACAACAAGACGAGTCCACAGCAGACAAGATCACTCTGCTGGCTGTTGTATTGGATCACACATCGGACACTTCCCAAGTGTCTAGGACTGTGTGATGTATTGGCGAATAATGCATGCAGATCCAGGAAGGTGGCCTTCTGCAGCTGGCAAATGGTAATTTTGTCAGCGCCGATTGTGTTTAAGTGCAGGCCAAGGTCTTTAGGCACTGCACCCAGTTTGCCGATGACCACTGGGACCACCTTTACTGGCTTGTGCCAGAGTCTTTGCAGATTATTGTTGTTGTTGTTGTTGTTATGTTCAGCTTCCAGCAGATGCTGACCACAGAGTCATGATAGAAGGCTTAGAAATTCCTGGAGTGGTGTTCTCTCAACTAAAAAAGCAATTTCTTCATCTGTGGGTTTTCACTTTCATGGGGGTTCTGTACTCCTAACTCCTGTGAATGCAGAGGGCTGATTGTACTGCAAACATGCGTCACAGGGGAAAATGGGCTCAAGAAGGAAAATTGATAGGTGTTGAAGGGTTGTACAACTTCTTTCTTTGAAATTGTCTGCATATTCGGTTCTGCAGACCCACATTCTCAGTCTTTGGTCTTCTGTCAAATGTGTAGTTCAGCCTTGAGATGAGGCTTTTGAAGTGAAACTGCTTGGGCTCGGTTTCCTGCCAATCCTGCTCATTATTTTATCTTTTGTGAGAAAAAGATGAACAGTGCCTTGGCTCCCAAGGATGACAGGGGCCTTGTCTTTGCTGCTCACACTTTGAAAGAGTCAGGCCTGTTGAAGCTTGACTTCCTCAGTGATCTGATCTATAGCTTCTTTCATGCCTGCAAGCCGTGCCACAACATCACACGGATCGGGTGCGGTGGGGAAGGGGCCCCGGAAAATTCAGCTGCCAAGTCTTCAAACTATTGTCTATTAGAAATATTCCAGCAATGGGAATGAAAGCATTCCTAAAAAATTGCCTAGCTACATTTCCCCATTTGGAATCCATGCACAGCAGCCAAGCTTACATCTCCATTCTTTTGTTGGAGCTTCAGTGTGCTACTGTCTGCCAACGTCAGACAATAAAGGCACATTTTGTAATGCAGGGACACATGCGTGTGGTCTGCCGGGAAGACAAAAAATGGTTTGTCTCATTCCTTTGCAAGCACACCCTTTCTGTAGTAAGCCTCCATTGGGAATCCAAACCAAGGGAAGTAACTTGAGCGACAGGAAGGCTGGCCTTTGTGAAACTGGCATCTGTGCAGACGTCGGTGCGTGCAGCGCATTGAAAATGAGTGTCACAATTCACACTGTGTAAAGAAAGAGGGGCGCAAAGAGAAATTATGCAGGCTTTGGACTCAGCCAGTTATGGGTTTGTTTCCAGGCCTCTTTTGCTTGCTGTAGTTCTTACATATTTTAAAAAAATGATTTCTAGGTTGGCACTGCCGAGAACACTCTGTTGTTGTTGTTTTTATTCGTTCAGTTGCTTCTGAGTCTTCGTGTCCTCATGGACCAGCTCTCATCAGAGCTCCGTGTTGGCCATCACCACCCCCAGCTCCTTCAAGGTCAAGCCAGTCACTTCAAGGATACCACCCATCCATCTTGCCCTTGGTCGGCCCCTCTTCCTTTTCCCTTGCATTTCCCCCAGCATCATTGTCTTCTCTAAGCTTTCCTGTCTTCTCATGATGTGGCCAAAGTACTTCATCTATGCCTCTAATATCCTTCCCTCCAGTGAGCAGTCAGGCTTTATTTCCTGAAGTATGGACTGGTTGGATCTCCTCATGGTCCAAGGCACTCTCAGTATTTTCCTCCCATACCACAGTCCAAAAATGTCTATCTTCCTTGCTCAGCTTTCCTTATGGTCCAGCTCTTGCATCCACAGGTTACTATGGGGAATACCATTGCTTTAACTATGCAGATCTTCATTGCCAGTGTGATGTCTCTTCACTATTTTATCGAGATTGGTTATTGCTCTCCTCCCAAGAAGTAAATGTTTTCTGATTTCCTTGCTGCAGTCTGCCTCTTCAGTAATCTTCACACCTACAAAGACTTCACTGCTTCCATGTTTTCACTCTCTATTTGCCAGTTCTCAATCAGTCTGGTTGCCATAATCTTGGAAGGAATTTCTCAGCGAATCATGTCCCATGTCTCTGAACATCCTTTCACTAGCAACCTGTGGGAATGTAGCATCCCATAGATTACAGAGATATATGGGATTGTCCCTTTTTTGTATTTCATCTGATAGAAATGTTGATGCCAATACTCACTACCAGCCCAAGTTTGCTCTATCTGGGCTATAAAGGCTACAATAGCAAGTAGATAGCAGTGAACCCTATTGGCTGCACTTCAGTTTCAGGAGAACAGTTCAGAAGAACAGTTGCTTGCAGATCAAACAACGAATGCAACAAAAGCTTCTTTCCTGTTCTTTAATAACTTTTGGACCAGTTCTTTGGAGCTGACTCATGATCTGTATTTTAGTTTCAGTTCGCACTGGCAAGAGAAAGAGTAGCTGAGCAAAAGAAAAAGCCCTAGATCAGTGGTTCCCAACCTTTTTTGATCAGGGATTACTTCCAGGAACCACTCTCCAACATTAGATTCGGTTTGGTTATTTGGGGTGTTGATTCAGAACATTGCATCGGATAGACCACATCAGCTCTAGTTTCTGATATAGCACATATGCCATCCAGTAATCGCCATCTGCTTGCCCACAGAAAACCATATTTAATAAGTCTTGACACTATAAGAGGGTGTTGCGAGACGAGTTGCTCTCGTTGCAGCGATGTAGTAACAGTGAGGCTGCAGACCATATTTTAGTTCTTGTGAACCACAGGTTGGGAATCACTGCCCTAGACACTGCTGACAAACAAAATTCCCTCAATCATTTTTAGCAATCATCTGAAAATGTATTTTTTTTTAAAAAAAGGAAAGTTTCTAGTCTTCATGATTGAAGACAAATTTGAAAAATGAGGTCAACATGTGACTTGGGGGAAAAAAAACAAAGGTCAGGAAAAAGATGACTACCATTATGGGCAATACAGATTCGATCACGAAACACAGATAGCCTCAATTTTAAAAAATTGAAAGAAACTAAATTTGAGATTTCAAAATCTCTAAGTAAAATATGCAACGTATTTCTAAGATCAGCCTTCACACCTGGCCAAAAACAAGACAAACATTTTCTACTTCTTCTTTTAGAGACAATGGGATACAGGGAATCACAGGCCTGTAAACAGAATGTTCTGTTCCAGATAAATTGATATAAAGTGTTATTAATGACAAAATTATCAACAAAATTAAAGGACAAGTCCTGACGAAAAAGAATCAACTTGGTTTCTTGTGCTATATATACAGCGTCCCTACTTTGCGGATTTTCAGTTTTCGCCGGTGGTCCTGGAACGTAACACCCACGATAAGTGAGCGAACACTGTATACGTGTGTGTGTGACAAAGAGAGAGGGAGAGAAACATGGGGAAGAGTGTTACTATGTGTGAGAGGGCAACAGAGAAACAGGGACACTCTGCAGGTTCTATGTGACAGAACAAGAAGGAATGAAGCTGTACAGAGTGGATCTGCACAAGGCAGAACTATGCGACCTTTCTCAAATGTTGGGTCTGGTTTCATCCCATCATTAGCTTTACCATCTTTTCCATCAATGACATTTCCTGGAAGTCATCAACAAAGAAAAGGTGTTCCCTTTCTTCATTATGGAATAGCTGCTTACTTACCTTCACGGCATAGGTGCTCAAGGGGTCCTTGGAGCAGGTGGCACAGTAATATATGGCATCTCCTGAATCACAACATGGCTTGTTACATGTCAGTTTGAAGAGCGACCAGTTGTTCTCACTGAAATGCAGCTCACTCTTCTGGTCACGCATGAAACAGTCTTCGCATTTGGAAACAAGACGGCGTAAGGATTCTGCGTAGAGCCCTCCCAGCTTGGCATACACCCCTTCCTTGTTGTCAATGTTACTGAGGAGGTTGTGGAGCTGGAGGCTGGACCCGGAGGAGGACACCTGGGTGGACATACTGTGCTGGGAAGAAGAACGAGGGGGCAAGTTTTTGTTCTGGCTACAGCAGGCATTGCTGTTCTGACTAGAACACGGAAATGGGAAATTGGATCCTTTGAAAGCTTTCTCGAAGGATTCAGAGGAGGAAAATGTCCGGTGGTTGACCCCCAAGTTAGAGCCAAAGGAAGACTCTTCTCGGATACAGACATTGCTTTCTGACTGGCTGAAGTTCAGTTTGGGGCTGGTTGGGGGGATGGCTGCTCTAGCTGGAGAGGCTGGTCCCCAGTAAAAGCCATCGGGTGATGAAACAGCTCTGCTGACTGTTTTCTTCTGTGGCAGAGGGGGTGGTTGTAAATCTTTGCAAGGTGTCCTGTCTCTGCTGGAACATGAAGAGAAAGGAACCGAAGGAAAGACCTGCTTCCCTGCATGGCTCATTTTGCACAGTTGTCCTGAAAGACATATAAGTAAACCAATCATGAGGCAGAGATTCCTACCAGCATAGAAAAATAAAAATGCTTGACGTAAGTATCAGGTTCTGCTTATACAAGTCATCCCATGCAAGCATAGCATAAGAAAACAACCTAAAGGCTGAGAATGAAAATAGGGGTTGAGAGAAATGTAGTGTGGCATTTTGTGCAACACAACTGAATCAATCTTTGTCAAGGAAGATCACTTGGGCCCTATTTCTGTAGCTCCATTCTTTAGAATGGGACAGCAGTGGTGTGGAAAGTAACCTCCACTCAAGAAGAGGCCTCATATACTCCCAGGCGGAGCCAGGAAGAAGTGATAGTGAAACCCATTAGAAGTCTTTGTCATGGGCAGTTGAGTTATTTCAGAAATATAACAAAAATGACAGGGTGTGTTGTGGGGGGGGGGGGTACCTTAAAGACACCAGATCCTCTTTGGCCTTGGAAGCTAAGCAGGGCCAGTGTGGGTTGATTGCGGACTACCAACAAATACCAAATGTGATAGCAGGCATGGGATACACTAATTTGGAGGTTGCATGGTGGGTTGGATCAGGGTGGGTGGGCTGGGAGGGAGGGGGTTCTCCCCAAGTCCCCTCCCTGCCCTTTCCACCCCTTCCTCTTCTCTTTGGAGGCAGAAAGTCAAAGAAAAACAGGAAATGTTTGTATCTTAGCCTTGATCAGGATGAGATGGTGGACAGAAGAGAAAAAGTGTATCTATTAGACCCTGTATTGCCTACTCCTGATATAGAATCCTAGAGCTGGAAGAGACCCCCAAGGGCTATCCAGTCCAACCCCCTGCCATACAAGAAGGCACAATCAAAGCACTCTCAATAAAAAGCCTATGTGGAAAAGCCTCCAGAGACTCCACCACATTCCCAGGCAGCCTATGCCACTCTCCAACAGCTCTTACTCTCAGGAAGTTCTTCCTAATATTTTCAGCCTAATCCCTTTCCTTGCCATTTGAACCCATTGCTTCCTTGTGCCCTGGTCGCTAGAGCAGCAGAAAGTCAGTTTTCTACTTCCTCCTCCTTCTCAATGGGACATCATTTGAAATCTTGAAACATGGTTCTCATGGTCCCTCTCAACCTTCTCTTCTCTTGGCTAAATATCCCCCAGGAGGAAAGGAGGAAGGAAAAAGAGAAGGAAGGAAAGGTTGAAGGGAATGGAGGGAGGGAAGGGAGAAGGAAGGAAAGACAAAAGAGTAGAAAGGAAAGAGAAAGAGGGAGAGAGGGAAGGAGGGATGAAAGAGGGAAGGAAAGAAGAACGAAAGGGTGGAAGGGAAGGAAGGATGGGAGGAGAAAGAGGAGGGTAAAGAAGGGAGAGAGGGAAGGAAAGACAAAAGAGTAGAAAGGAAGGAGAAAGAGGGAGAGAGGGAAGGAGGGAGGAAAGATGGAAGGAAGGAAGAATGAAAGGGTGGAAGGGAAGGAAGGATGGAAGGAGAAAGAGGAGGGAAAAGAAGGGAGAGAGGGAAGGAAAGAGAGAAGGAAGGAAGGGATGGTGAATGAGAGGAGGGGCTGCGAAAAGAGCCCAAGGGGGCGCATTTGGGCCCCATGCTTGGTTTCCCTTTACCTGTGCTATAGGCTAAATTTCAGAGGCGGGAACTACCTCTGACTATTCCTTCTCTAAGAAAATTCTATGGAATACATGAGGTCACTGGAAGTCAAATTGAAGGTTCATGTGCACACACACATGACAAAATGGAAGGAACTGTTTCACCCCACAACTCCCTGGAATTAATCTCTGGAATGTTTCAACCTCTCTTCTCATCAATAAAATAATGTCAACAGATTCCAAAATGAGCACCCAGGATCACAATTATGAGCTTTCTTTATTTTATTTTAGATTTATTTTTATTTTAAACTGCTGAGAGATGAAGCAGAAAATGTGTAAAGTGACATTTAAGGTGTCTAAGGTATAAGTAGAGGAAATGTTTCAAATACTTTTGAAAGCATGGGTAACTGTTTATGCATTGCTTATGGAAGGATAACATATAGTACTTCGACAATGTACTATGAATTATGATCTCTTGCTCTATGTGGAAGTCTTCTCTTCCTTCTATTTTGTGAAGAATGAATACCAGTAATAATTCTTTGTGTTCTCAATGACTCATTGTCATGGGTCTTATACTTTCACAGAGCCACACTGAGAACCTTTTAGAGCTGAATAGCTTTTTGGTGGGAACCCCACTCTGAACTTCCAGTGTACATACCTAGGTGTGGCCAGTGCTATATTGCCTCCAGTCTTTTCCGTCTGCCACAAAAACAACATTGTGAAGAACATTCCCAGTTGTCATTAACCTTTGGTCTTCATTGCTAAATATCTTCTTTGAGGGGAGGGAAGTGTTCTGTATTTTCAAACTTGGACTGCTTTTTTTAAATGGTTCGTCAGACCACTCCTTAGTATCAAGCTGACTTTCTTTTGTGTCTGGCTTTGGTTTGATTTTCACATTATTGTCTTGGTGACCTCAATAGCTGCATGACCTTGATGTGGAACTTGCTTTTGGTAAGTTCATTTGCAACACACTTATGTGAGTTACAAAAAGCATAAGAAAGGCCAGGTTGCTCACCTGTAACTATGATTCTTTGAATAGTCATTTGTCAACTCACACAAACTACCCTTTCTACACTTGAATATATGCTAAATTGCTGAGGAGGATAAGGAACTGTGGCCCATATAGACAGATGCACTGAATGTAGTCCACGCTCTGGTTACATCCCATATAGACTACTACAATGCACTCAACGAGGGGCTGCCTTTGAAGACTGTTTGGAAGCTTCAAATGGTCCAACGGGTGGCAGCAAGGTTACTAACAGGAGCGGTGCTCAGGAAGTACACAACTCCCCTATTGCGCCAACTCCACTGGCTGCCAGTTTGCTACCGGGCACAATTCAGTGCTGGTTTTGGCTTTTAAAGCCCTAAACGGTTCCGGCCCAGCTTACCTGTCCAAATGTATCTCTCCCTATGAACCAGCAGGAGCTTAAGGTCATCTGGGGAGGCCCTGCTCTCGGTCCAGGGTGGGGGAAACAACTCTTGTTTGTTTGAGGCTGGTGTGAATGTTGCGATCGCCCACCTTGATTAGTATTTAATGGCCTTGCAGTTTCAAAGCTTGGCTGCTTCCTGCCTGGGGAAATCCTATATTGGGAGGTATTAGCTGGCCTTGCTTGATTCTTGTCTGGAATTCCCCTGTTTTTTGAAAGTTTCTCTTTATTTACTGTCCTGATTTTAGTTTTTTTAAAATAGCCAGATTTTGTTCATTTTCATGGTTTCCTCCTTTCTGTTGAAATTTTCCACATGCTTGTGGATTTCAATGGCTTCTCTGTTTGATCTGACATGACACCTGCCAACAAACAATCACCCAAGGCAGGAAACAGCCAGGCTTTGAAGCTGTAAGGCCATTCAATGCTAATTAAGGTGGCTAATTGCAACATTCACATCGGCTTCAAACAGACAAGACTTCTTTCTCCCACCCTGGAAATTCCACAGATACATAAACCTCACTTGCCTAGTTTCCAACAGACCTCACAACCTCTGACGATGCCTGCCATAGATGTGAGCGAACCATCAGGAAAGAATGCTTCTGGAACATGGCCATACAGCCCAGAAACTCACAGCAACCCAGTGATTCTGGCCATGAAAGCCTTCAACAACTCACTGAGAAGCGATCAGATCAACTGCAGAACTACTGAAGGTAATCATGGAGGAGTAGGTTTTGAATTGCAGGATCATAAAATGTTAAATTTTTTATCTTCGCTTTTGTATCTCACTCAGTAAAACTGTTAGGTTTTCTTTTCTCTATAGATATGAAGAAGTCACCTTTGTGGCCAGTGACTTCGTCACAAATGCAGGCAGTAAAAGAAACACCTGGAAGATCCCTTACATAAGTAACCATGCAATAGGTCTGAATGCAACTGAGTTTGGATTGGATTGAATAAAGCTGGATTTCTTGATATTTTTTTTCTAGGAAAAACTTAGGGCCCTTCTACATAAGTCATATAATCCAGAATATCAAAGCAGAAAATCCCACAATATCTGCTTTGAACTGGGTTATCTGAGTCCACACTGCCATATATTTCAGTTCAAAGCAGATATTGTGGGATTTCCAGCCTTGATATTCTGGCTTATATGTCTGTGTGGAAGGGCCCTTTGAAGAAAAATAAAGAAAACCAAGGTAAAAAACCAGAACTCAAAGCATAGCTCACCTGGAGTGGACCTTTTCCCTTTCCTGATTATGCTTTAAGGCTCCCTATTTTTTCCCTGGACAAAATGGTCATGTGTTTCTTGTCTTGCATGGAGCAGCGCTCTGCCTGCATTTCAGGAGAACATGCGGAATTTGGTGCAGGAAGGGATACTGCTAGGAGGACCCTTTGCGAGGACTGTGAGAGCTGTTCAGCAGTGGAACTCTCTGCCCTGGAGTGTGGTAGAGGCTCCTCCTTTGGAAGCTTTTAAATAGAGGCTGGATGGCCATCTGCCGAGGGTCCTTTGAATGCAATTTTCCTGCTTCTTGGCAGGGGGTTGGACTGGATGGCCCACAAAGTCTCTTCCAACTCTATGATTCTATGATTCATTTTAGGTACTTCTGCCCTGAATGGCTGAAAACAGATGGCACATGTTGCATTTTCAGGCTGGCCATGGGTAATGGCAAGCTTCCTACTCTGTGGCTTGAATAGAAAATGCAGCAGGCTGCCAAAGGTAGGAAAAGGACTCATGTCTCTTTTCTGCTTGAATTCAGGCCCTTTCAAAGAGTGTTATGAACAAGAAGGGGCTTTGTGGCTCGAGCAAAACGGCTCAGTTCATTTTCGGACAGAGTAATGCAATGCTACATTAGTTCCTCATTTTGAAACTCACCAAGTTGTGATAGCTGCAACCATATTTTTAAATATATATATGAAAGCACTCGGTTTGAAACCTGTTTACGAGGACTCGCGTGCTGCATGCAACCTGTACAGCCATGTGGCAAAGGGGGACATTCAATCAAATAAAGGAACGGGCCTGGAAGACAGAGCTAGTGTTTTGAAGATAGAGCCAATGTTTTGAAGACAACCTGGCTCCCTGCCATAGAACTGGGCAATTGCTGCCAAGGACGGGCAAAGCCAGAACCAGGTAAATATTTGAGCAATGTGGTAAGCTACGTGAAGGCTCCGAAAGAAGCAAACTTGCTTAGCAACAGATGCTGGTGTCAGGATAGGCATTATTTAGCAGGGTAAGACAGATACTAATAAGTGGCATTTCCCAATTTTTTCTTACACAAGTCTCACATTAATTAATGCACACTATTTAATTACCTCCATTGGTGAATGCATTTGTTTCCAAATCCAAACTGTCCGTGGAGCCGGCTTGGAAAGTGACATGGATCCCCTGGCAAGGGGCAGTGAGGTTTTCCACAGAATCACTGCTGTGCCTCTCAAACTCCGATTTACTTTGGTTCATTTTCAGAAAATGCCTAGAAATTCCAGGAAGAAACAAAATGCAATGAGAAGACTATACTTTCCAACAAGACATGGTTGAGGAACGTGATTTGGTCTACACAAAGAGTCCCTGTGGTCCAGCTAGCTTTGTTGCAATTTATTCTCCTCTTTTCTCTGGTCCCAATGTTGTTGCTGTTGTTGTTTTGTGTGCTTGTATTATCAGCACACAACATATCTACACTGACATATAATGCAGTTTGAATGGCATTATAATGGTCAGTTCAAACTGCATTATATGCCAGTGTAGACAGGGCCTCTTTGCACACAGGTAATACAAGTGCACAAAACAACAGCAGCAACAATATTGGGATCAGAGATGATAATAATAAAACTGAATTGCATTGAACTGGATTATATGAGTCTACACTGAATGCAGTTAATTTGCATTCCGAAACTGCATTACATGGCAGTGTAGATGGGACCAGAGTAGCACAAGAGGACAAAAATGAGTAAATGAGAACATGGTCTCAATACATGAAAATAACATGTTGTTAACATTAAGCAGGACTCAGACCACTCTGTGCCAAATCAGGCAAAAGCTTCAGAAAGCCATATAAGCTGCTTTCAGGAAAAGGAAAGGGGACACAACTGTAGGAAGCAGAAGAATTTGCACCTGGCAGTTGATCTACACTCCCATATGCTCCAGATTATCTGCTTTGAATTGAGTCTACATTGTCATATAATCCAGTTCAAATCAGATAATCTGAATTCAGAAACTAGATTATATGGCAGTGTAGATGGGGCCTGAGAAAACACACCAAGGGGTTGTCTGCACCAGTAATTCAGCTGTAAATCAAAGTATTCTTCCCTGGATTCTGCCTCTTAGCGCCACATTTACTCCCAATAAACTAGATGATAACTGCATTGATAGCCTCACATTTCCCATGCTCTTTTTTCATGAGTATAGGCCCCTTTAAATATCTTCCAACACACACTAAATAGGTAATCAGATGTAACCCGCACCTGCAAGCAGGCAATGTCAGACTTTAAAAAATAAGATATGTGCATAATTTACGGTGGGAAGAATCCTAAGTCCTTATCTTGTGTCCATTTTTTTACCTCAATGAATTTCAGAGGCAAGCTGATGCACATACTGTACCTGCAAATTTCCTATTTAACATTAGGCCCTCTGATGTGCCTTGCTGCACCACTATTATTTTCACATCTGCATTTGCAACAAAACTAAGTAGGGTTTTTCCATTTCTGGAATGGTTTTCTCTGCATGCGGAAGGCAAAGTGGCAGAATCTCTTGTATTGTCTTCACAGAATACCTTTGCAACAAGCACTTAAGAGCACTGTGCTGATAAATTGCAAAAAGGAATGCTCACTGACAAGGCAAAGCTCCTTTCCGATTACATTGGACCTCCTACCTACCTCTTTATCTGTAGCTCAAAAGCAAAACAAAAACTCGTGTAGTCATTTTCTCACCAAGCTATTATTCACTGAAAGAAAAAGCTATTTCTTTCCTGTAGTTATTCTTAAATTGCATTGCTTTGCAAAAAGGAAAAAAAGCACAAACATATTTCTCAGTCATATTTATAGAGTTTCTCTGATTTCAGTGGATATAACCTATAATTATAATTTGTACAACTATTACAAGTTGAGTATTCCTTATCTGGTAGTTTGGAATGCGAAATATTCCAAAATACAAAATTTTCCATATGTGATGCCTTTGTTTTCTGATGGTACAATGTTGACTGACTGTTTCATTGCCTTTGGGCATTGTGTGTAAGATGCACATGAAATTTAAATGAATTTCATATTTAGAAGGGACCTATCTCCAAGCTATGTAAAGGTAAAGGTTTTCCACTGATATTAAGTTTTCCACTGATATTAAGTCGTGTCCGACTCTGGGGGTGGTGCTCATCTCAATTTTTAAGCCAAAGAGCCGGTGTTGTCAGTAAACGCCTCCAACGTCATATGGCCGGCATGACTGCATGGAGCGCCGCTACCTTCCCACTGAAGTGATACCTATTATCTACTCATATTTGCATGTTTTCAAACTGCTAGGTTGGCAGAAGCTGGGCCTAACAGCGAGAGCTCACCCCACCGATTCAAACTACCGACTTTTCAGTGAGCAAGTTCAACAGCTCAGCGGTTTAACCTGCTGCGCCACCGGGGGTTCCAAGCTATGTATACATATGCAAATGCAGATATTACAAAAAACAAACAAACAAACAAACCCTGAAACCCAAAACTCTTCTAGGTCCTAAGTATTTAGGATAAAGAATACTCATATATATATAAAATTTACATACAATAACAACTTACATTATAAACAAAACACAAAACAGTAAACATTTTACAAACACATAAACCCACCACCAAGACCTGAACAAGGAATACTCAACCGGTACTATTATTTTTTTGCTTTAGGTCATTTCCCCCTTCACACCAATGTGCACATATACCTGCCAACCATGTGGTCTGCTAAACAGAACTCTATCACTGTCCACAAATGCTTATTCTGCATTGTAATACAGCTGGTTTCTAACTAATGCCACGAGATTATTTTGATTGCAGCAGATAAACAACATCAGGGCAGGAAATGGGAAACAAAAAGCCACAACCCCACCCCATAGAATGAAGTAATATATCTCACTATCTTAAAACCATTAAATCCAAAGGCTAAATTTAGATAATTTAGGGCTTATCTACACTAGCCTTAAAACCCAAAGTGGAAGAAAAGTGGCTCCTGGAAGTGCAAATTATGCCCAGGGATTTGTGCTCCTTAACCCAGGGTTAAACAGGGCTGAATCAGTTTAGTCCCATATTAAGGAAAGTTGGGGAATGCTCCATGGTTTCACCAAAACTATGGAGCAACTCGGCACTTTGGACAGAGAATGGGCAGCCAAATGGCTCCAAAGCAAACTGATTGGATGTCCATATGGGCTGGTGCCACCATCACCTGACAGCGCAGGGAAAAGAGAACAGACCAGCCTTTGCTGATGTTCCTGGCAACAAGTAGAAGCTCTTCTGGGTCTCTGTGGCTTTCTTACAGCAGCAGCAGCAGCAGCAGCAGCAGGAAAGGGACAGGGAAGGTCCAGTGGGGTCATACTGGTATTAGCCCAGCAGGATTGTAAAAACCCTTTGCAAGCCAGGAATGGAGATGGAGATGATGATGATGATACTATGTAACACAAGTTGAAAAAATCTGTTCCTGGTTTGGAAGTGTTATTCCTGTTTAATTGTACGGTGCTTACTTTGAAAGTAAGCACCGTACTCCAGAAACTTCATTTTTGTGACTGCCACAAACTATGTTGAATTGGTTGAGACTCTCTGAGATATTCATTTAAAAACTATTGCAAAATGTGCTGCAGGGTGTCCCGCAAAAACAAAGTTTTGGCGGTTTGATACACTTTTTAATGTTTTTATGACAGATCCAACTAGGAAATGACATTTATAACCTATCATGTAATTATTAACTTGATTTATTTATTCTCCCCTGGGGGATTCAAGGCACCTAACAGCCATACACTCTAATGACAATTTAAAATAAAGCAAATACAAAAAATAATAAAACCCAATTAAATATTTTTGTATGGATAGAAACTTAAAATCAAATTAAAATAGAGTAAATACAATGAAAATTACATTTTAAAGTGACCATCCTTCCAAAATTTCACTCACAACCCCACCCCCAGCAGTGTGCCCCTCCTCCCCCCCCAAATGCCTGGAGGCACAGGAATGTCTTTACCTGCCTATGAAAGGCAAGCAGAGATGGGGCCATCTTGGTCTCTCTTGGGAGGGAGTTCCATAGTTTGGGAGCAGCCACAGGAAAGGCCTTGTCTCTTGTTCCCACTAAAGGTGCTTGAGCAGGTGTTGGGACAGAGAGAAGGCCCTCCCCAGAGGATCGTAGATATCTATCAGGTTATAGAAGGAGATAACCTTGACCTAAGTCACAAATGAACACTTCTATAGCTACCAGGGTCAGTCTGGAGCATGGTAGCATTGCAGAAAGTATTATGTACTTCATTTTATTTATGGATGATATATCTTGTGTTATATTACCATGTTTGCTTAGCCTTTGACGTCTTTTGTGTTCTATTTTTATTTAATTTTTGCATTTTATATGTCTATTATCATGTATTTTGTCAGTTTTATATTGTTATAAGCTGCTCTGAATTCCTTTGAGGAAAGGGAGCAGGATACAAATAAAGTTGTTTATTATTATTATTATTATCATTATTATTTCTACTCCAGATTGGTCCTGAACTATTTCTAGGTGTAGATAGGCCCTTAGACCCTGTACAGCACTTCATTTGGCAAATACAAAAAGTTTCCACAAAATGAAAGGTAGTCAGAAAACAGCTGGATGAGGAAAACGTATGTTGCTAGTCAAGTTGAGTAGGGAGATTATTATTGGGGGGGGGGGGGGGGAGGGGTTGGACAAGATTGCAGCAAATTACTCGAATCTAATGCTAATCTTTTTTGGATAAATGACCTTGCCAAAATAGGGTGCACACTAGCTTTGTGTTG
Source organism: Anolis sagrei (assembly GCF_037176765.1). Lineage (NCBI taxonomy): Eukaryota > Metazoa > Chordata > Lepidosauria > Squamata > Anolidae > Anolis > Anolis sagrei. The sequence goes on from NC_090022.1 coordinate 194,503,332, forward strand.
CATGGTAATCTTAGTGCTGAGGCAAAGCCGAAGGAGATGATGTTCTTCAGAAGCTCCCTTCAAAGGACCTCATCTCTAACTTCATGGCCATGGCTCAATGTTATTAATTCCCGGGATTTGTAGCTCTGTGAGACATCAGCTTTCTTTAGAAAAGAAAGCTCAAAATCTTGTAAAACTGAAATCCTTCTGACTCCATAGCACTGAACAAAGGCAGTTCAAGTAGATTCATTATACAACATCGCTGCACCCCAAGGCTTTTCTTTCCATTGCTGGAAGCTTTGGTGTCCTAACACTTTTGTTTTTAAAGAAGGAATTCTAAACAGGCAGCAACTGCAATAGCCATATTACAAAGAGGTTACCTTTTGCTGTTTCACATGACTTTTGGCAGCAAATATATTATTTTGGTTTCAGGGTTTTGAAAACAGAGGTGCACATTAGATTCGATGGCATATTAGACTCGAGTAAATACGGGTAGCTTGTGAGACAACTAAATTATCTACTTATTTTTGCTTTGCATCTGTATTGCTTGCTAATGAGCTAGGATGTGGCACCAAACCAAATCAGGAATAAACCAGAATGCATGTGTCACACAAACCACAATCAGAATAATTCATGTATGGATGTGGCCTCTGTCAAATACCATATTGTAGTCTCTAAATAGTTGACTACATGGTCACAATATCAAATTAGTAGAAGATTGATGTACTAAATATCAGACGAGAAAAATATATGTTCATATTCATATTGTCATTATATAATAAATCTCATCCTAGATAAGCACAAAGATTGTTTTTAGAGATCTCCTCACACAAACTTACAGACAATATGCTAATGTCTGTAAACAATTTATCTCTTCTGATTTTTCAGGAGCTAATAGACAACAAACTTTTCCCACTGAGGTCAATAGGATTTAGGATAGTTTAGGATTATAGCCTTTCGAACCCCATTCAGAAAGAAAACAATTACCTGTTAAAGGAAAACATACATTCATATAAAGTTCTATAAGGCAACTAACTCTATTATTAAAATCCACAATAACTATTTAAAAAATAAAGTACTAAAGCACTAGGAACCACCACAATTAGCATCCAGTTAGCCACAGATAACTTACCATCCCAGCAAATGATGTAAAACCAGAACGTCAAACTTTTTTTCAGGAGTGTCTGACATCTTAGCTATGCATCACACCAACAGCATCAGATCAATGCAATAAATCAATGGCAAGGCTTCACAACTGGAAGTCCTTTTCAAAAGCTATTCACAAAGTATAGCAGCACTGACTGTAATGAAGTCATATGTGAGGCAAGCTCTCTTTATTTCCTCTGCCCTCGTGCCTTGTGCAAATTGCACTTTCTGAATAGAGGTAAAACTGAAATAGAAATCATTGCTGCTTGGGAACAGCAGTTCCGGGTCTTTGCTGCCATACAAGAGAATAACCCCGGGGACTTTCAGTAAAGTAGCGGTCTTATTTTATATAACCCTGCAAAAGTACATGCCATTTTTCAAAGTAATGATACATACGTACAAACATGTGCGTACATTTGTACATACATACATACATACATACATATTTTTAAGTAAACCTCCTCCCCAAATCTAAGCAGATCACTTCTTAGGGGAACCTATAACATAATATATAATGTAAAATATACATATTACTTACTAAAACTATTAATACAATATTTACTAATACAGCATATATATACATATGTGTGCGTGTGTATTTTCAAAATAATTTAATATTTAAGTGTGTGTCATTTTTAAGTACACATCTTCCTCCAAATCTAGGGAGATCACTGCCCAGGGAAGTCTATAACGTAGAGGAGACAGAAAGGGGAATGGAGGCTGGCGTTGTCAAAACATTACAAAATGAAGACAAATCTAAGAATATGGGAATGTTTTTCTGAGCCATTATCAGCTCAGGCCACAACAAATATAAGTGAACTGATATCTTTTTTATTATTACACTGATGAATAAGTTGATGGCTTTGTTTCATATCTTCTTTCAATTGCCCTGCAATTTCTAGACTGCAGAGTGAGACAATGAAAATTGTTCACAATTTGAGCTCATATTTGTTGTGATAGGGATTTCCTTGTTACTGTCTCCTCCATTCTTTGGATTGTTGTTGTTGTTCATTCATTCATTCGCTTCCGACTCTTGGTGACCTCATGGACAAGCCTATGCCAGAGCTCCGTTAGCCGTCAGTAACCCCCAGCGCCTTCAAGGTCAAGCCAGTCACTTCAAGGATGCCATCCATCCATCCTGCTATTGCTCAGCCTCTTTTCCCTTTTCCTTCCAATTTCCCCAGCATAATTGTCTTCTCTAAGCTTTCCTGTCTTCTCATTGTGTGGCCAAAATACTTCATCTTTGCCTCTAATATCCTTCCCTCCAATGAGCAGTCAGGCTTTATTTCCTGAAGTATGGACTGGTTGGATCTTCTTGCGGTCCAAGGCACTCTCAGAACTTCCCTCCAACACCACAGTTGAAAAGCCTCTATCTTCCTTCGCTCAGCCTTCCCTATGGTCCAGCTTTCTTCTTTCACCTTGATTAGAAGGCTCCTCGGTTCCCCCTTGTCTTTTGACCATCAAAGTGACATCATCTACATATCTAAGGTTGCTAATGTTTCTATTCATAGGTGACTACAGGGAATACCACTGCTTTAACTATGCAGATCTTGGTTGCCAGTGTGATGTCTCTATTCTTCACTATTTTATCGAGATTGGTCATTGCTCTCCTCCCAAGAAGGAAGCATCTTCTGATTTCCTGGCTGAGGTCTGCACCTGCAGTAATCTTTGCACGTAGAAATACAAAGTCTCTCACGGCCTCCGCGTTTTCTCCATTTATTTGCCAGTTATCAGTCAGTCTGGTTGCCATAATCTTGTTTTTTTTGATGTTTAACTGCAACCCAGCTTTTGCACTTTCTTCTTTCACCTTGATTAGAAGGCTCTTCGGTTCCTCCTCGCTTTTGGCATTCAAAGTGGAATCATCTGCATATATAAGGTTGTTAATGTTTCTATTCTTTGGATACCTAATCTGTATTTCTAATGGCTCGTGTGAAGTTTTAAATTTGCATCAAGTATGCATACTCTCAACAGAACATTGTAGCACTCGAGACACAGTATAACTGGGACACAGTTGACCGTTGTCAAATTTGACCAACTCAGGATGGTGTACGAAACAGTGTTGTGCAGACACTCCTTGTTACTATACCCCAGTGGTTCCCAACCTTTTTTTTTTAACCAGGGACCACTTTGACTAGGGACCACTCTCCAACGTTAGTATCAAAAGGATTAAGAATCAGTTTTTGGTCAACTTTAGATTCGGTTTGGTTATTTGGGGTGCCGATTCAGAAAACTGAATTGGATAAGACCACATTAGATCTAGTTTCTGATACAGAACATATGTCATTCAGTAGTTGCCATCTGCTCACCCACAGAAAACTGTATTTAATAATCTAGAGCTGATGTGGTAGTAGTAATCTTTCATGATTAGTCAGCCTCTCCCCCCCCCCCCTGACATCCCCATTGTCTCGGCACTATAAGAGGGTTTCGCAAGACTAGTTGCTCTCATTGTCATGTGGTTTCAAGGCAACGGTGTAGTAATGGTGAGGCCGCGGACCAGATTTTCGTTCTTTGGGACCACTGGTGATCCAGGGACCACAGGTTGGGAACCACTGCTATAGCCATATGAAAAATCCAAAAACTGTGTAGGAACAGCTAGAAATCTCGTATATCCAGACCCAGTTGAATCCAAGTTCTCTTGTGTTAATAATAATAATGATAATGATGATAATAATAATAATAATAATAATAATAATACACAAGAGAACTGGGATTCAATTTGAAAATACATCACACAGTCCTAGACGCTTGGGAAGTGTTCGACTTGTGATTTTGTGATACATAATCCAGCATATAGATCTCGTTTGCTGTGACATACTGTATTTTTGTGTCAGTAAAGTAATAATAATAATAATAATAATAATAATAATAATAATAACAATAACACTTTATTTATATTCCACCCTTCTCACCCCGAAGGAGACTCAGGGTGGATCACAGTACACATTCACAGCAAACATTCAATGCCGTTTTTTGGATGGGACAAAGACACTAATGGACATTACCCTGGACGGGACAAAGATACCAATGGGTTGACCACTAATGGACATTACCTCTTCTACATTTGGAAACATGTCTGTGATATTTAGAAGCATGGATATTTGTAACAAAAGGAAACCTGTCCAATAAAAGATAATATTGTATTATCAAAGCACACACACACACAAAACAATGTGCAACAACAAAACCTAAGAAGTCAAAAGTGATTTGTTTCCTTTTCCTCCTACATTTCACTATCCTAAAAATGACACAGAAATACATGTAGCTATTCTCATTACACAAAAATCAGAATGACGTCCATTCTGTTTGTACAGCTTGAGACAACCGTTTCAGTTCTTGAAAGAAGTGGAGCCCTCGGCAGCTTTTAAGTGAGGCAGGTGCACATTCTTGATTTCTGCAACAGTACAACACTATGCATGTCTATTGCGAGGACTCATTAAATTTAATGGAATTTATTGCCAAGTAGGAAGGACAGAAGTTCTAACTTTTCTTGATCATCCCTTCTCCAAACCACCTGTGTCCAATATCTACATATAGAATGGAAATTTCAACACTTGCCCGGAAAAAAAAGGTGGAAAGTATTCTACACTTTCCTGTTTCTTTTGCAGTTTACAGTCAAGAGGAATGCCAAAGACATAGTGCCTGAAGGCAGCATGAAAACTGGGAAGAGGCACAGTGCCAGGTCTAACACTTGAGCAGAACTTAGGCAACAGACACCATTATGTATATAATTCCTATACTTTCCAAAGTATATGAAGTACTGCCTCCTGATGAATTAACACACATATGGAATTCTATTTTCATATATGAATAGAACAAAGATCCTTTTTCAAAGGACAAAAGTCACATTGAAAAAATGCAAAGGCCACCCATCCTTGTGTTGCTGATGAGACCTCCTTTTCCATGAAAAGAGCTTTCCCTTCCTACCCAAGGTTTCCTCTTCCCAAAGAAACTATCTAGAAAGCTTTATATTTATCATTTTCTAGGGATTATCAGGTCAAGAAACATACAACTAGAAATGTGAAACACATAAAAGGAGATATTGAAAATAATGCATGCAATTTTAAAGTGGAAATCAACAGAACCCAACTCAGACAAAATGTTCTGAGACCTCAAAACCTCAAGGCATGTCCAATTGCACTGACTTCTTCGTCTTCTTCTTGTTGTTGTTGTAACAAGTTCCAGCATATCTACTGTTACTATTAACTTAAGGTCCTATCTACACTGCCAGATAAAATCTAAATTATCTGCTGTGAACTGGATTATATGTCAGTGTAGACTAATAAAATCCAGTTCAAAGGAAATAATCTGAATTTTATCTGGCAGTGTAGATGGGGTGTTAGTGAATCTATAACGGGAGTTTCTTGGCAAGATTTCTTCAAAAAGAAGAAATCCTTCACCCAATATCTTAGTCCAATATCCACTGCCTTCATCTGTGAGAGTGTAAAATTCTGTTTGAAGATCTGATGGAAGAATTTTGATTAATGGCCGAATTAATCTTAAACTCAGTCTTAGTCAGGGAATCAGTTCAGACTTGGGAGGCTTCTCTCATGTCTCAACATGAGAAGCTGGAGCTGACAGACGGGACCTCACCCCGCTCCCCGGATTTGAACCACAGTCCTGCTGGCACAAGGGTTTAACCCATTGCGCCACTCGGGGCCCCTTACAAGGCAAATGAGTATCACCCTATGGTTTTTGACGGTAGATCTTGGACAATCTGTTGCATTTGCACCAGAAACTAAAATTTCAAAATTCTGAATTATCTCTAAAGTTCTGACCTTTGGAAACTCCCTGCTTTAGCCTCAGGTCCACACATTTTCTTATTAACAGCTGCAAGAGATAGATACTTGTTAGGCAATACCAGATAAGATCAATTTTATCTTTATGCCAAGTTTTCAAATTTGACCTATGGATATTCACTGGGCTCTCAGAAAGAAAGTATCTACTCCCATGCTAGCTGGGCTGGAGTCCCAAATTATTATTTTAAACACCGAAACCAGTGGTTCTCAACCTGTGGGTCCCCAGGTATTTTGGCCTACAACTCCCAGAAATCCCAACCAGTTTACCAGCTGTTAGGGTTTCTGGGAGTTGAAGGCCAAAACATCTGGAAAGCCATAGGTTGAAAACCACTGATGAACTATATTTCTCGCCGTTATTACAAATTAATTGTTGAGATGATTTAGTTTTTTAAAATCTCAGAAACATCATCTACTGACCAGTACAGATAGATTTGCAATTTCCCCAAAACCACGTATTCTAACAAGTAGTTTTACGAGGAACTGTTTTTAGGGAGTCAAGAAGTAGGTTGACAATGTGTTTTGAATCCTTTCCACAGTCATAAGGAAAAAGAGATTTTTCACAGGTTTGATATTGGCCTTAGGTAAAGGTAAAGATTTTCCTTTGACATTAAGTCCAGTCGTGTCCGACTCTGGAAGGTGGTGCTCATCTCCATTTCTAAGCCAAAGAGCTGGCGTTGTCTGTAGACACCTCTAAGATCATGTAGCTGGCATGACTGTATGGAGTGTTGTTACCTTCCTGGTGGAGCGGTACCTATTAATCTACTCACATTTGCATGTTTTCGAACCGCTAGGTTGGCAGAAGCTGGAGCTAACATTGGGAGCTCACCCCACTCCCCAGATTCGAATCTGCAACCTTTCGGTCAGCAAGTTCAGTAGCTCAGCGGTTAAACCCATTGTATCATTGGGGTCTCCTCCTTGGCCTTACATATGCAAAAAACAAGCTCTCAGAGCTCCTTCTCCTTTTAACATAAGAAACTGTGAGCCTCAGCAGATGTTCTGTCTCCAATGCAGATACTTGTTTATTTAATCACAAGCTGGAATCTCTTTGAGTCAACAAGCCTAAAATATCTCTAAAGAAGGAGAAACCCAACCCTGAGCCTGACTCCCATTTTTTTCTCCAGGTGCAGCTGGTGGTGGATGAAGGGAGATAACATCTGGGAAGGTACTCTTCTCCTAAGTCAGTGGTTCTCAACCTGTGGGTCTCCAGGTGTTTTGGCCTACAACTCTCAGAAATCCCAGCCAACTGTTAGGATTTATAGGAGTTGAAGGCCAAAACATCTGGGGACCCATGGACTTAGAACCACTGCCCTAAGTACATGGGAACCCATAAGGCGACAGTCAACTTGAGGGTACATACATGCACTCAAAGGAATTAAGCACACAGAAAAAAGGACCGGTATGTGTAACCCAGTCCTATGTATTCATAGAACTCCTCTTGATTTACTCCCAGTTTAAGTATGCACATGATTATAACCTTAACAATCTCTAATTATGCTATAAGTAATTGTGAATTGCTCTAAATCAGAGGTTGATCTGGGGGAGGAAAAAGACAGGAAGTTTGCCAACCATTCTGATTTCATACAACTGCTGTTCTTCTATAGTTGCTTTTTCAAAAGGGCCATGGCCTAAAGTACTAAAAATAACTAAATGAATGCCAATTACTTGCCATCTCTCTCAGCGGTTCTTCTTCCGCTTCTTTTAAGTGTTGCCTGCAGCGTATTTCTCGATAATACATGAAGGCCAATTTTTCCAAGCTTGACATAAAATAGATGATTACGTTTTGCGGGATTACTTGCTCACTGACCATTAACCGAAACAAAAGCTCTTTCAAAACATTCTTTCTGCCGCTCCATCACAATTCAAGAGTTTAGTAATCCACAACTACAACATCTAGAAATACAGGTTATAAGTTCAGTTAAATTTATACGAGTGTTCACTGAATTTAGTGAATTGGAGGCAGGGAGTGTAAATTCAGCAATTCGAGCAAACTGTGTCAGTTCTAGACTTACAAAGAGAGCTCCTGACTGTATACTGTGATTTATTCTCTTTTCAGTGGAAGTGGGACAACATACAAACATGGAAGTGGGACAACAAACATGTAATGGGACTTCTTCGGAGTAGGGCATGGAACTGTCCCTCCTCAAAACACAAACCGTATTCATCCACAAATCAAAACCTGGGCACCATCTAACACCTGAGGAAACTTATTCAGAAACAGGTGTCCTTTCAGATGTCCTGGACCCATATTATGTAGAACAGTGATTCTCAACCTGTGGGTCCCCAGGTGTTTTGGCCTACAACTCCCAGAAATCCCAGCCAGTTTACCAGCTGTTAGGATTTCTGGGAGTTGAAGGCCAAAACATCTGGGGGCCCAGAGAAAGAGTGGGTTGACCTCTTGCTTTTGTGAACCACCTACCTACATATAAATTTTAACTGGAATACAAGATCATCCAACCAGACCCAAGGGAACAGCTATTATTTAATAACTGGGAATAAGATTGTCAGTAGTATGGCTTTATTGGGGTGAAATATAGCTTATGATTTTAAACTGTGTGTGTCCGGTGCAGGACGTAATGCCATGTAATGCTATGCAAGGTTTAAAGGCATAGATGTGATTCAATTCCTATAGAGTGAACTGTGACCATTTCCTGTATACGTCACACATTCCAATAATGTGGATTTGAGATAACAGACTACTGGGCATTCTCTTCTAGCCATGCCAGAGAAGGAGCAAGACACGTGTGTGATTTCTCCTGTACAATGTTATGTTTGTTATTTTTGTAGCTTCTAGAATGTAACTAAATAAACATACCACTTCAAGGATTTGAAGTTGACAAAGGACTGCACACTTTGTTTTCATTGCGTGCCTCATTGCAGTTGCTTTGAGGCCGAATTTTTATTGACACAGATGCCCTTGACGTCCAACCCCAAATTATCCAGAAGGTTGCTACTAGATCTAGACATGGATTCTGTAAGCAATTAAGGTTCAATCTAAAAACAAAATTGATAGCTAATATACCTCTCTTCACAAGGGCCGGGCTTTAGCATAGCAGGTTAAGCTGCTGTAAATCTTGCCAATTGGAAGGTTGGCAGTTCAAAGCCTGGGTCAGTGTGAGCTCCTGGCCTTTAGCCCAGCTTCTGCCTACCTAGCCTACCTAGCAGTTTGAAAACAAATTTGAGAAGATAAATAGGCTGAGAAAGGCGTCATACAAATGCGGTAAATAAATAATTATAAATAATACTGCTTTAAAGCAGGGAGGTATTTAAGGCACCCATAAGGATATGCCAGAAAAATGCTGGTGATTCGATCAAGGAGGAAGTTTACAAGCAAAGCTCTTCGGCAGGGAAGATGGAGCGGTAGCATCCCTCCATGGCCGGGACCAAGCACAGCCTCCAACATGCCGAAGATGGGAAATCCTACATATACCTCTGTCTATTTACAGTTGTCTGCCTTGTAAGTGTATAATAGCATTGAATGTTGCTGTTCTGTCCTCCCTCTGGTACCTGCAATAAACCACAAGCAGATTACAACTACAAGCAAGCAAACATACATACAAAAAACTTGTTTCTGTACCTGGATTGTTTCTTTGGAGGTGGAGGAGGGGGAGAGAATTCATTTCCATTCTTCTCTTTAGGGAATTCAAAAGCAAAAGATGCCGATTTGCTCATTCCTCTGGGTTTATTCTCTTGGACAGAGCACTTCCCTCCTTGATGGCAATCAGAAGTACTTGAAGGGCTAATGGCTCCATTCTCCATTTCTACCTTTTGAGCAGTTTTCAGGAGTCCTTGCTCTTCCTCCTCTTCCTCCTCTATCCTACACTGCTTACTCCATGCCAGATTGTAGTACTTCTGTCTCCTCTCAGCGCTGGAGGGTGCTGGACCTTTGCCAGCCTCATCTGGAAAGCTTCTGTTCACATGAGAACACTGTGAGGATGAAGGCCCAAAGACGGGGCTGTTCCCACCATGCCTTGGAGTGTCAAGATCCTCATGGTCTTTACCGTCAGGGATTTCTGCAGTGGAACTGACTGAAGGGAGGAGAGACCCTTCACCCCAAGGTAAGCTCCCTTTGGACAGCTTTGGGGGAATAGCAGGAGTGTCGCCAACCACCTTTTTGCAAGTTATTTGGGAATGAAGATCCAAGCCATTTTCCCTGGAAGTCATCTCACTATTTGCTTGAGGGAACTCTCTGGGCTCAAAGAAAGGAGATGCTTTCTCACTCTCTGGATTAGAAATGGGGCTAACGCACGGCCATTGGACCCCAACTGCTGAGTCTGGGCTGCTAAGGAAGATCGTTCGATTGTCATCTTCCCCATGGGCAGCCATAATGGTAATAGTTGCTGCTACTTGTGTAGTAGAATCTTGGAATTCCCTTCCACAGCTCAAATGGGGGGATTTTTCATGACTGGGACTATACGGAGAAGGGACTATATTGGAATTGTTTAGCTGTACCTTTTTCCTTTTTGTACTCTCTGCATAGATAGGCTCATTCCGAGAGTCCATTTGAGAGGAAAGCTCTTGTTGTACAGAACTGTTTACATTTTCTATATGTTTGCCTTCAGTTTGTTCCTGTTCTCTGACCAAAGCAATGGAATGATTTCCCTGGGGTGAACTAAAGGGACTTCTGCTTTTTATTACAGTCTCGGGAGTGAATGTTGACATGTTGGTTTTGGAGCACAGGTGGTTATATATATAATCATGTGGATAATGCTTCTCCCCTTGAAAATCCGTATCGGAATTCAAGGGTCGGGTTCCCCTTTCATTGAAACCCATGCCTGTTGGCTCGATTCTTCCATTCACTGCAGCTTCCTGCCTCTGAAATGTGGAAGCGGGGTTTTCATTTCCAAGCCATGGTACTTTAGTTTTAGTATTGTCCAAGCCTTGGTGGGTGGGAGGTTCGGCACAATAGTTTGTAATGGAGCAGTACTCTCCACCTTCACTTTCTAAGTCAGAGGAATGGGATAAACTGGTCTTCTCCAAAAGTGATCTCTCTGCTCTTTGGTGGAAGGGAGGGCATTGCTCAGAGTTCAAGGAGGAATTGATACACTGATCACTAAAAATGGGTGATTTGTGACAGAGACCCAAATATGGCAAGGTCAACTTTTCACTGCTGGGCTTCTCAACACCATCCTCATGTGTACCTGCATCACTTGGAAACGTCATATTCCTGAAGGTGAGACATTTATCTCCTCTGCCTTCAAGACCAGACAAACTAATTAGCGAAGGAACCTGAGGACTGTGTGAATTACAGTCATTTGGAGCATTCTGAATTACAGGCTTCCTTAAGATGATTTGGCTGTACTTCTCAATGCACGCACTTTGTTCTTCTCCGGGTTTCACCAAGGCATGTTTTCTGAATGCTGTCCTCTTGGTAACCTGCATTGAGCAAAGATAAATGCATGTACATTAGTAGTGGGGAAAAATGTAACAGGCAAAAATGCTTAAGCTGCTGCTCTCCTTTGATATCTTTTGATATGTTACCGCAACTTTTTTTTTAAAGTGTGAAAATACTCTTAACTAGAACTAACATTTTATGAGTCCATTATAATGAAGGGGATTTGATTGGATTATGACTGAATCAAAGACAAACATGCTTAAATCCTAGCAATGCCAATTAAAATCTTGTGACTTCAAAATGCTTACATTTGACTTGATGAAGCTCATTTAACAACACTGCCAACCAACGTATACTGCACACACCAAACCCTATCTCACTTTGAGGTGCTAAGTATTAGGAATAACCCAATGGTGCAATGGGTTAAACCCCCATGCTGCTGAACTGGTGACCTAGAGGTTTGCAGTTCGAAGCCATGGGTCAGGGTGAGCTCCCGCTGTTAGTCCTAGCTCCTGTCAACCTAGCAGTTCAAAAATATGCAAATGTGAGTAGATCAATAGGTACCACTTCAGCGAGAAGGTAATAAAGGCCATGCAGACATCGACCAAGGAGGTGTCTACTCCCCATAGCCAGGGTTGAGCACTGCCCCCAGAAGATGGAGATGAAAGGGGAAGGCTTTACCTTTGCTTTGTGTATTTGTGTGTCTTTGTTATCTCATTAAAGGCACTGAAGGTTTGCCTATCTGTGTATGTTGTAATCTGCTCTGAATCCCTTCGGGGAAATAGAGTGGAATATAAATGAAGTATTATTATTATTATTATTATTATTATTATTATTATTATTATTATTTGAAACACAACAAGATGAGTCCACAGCAAACAAGATCACTCTGCTGGCTTGGATCACACGTCGGACACTTCTCAAGTATCTAGGACTGTGTGATGTATTGGGGAATAATGCGTGCAGATCCCAGTAAGGTGGCCTTCTGCAGCTGGCAGATGGTGATTTTGTGAGTGCCGATTGTGTTTAAGTGCAGGCCAAGGTCTTTAGGCACTGCATCTAATGTGCCAATCATCACTGGGACCACCTTTATTGGCTTGTGTCAGAGTCTTTGCAATTCGATCTTTAAATCCTATTACTATTATTATTATTATTATTATTATTATTATTATTATTACCATTTGCCTATTCAATATTTTAGTCTTAGGTTCTGTACCAATAATTTTGCTTCATAAACTAGATATTCTAGGGTCCTTCATTTCTTTAAAAAATGCATTCTGTTCTATTAGATGCTGACTTGAACCAAATTCCACTCTAACTCACCCAAAATCATAAGACTTTCCCATTGACCTGCTCCAAACTACCAAGCTTCACCCTTCTATACAGGTGAAATAAATCTTAAGTTGGCAAGCTTGCTTTGTTGTCTTCTTTGGTTTGATACAGTCCTGAGAACAAGCCATATACAGCTTTCCCACATTTCATAATCTATAATTTAGGTACAAACAGTGAGACGTAGGAATGAATGAGCTAGGAGTGTTTTTGTGCATTAGGCGGAATATGGGGGAGGCTAAGGTTATACAAATCAGTATTGTACTGTTTTTGTCCATATATATGTGCAAAAACCCTAATGTAACACAAAAGCAAAACCTTCTGAATATGAGGGAGTGTTCCTTCTGGAGCTTTAGTTCATTACATGGAGGATTTTTTAAAAAAATGCACAAGCTGGAATCCACTAAGGCAGTTAGAAACATCTTCACAATCCTTGCATAGGGAGTGGTTGATATTCACTATCCCTGCATAACCTCTTGTTCAGGGGATATAGATATATATAGAGAGAGACAATTAAAGTTCCCCAATCCCCATTTACCAGGCGGCAATAGTAGCAGCAGCAGCTGCAACCTATGGGAATCTATTTCCTATTGATCAGAAAGCAGCTGACTGATAGATTTGTGCACGGATCTGTTTTTAGCAGGTCCCTTCGGCCATTTGGCTTCTCTGTTTTGTTCGGGTGCCCAATACGGCAAGGGCCCAGGCGTCATGGATTTCCATCCGAAAAGAGACCATGTTGCAGCCAATCACGGCTCCTCCCCCCCTATTCGGCATTACCGTTGAATCTTTTTGATTTTCCTTTATTTTCCTCCTGATTCTTTTTATTTAGTGGGACTGACAGAGTTGGGAACCTGAGGGACGGTGGGTGGGGTACACGTGTGCATGCGCATTTGAGGGCTTGGAGATGGAGAGTCAACATTTTACTTTCTTTTTCTCCTTCAGAAAATATTTCAAAAAGGTAATAAATATTATCATTAATAATAATAATCCCAGCAAACAAAATGAGAAGCCTACTTCTCCTCTAGAATACAAAGTAGAAACAGCTTTAAGGAAGCAAAACCCCAAGCAGAAAGGAGATTGGAGACAGTAGAGAAAACAGAGGGGATTTTTAAGGTAGTCCAGGGAGGATAGCTCCACTGAGCTCTGGGTCATCGCTCTTCTTTCTCTGGGTCTCCTTAAAATGCCTTAGCTGCGTGGCATGCTGCTGTTGGGAATGGGAGAGAAAGTGCGTGCACCTGCCTCTCCTCTAGAGTAGAAACAGCTTGGAGTTCAGAATGCTCTTTGATTGTAGGTGAACTATAAACCCCACCAAATACAACTCCCAAATGTCAAGGTCTATTTTCTCTAACCTCCCCCAGTATTCACATTTGGGCATGTTGAGTATTCGTGCCAAGTTTGGTCCAGATCCATCATTGTTTGAGTCCACAGTGCTCTCTTGATGTAGGTGAACTACATAGGAATTCTGTGTGCCAAGACTGGTTCAATTCAGTCTTTGCTGGAGTTCAGAATGCTCTTTGATTGTATGTGAACTATAAATCTCAGCAACTACAGCTCCCAAATGACAGCATCAATCTCCCCTTCAACCCCACTAGAATTCAAATTTGGGTGTATCGGGCATTTGTGCCGAATTTGGCCCAGTGAATGAAAATACATCCTGCATATCAGATACTTAACGTGATGATTCATAACAGCAGCAAAATTACAGTTGTGAAGTAGCAACAAAAATAATGTTATGATTGGGGGGTCACCACAACATGAGAAAACTGTATTAAGGGGTCGCGGCATTGGGGAGGTTGAGAACCACTGAGTTAGCTGCTTCCCAAGTCACAGGGAACAGATCCTTTTTGATCTGGATTACTTTATAAGACTTCAGATTCTCAATGGGAACGCTCCTCCATTCAAAATCTTTCTGTCTTTAGCGATGCCATTGCTCAACATTGCTCCTGTTTGCAGGGAATATGTATTTTTGTAAGGAGGGACATTCAACCATTCTGACTCCACCATTGCCCCTTCCAGTCTGAAAAGCGCAGCCCACACATTGCTTTACCACTTCAATGAGAATGTGGCCTAACAAAGGCAGATTAAATTGAATGTAGGGAAATGCTAAGGAAGAATGGGGAACTGCGAAAAGATATTCATTACTTTTACTGATCAGATGAAGGCTATTTTTATTTTATCACTGTGTTCAGGAAATCTTCCCCCACAAGTTCAGAGTGACTGACTATTTCCTCTCTCCCCTCTGCACCATAAAAGGGTCCTGCCTTATCACTGCCCTCATCTGTTGCGAGCATTACAAAGGCGTAGGAGTCACTCTCTGAAAAGCGGGATCTAGTTTATTAAGAAAGAAAAGCACAGCAGTTCAAAAGCTTTGCCTTGATATAAATCATCTATGTTAAGGAAACCCTGAGCCTTAGGAAGAAATTCAAAGAGTTCTGCAGCTAACATCCTCTTAGGAATGACAGTAACACGGCTCATCTCCGGCAAATAATTTTTAATTGGTCACTTCTGATGTCTTTGCAAAAGGGAGAAATTCATTGTTAACAAAGGCAAAAAGGCACATACACAAGCTAATCTAGATATACATTATGGTATTGGCTACACTGATGGTTATGCTTGGGATGCTGTGCATTTTCTGGACCGTATGGCCATGTTCTAGAAGCATTCTCGTCTGATGTTTCACTCACAACTATGGCACGTATCCTCAGAGGTTGTAAGGTCTGTTGGAAACTAGGCAAGCGGGGTTTATATATCTGTGGAATGTCCAGGGTGGGAGAAAGAACTCTTGTCTGTACAAGGCAAGTGTGAATGTTGCAATTGGTCAGCTTGATTAGCATTGAATAGCCTTGCAGCTTCAAAGCCTGGCTGCTTCCTGCCTGGGGGAATCCTTTGTTGGCCTGGATTGTTTCATGTCTGGAATTTCCCTGTTTTATTTACTGTCCTGATTTTAAATAATGGTAGCCATATTTTGTTCATTTTCATGGTTTCATCCCATCCTGGGAATTCCATTTTGGGCATTCCACAGATACAGAAACCTAAATTGCCTAATGTCCAAGAGATCTCACAACCTCTGAGGATGCCTGCCATAGATGTGGGCGAAACATCAGGAGATGGAACATGGCCATACAGCCCAGAAAACTCACAGCAACCCAATGATTCCAGACATGAAAGCCTTCGACAACACATTGTTAATGTTTTGATAATGTTTTTTTGGCCTTGTACTATTTTTTATACTATATGTTAAATGTTTTGAATAGTATTTATGACTGTTTTAATTGTCCTTTAATTGTTGTGGCATCAAATTGTTGCCGACTATGAACTTCTTTGAGTTGCCTCCGGGCTGAGAAAGGTGGTATACAAATATGGTAAATAAATAAAATAAATAAATTGTTATGCTTATTTCGGAATCAATCTCATTGGCTTATGGTGCATCCATACTGTAAAGTTAATGCAGCTTGACATTACTTTAAGTGCCATAGCTCTATGCTATGAAATCTGTTTTGCAAGCTCTTTAGCATCCCTAGAAAATAACTTTGAATTTAATAAACAAACCTAAAAGTCATCATGAGATTTAAAAAAAACTAGCTTTGGGCTGCAATCTGCTTCAGCCTTAACTTTGGAGGAAGCCCCACTGAACTCAATAAGACTTACTTCTGAGTAAAGATCTTAGGACTGTCCTGCAATTATTTAAATTTTCCTCTCTATAACAGTAGTGTATGAGTGCCAAAGTAATCTTACCTCTCCATATCACCAATTAAAACAAAGCCATTTCAGTTAATCAACTAGAAAAAGTAATTAACTCAGTAAAGCTTGAGGTCTTCCTTTTAATAATGGGTCAATAGAAATGGATATGACTGTAAATTGCTTTAGGTTAAAAAAAACCAGTTGTAACACATTCACATCTCTTAAGGTAATTATTCCTCAACTTCCTGCAAAGGTGAATTTCCTGGTTTTCTGAGCTGACAAAGAATGGTGGAGCTATTCATTTCCCATATTCAAAACCACAAACACACTTTCAGAAACATCAAACAGATTTTGGAATCATGAGATCTGAAAGCATAATACATGGAGGCTCCTGAATATATATATATTCCTTTTCCCTTTCAATTTGTGGCTTTGGGGAACACCGCTGTCACAGTTTCCCATTTGCTCTACAACAAAGAGGGCTGGAGAATTGCTTCTAAAATGATTTTTAAAAAAGATATCTAGCATTCTCACAGCAGCCCTTAAGCATCACACAACCCTTTCTTCCTTCTATTCCACACATTCTGATATGATTAATTCATCGAGTGTCCAAAAAAGGCTTTCAGTTACACACATAGGTAACGGAAGACTGAACTTTGCTTTAACAGATTGCGATGGAAACTTGCTCATTAGGGATTCTTCCCAATTAGTAACTGTTGTACTTTCAAGTTAATGTATGGGATCAGCGGCATGTCTTGTTTTTCTTTCTGGTCTTTTCTTTATCTAACACAGAGTTTCTCAACCTGGAGGTCGGGACCCCCAGGTGGTCTTGAAGGGGGTGTCAGAAGGGTTGCCAAAGACCATCACAAAACACAGTATTTTCTGTTGGTCATGGGCATTCTGTGTGGAAAGTTTGGTCCAATTCTATCATTTGTGGAGTTCAGAAGGCTCTCTGATTGTAGGTGAACTTTAAATCTCAGCAACTACATCTCCCAAATGTCAAGGTCTATTTTCCCCAAACCCCACCAGTGTTCACATTGGGCCATATTGAGTATTTGTGCCAAGTTTGGTACAGATCCATAGCTGTTTGAGCCCACGCTGCTCTCTCGATGTAGGTGAACTACAACTCCCAAACTCAAGGTCAATGACCACCAAATGCTTCCAGTATTTTCTGTTGGTCATAGGAGTTCTGTGTGCCAAGTTTAGTTCAATTCCATTGTTGGTGGAGTTCAGAATGCTTTTTGATTGTGTGTGAACTATAAATCCCAGCAACTACAACTTCCAAGTGACAAAATCAATAATCCCACCCCCAACTCCACCAGTATTCAAATGTGGGCGTATCAGCTATTTGGGCCAAATTTAATCCAGTGAGTGAAAACACATCCTGAATATCTGATATTTACATGATTCATAACAGTACCAAAATTACAGTTATGAAGTAGCAACAAAATTAATTTTGTGGTTGGGGGGTCAACACAACATGAGAAACTGTATTAAGAGGTCGCAGCATTCGGAAGGTTGAGAACCACTGATCGAATAGCCCTTGTCCAAAATTAGAGTTGGCACCAAAGTATTTCTGAAGGAAAATCTCAAGGTGAAGACACACCGGGTCTCAAGATCTAAGGCAACTGCATGGAAGCTTTGAAAAGACTGCTGACATTTCAGGATGTGTGTGCTTATATCTCTATCTGATATTTTTCCTGGAATACATTCCAATTCAATAAATGACATCTAGCACTTTTGTATCTTAAATAATCCCTGCATCAAGACTTTTCTTGAGCATAGGAACAGATGGAGTCTCATGTCAAGTGCCAGATGGAAACACAGGTAAGGGTTCGTCTTTCATATCTGTTGCTGTGAGATATCTCAATGAGAAGGTCATCAGAATCAGGGGGTTTGCAATAGCTCCTTGCCAGCAGATCTTGGGAGAAACACTCTTTCCAGTCACGCAAGATGAAATTCAGAGTTCAAAACTAACAGACCACTAATCGACAATGTTACCGGTAACATTTTATGTTTTGAGTAACAGTGGCATTCCACTGTGATTAAAAGAGACATAATAATGGGTAACATTTGTTACTTACATGATATCATGGAGTGTGGGGGTCAAATTATGCTATAATTTACAGCGACCCCAAGGTGAATCTATAGTTTTTCTGTGGTTTGGGACTTGGCCAAGGTGGTGTTTCATGGCCAAGAGGAGATCTGAATCCTCACCTCCATCAATGAAATGTCACACTGGCCCTGTTGTGTTCATTTCTATAGTTTAACTGCATTTTCAAATGTATCAACTAAAGTGTACTAGTAATACATTAACAATTTAATGCTAACTTGCTGTTCTCTAATGATTAGTATCACCGAGTTACTTAAAAATCACTGTGAAAAAAAATATTGGACCTTATTCTGTGCAAAACATGCACCGGGCATTTTCTACCCAAAAAAACCAAGTGCAGAAATGGACACAAATATCCAGAAATGTTGTCTACTGTTCAGGAGACTTGTTTTCAATACAGGAAATGTGTTTCTGCGAAGAAACGTTATTTTTCTATGCAAAATTCTGCTTTTGTATGGAACTTATGTTTCAAAAAGAACTTATTCTATGCAAAACGTGCACTAGGTATTTTCTGCCCAAAAAACTTTTGGATCTTTTTAGAGATCATAACCTTTTGGAAAACCAGACTCTCCATAGCCATTTGGATGTGTGGCCCTTTTTGGAGATCAATTAGCATTCAGACTATTTGGAATAATCATAACCTTTTTGTAAAGTATGATCTTCCTCAAAACAGTTATAAGCTTGCTTGAGTCAATCATCTCCTTAGTGGTAAATATCCACTAGTATTCATGCAAGGCAATTTAGGTTTCTCAGCTGTTAGACTGATATCCCTGGTTTTCTCTTTGAACTGTTAGGAACAAAAATATGCCAATGCATAAAATATATAGCAGATCTTCAGAAGTGTTATTTTAGTTGCCCCAAAAAAGTCTACTATCCCATAAAATATACTGTTTTTAAATCATGCTCTTATAAGACCAAAAAATAAGTAGTTTTCATTAAAAATATGGGTTTTTATATAAATGTTACTATATTGTCGATGTTTAATTTTTTAAGCTTTATGACTAAGTGTTCTTTTATGTTTATGTTTTACTTTGGTTATTTATAATTATATGTTATTGTCTTGCTATTATATTTTGTTTTTACATGTATGTATGGCATTGAATTTTGCCTTTATAATGTTGGAAACCGCTTTGTGTTCCCTTAGGGGGAGAAAAGCCGTATATAAATGTAGTAAATGAAATAAATAAATAAATGTTAACACAGTTAATTTATTTACAAAGTTCATGTATTCAGCATACAGGTACATTGCTTATTGGTTCAAAGTTTAAACAGTCTGTTCTTTAAGCATTCTGTTTCAGTCTCTTCTCTGTTGTATACAGACTAACACTCTCTTCTGATGCTTACTGACTGACTTACTGATACATACTGACTACTATACTATACTCAACTGTACTGATTTCTAAAATGGAGTCTCAGTTTGAATAGTCCCAGATCTGGTCACATGGTCTGTAGTCTTTCCCACAACCTCAAACAACATAGAGTTAAGGGGAAAACTGCATGCCAATATACACATACACTATAAGAAGAAATCTCAGTTATATACATAACAAATAACTGGTATAGGAGGCTTGTAGAGCGTTGCTATTTCCAACAAAAACAAAATGCAGAAATGGGCACAAATATCCAGAAATGTCTGCTGTTCGAGAAACGTGTTTTCGGTAGAGGAAATTTGTTTCTGCGGAGAAATATTATTTCTACACAAAATTCTGCTTTTTTGCACAGAAATTGTTATTTTTCCACACAAAACACCATACATTTCATATTAAGTTTACATTGTGAATAAAATCTATGCCATAACTCATAATGAAGGTAAACATTAATTCTTTCTGATTTGTATTCAAGGATAGATTTGGTTGGATAGGGTGGATCTGCCTAAGAGGTCAGTCTAAGGAGCTCCAGAAATGCTGGTTTGTCATGTTTGAACAGCATGCTGGTGCGTGCTTCCTGATCACTTCCCTTTGTACAGGTAAAGGCTAAGCAAATCACCAAGCAATGTTTATTGTGCTACCCAGATGCAAGCAGTGTTCTATTTCTAATTTGTCTCATAACAAATCAGAGAAGCAAACAAAAATCAAATCCTGGATTTATTATCAAGGTGGTTGGGAGAAAAAACAAGAAAGGCAACCATTGGGAAACAACACAGGAAAGCTATGAGGTTTAGTAGTTTCCACTGCAAGCAGACATGACAGAAGAACATGTCCTGACACATTGCTCTAACCAAAAAGGCAAGGTGCTTGCGATATGTGGCTTACCATGCCCAACCACAGCCTTTGTGTTAAAGGTTTCAGCTACCTAGAAACATGATGCTCAATTATTTATTTCATCTTGGGTTCCTTTACAAAATACAATTTGTATTTAGCGTGTGTAATATTTAACACTGTTTTTATCTTTTTACATCAGTTTGTTACCAATTGTGTGATTGGTGGATTCCTGTCTCTCTATCTGTTTCTGACATTTTATCTTGCTTTTCATATGGGAGGCTCAGAGGACCATGCAGGACATCTTCCATCTCATTTTATCTTGCTTATTACTTCATCACACTAGAGAATGAATCCACTTTAAATCAGGTTTCTGCCTCCTGCAGAATTCTGAGGTTTGTAGTTTAGTGAGGATGTTATTTATGAAATGTATGAAATTTATGAAATCAAGCTGAGAGATGATAAGTGGCCCATAGCCACTGAGCTTTAATGTTGGCAGAAGATCTGACCAGTATTTTTCTTACTTTGACAAGCATACCTAGTACACATCACTGTGTATCACCAAAATTTTGAGTTGGTTGTTTTTTTTATTGCTGCATTTACATTCACTTGACTGTTTTAATATAGTCATAAGCCATTTTGGACACTGTTTACTTAAAAGCTGGGAGATAGATATTATGCACAAATGAAAAACTATGGAAGATGAAAACTTTATACCACGCTAAGCAACTTGTCATCAAAGATAGGATAATATTTGTCAAAAAAAAAGGAAGATAAAAATAGTATATCTTGAGTGGAATGGAAGATTTTCCAGATATAGACAAAATTCTGGAGCATGGCTAATATGAATAAGCTGTCATATTGGCATTTAGAGCTGGGACAGAAGATGTAAATCTGTAGTTTGAAGACCTATGGAGAGTTCCAGATATAACATACTGAAAGCTGGGATGATTCCTTCCTAAAGTATGGTATTACACCAGATTTGGTCCTCCAGATGTTTTGGACTTCAATTCTCAGAAATCCCAGCCAGCTTACCAGCTGTTAGGAACTATGGGAGCTGAAGTCCAAAACACCTGGAGGACCAAAGGTTGGGAACCACTGTATTACACAAATGAGACATGGCCTCAACAATTTCCCTCTTCTCTGGCTTTGATATGGCTGCAAGGAGATCGGAGTATATAATTTCCATTTTTAACCAAACACATGTTAGTGTAGGCCACAGAACAATGGATTCGAACTACAGGGAAAGAGATTTAATCTACACACTGGGAAGAATTTCTGATGATCGAACTGTTGGAAAGTGGAATGCAACTGTTGTCTGAGATTATAGTGGTGTCTCCTTCTCTGGAGATTTATAAACAGTTGGTGGATGGTCATCTGTTGGGAGTGCTTTGATTGTGTATTCCTGCATTGCAGGAGGTTGGATGGCCCTAGGGGTCTCTTCCAACTCTATGGATCTGGTTTTAATTATATTGAAGTTACACAAATTTATTCACATGTAGAACAGAATGAACTTGCATTTTTAAAAACTCAAAATGTGTCATAAATTAAAAATTGATGGCATTGTCCATTCAAACACAGAGCTGTGTTTGGAACTATGAACCACATTGAACTACTGTATGTTTACACTGAATTAGGAATCAGCCAATACTAGAAGTTTCTGGTGCTACGAGGAAACTTGTTTGTTCAGTTTTAGTATCAGTTGAGTTCACCTGGTCTCATACAGCCAAAGAACCACATGATACCAGGTAAAGACTTGGCGTAAAATTAGGCATTTGATACTTTCCAGTTCTCCCAAAAACCTCATGAATTTTATGGGATCTTGCCAACAGAAACCTAGAAACTTATGACAGCATGAAAATGTTTCCTATGTGAATGATGAGCAAAAGAATTCCAGCTTCTTGGCTGCAGAACCTCCCTTGGCTTGTCCACAAAACTAAAAGTAGCATATTTATGGGAGTCCTGCCATAACAAATACCAGGACTCCTCTAGGGCAAATGAACATTTTCACAGCAGAATCAACCTTGTAAGATACACCACACCCTTTATTAATCATTACCTGTGGATTATCTGCATTCAGGTTCCCGTCTGCCCACACGTCAGCGACATCTGAGTTTATCATGGTTGGTTTAACGGCAATTGTTGGCTTTGAATAAGGCAAGGAAATTATGCCGTCACCCTCCAGAGGCGTACTCTCGCCTTTGGCTCTGGTTCCATTCAGATTCTGATTGAGACCGCAGCTACCTGCCAGGTCAAGAGGCGTCAGCGGCGTCGATGTTGGCAGTTGGTGGAAGTTTCTGGGGCAGAAGCAGTTCTTGCAGGAGCCAGGCTTCCAGATGTGTTCTACAAAATCACTGCACGCGGACATTTTCAAGCCCCCTTGCTTCACTTCGATGGCCCTCTGCATCTTGTATATTGAGCTTCGTTGTTCATTTTTCTCTGCTCCACTCTTTTGGCTGGCCTTAAAATGTTGGCTCGTCCTATAATCCAGTTATCTGGAAAGAAAGAATATGGCACTGCCATAAATGATGCTGCACTCTTCAATCTTTTGAACACTTACCAAACTTCATTGATTTCCTAGAACCCAACCCTTGTTTTTACTAAATGCAAGACAAAGTCTCCTCAGTTGGCATTTCCCATGAGTGTATACTGATTTTTCCCATAACAAGCAAATCATATTTATTTATTTACTTACAGTATTTCTATACCGCTTTTATCACCCCTGGCAGGGGGGGGGGGGGGCTCAAAGCAGTTTACATAGGCAATCAACACAAAATAATTTGCAAGCACCAATGCTCATGGGCCAGAAATTTCCAAACCATTCCAGGCACCCAGACAGGATATACAGGTGGGTGTTTAAGGAAGCAAGTTAATTAATTGTCTACACCAGTAGTTCTCAACCTGTGGGTCCCCAGATGTTTTGGCCTTCAACTCCCAGAAATCCTAGCAGCTGGGATTTCTGGAAGTTGTAGACCAAAACACCTGGGGATCCACAGGCTGAGAACCACTGGTCTACTCTATCATGGTTAAGGATATTGAGGAGCAGGCCTGCAGCCAGGAAAGGGCTATTAAGGGTTCAACCTTCACCTCCCAAAATGTTTCAGTAAAAAAAAAAACTCATGAATTTTAACTGGTTAACCAATTCATGAGCAAACCAATTTTTATTTTTAACCTGAAACATTGTGGGGGAAAGGAGGTTAACACTTAACCCTCCCTCTGGCTACAGGTCTGTTGGGGAAAGTTTTTTAAATTGTTTATTTATTTCTTTATTTATTTATCCTTATCCTGCCTTTTCCCCATAGGAACTCAAATCAGCTAACAGGGGGCCCATTCAGACAGACTGTGTTGGTTTTACCAGATGTGTCCAAATGATGTCTCCGGTTTCCCTTCCCTGTTTTCTTCTGAATTAATTAATTAGGTAAGATCTGGGTTTTACCAGGTGTGGGCCCACACAGCCTTCTCGGTCTCTTGGGTTCCAGGAGCCTGAAAAACCGAAAGGGATGCACCTGTCCGCCCAAAATTACCCCTTAAAATAAAAGAAAATTTACCTAGCTTCCAGGAGACCGGGGGGGGGGGGAATGGGGGACAAGGGATTTTCCTCCTTGGCCCCCCTATGTCTCCTGGCACATCATTTATGGGGGAGCTTCAGGGTTGCTGCATGCCACCTCAATAGTAAACGGGATTTCTGATTTCCTTTTCTCTATTTTTCCTCCCTCCTTCCCTTCCTTTCCTAGTTTTCTTCCTTCCTTCTGTTTCCTACCTACTTACCAACCTTTCCTCCTTCTCTCCTCCTTTCTCTCTTTTTCTACTTTTCTTTCTTTCCTTCCTTCCCCTTTTTTAAATTCTTTTTTTCCTACTTCTTTCATTCATGCTTCCCTCCTCCCTCCCCCTTTTCCCTACCTTTTTCTCTTTTTTTAACCTCTTCCTTCCCTCCCTCCCCCTTTTTCCTGCCTTTTTCTCTTCTTCTTTTTCAACCTCTTTCTTTCTTTCCTCCTTCCCTTTCTTTTTCCTACCTTTCTTTCTCTCTTTCCTGGTGCTCGATGGGTTGCATGCAGCCCATGTGTTGCATGTTGTGCAGGTCTGATCTAATCTATCCCTTATCCTTGTAAACCCAGCTGAACTTTATCCTAAATGTTTGAATAAGGTTATAAACATGTGGAACTGCAGCTTATTTTAAGTTCATCTATGGATAGTAAGAAGAAGCCAGGATGAAACCAAGAAGGTGCACGGCATTATGTGGTGAGGTGGGGAGTCTCACAACCTGATGGGGATTTGAGCTGGATGTGTCTTGCCAGTGGAATTCTAGGAAACATGACAAGAATGAAATTGACAGCTTTTCACATCCCTACTCCATATCCAGACTAATACAAGTATAAAAGACATTTACCATTAAAAAAACCCCCCTAATTTCTTAGGTGGAGGGGGGCAGCTGGAGGATCTCAGAGTCCTATTTTTGGATCTTTCAAGCCGTGCACTGGCTGCATCCTCCCTTGCATTTTGATGAAACCAAGGGTGACTTTATCAAAGCAGCATAATTACATATCAAGGAATCTCCTGGAGGCACTATTTAAATGTTTTAATCCACTATTTTTTTAAAAAAAAATGCTGATGTAGAATATTTAGGGAATCTGACATCTACACAACTCTGTAGCCAGCATGCAATCGGCAGCATCAGGCATGTTGCCGGGAGAGGGGGGGGGGGGCTCAAGGGGCTTCAGCCCCCCCCCCCCCCCAAATTCTCATGGTGGTTTGCGAAAAGGCCTTACTGGTGCATTATTTAAACTGTTATGTTTATTTATATCATGATCTGATCACCATACTCAATATATCCCATATGCATGGGGGTATTGGGGTAACGATACAAAAGGTTTGCTAGGGTAGACCCTCTTTCACTCAGACTCAGCCCCCCCCCTCCTGAAACAAACTCAGCCCCCCCCCCCCCCCCGCATCGAAATCCTGGCTATGGGCCTGGGCAGCATGAAGTACTCCCGCCCTCACTAGGAGTTCAATCTGCTCTGAAGAAGTCAAAGCTCTTTATTAACTTACATTACAATGGTTAATTAAAGCAGGGATGGGATGTGTACAGCCCTCCAGATGTTGTTGAACTATGTTTGCATGTTTTCCTCACCACTTGCTAAGATGACAGGGGCTGATGTGAGTTGCAGCTGAACAGCATCTTGAGGGTCATATGATTCCTACTCCTGAATTAGAACAATGATACCAACAGCCTCATCCAGCCTTACCTAATTAGTACCCACACAATTGTTGTTTAACAGTGATGCATTTGTCATTGATGTTATTGTTGTTGTTTACCTTCAAATCGACCCCAACTTATGATAACACCATCAGAGAGATTTCTTGGTAAGATCCATTTAAAGAATATATGTCTTATCAATTTGAGTTTAAAAGGTGTGATTTGCCCAGCGATTCAGCAACGTTTTACATAAAATATTTAAAGAAGTGGCATCCCACATACCCAATCTTCCCACAAAGCATTGACTTAACTTTTGAAGGAAGAATGTCACAGTATAAGGAAATAAGCAAAAACAATGACCTTGTGTTGAGCACAGAAATATGAAAACAGTTATTTGATGTGCATTTTTATCTAAGATGAAATAATTTTGCATGGTTGAACAAAGATGTGACCCAAATTCAGCTAACCTTTAGAATTCCTACACTTCTGAATACATCTCAGAAAATAACAGCTTGCCAAAATTGCCTGTAGGTTAACATTGTGTATCAAAATGCCTGTAGCTGAATGTATACAAATTTTCATATATTTGTATCGCAATATTAGGGATAAAATGCTTAAACTAAAACCGATATATTTGTATATCACAAGATGGAATGACAGCAGTATGAAATATAAATAATGACTGACACATTTTATGTAAGGGGAATCACATTGTTTCTGGCCCTTCCAATCTTTAGTAATTCTTCTCCCAGGTTAAATTTTCAAAGAAAGCAAAGCCAACGTACAGGATACTGGACTTGTCTGTCTTCATCTATTTTTTCTATTCTCTCTTTTCATATTTCTGTGCACCTATCACATCCCTCTTATTTCACTGTTTCCTCCACTGTCAAAACTCAGGCTATGTATTGCCGAAGGCTTTCATGGTTGGAATCACTGGGTTGTTGTAGGTTTTGGGGGCTGTATGGCCATGTTCTAGAAGCATTCTCTCCTGACGTTTCACCTGCATCTATGGCAGGCATCCTCAGAGGTTGTGAGACCTCTGCAGGTAAAATGTCAGGAGAGAATACTTCTAGAATATAGCCACACAGCCCCTAAAATCTACAACAACCCGAAAACTCAGACTGTTAAGATTCGTGGAACAGAGGATTGGCACTGAAAAATGGGGAAGATTTAAGCTGGTTCTTAGCGTCTCTATTGAGATCAACTGGATTTCAGAAGAAATGCTTAACATTATCAAGATCCTGCTGGAAGCATTCAGATTATTTTTAAATTCCACAATTTTGACCTTTAACAGCAAACATCCGGAACATGCAAGACCTATTGTCAATCTGAAGATAAGCGCCATATATCTCGCCCACAGAAAATACTTCATTCTATTATCTGATCACACTGCTTTTGTAAATATAGAGGAAAAGTAAAGTGCATACAGGAATGGGTTGGGCTTCTGAAGAAATATTTTTTGCATGATTCAAACAAGTACTTGATATATTTCTCCTGCAAAAGAAGCATTTTTTCCCTAAAAGTCAAAGCATCCAGCAATAATCAGACAAATGACGGATGTACAACATATGCCACCATGTCCATTACAAACAATGCTTGAGCTTGTATGTGTGCCTTCTAGTTGACTTATGGCAACCCCATAATGTATTTTCTTAGGCAAGGAATACTCGGAGGTGATTTGCCATTTCCTTCCTCTGAAATAACAGCTAGAGAACCTATTATTCATTGGTGGGCTTTCCTACATGGCTGAGAGGAAGCCACAGGGAGGAGGGAGCAAGCTTGTTTACTGCTTCCATGGAGATTAGGACAAGGAACAATGGCTTCAAACTACAAGAAAGGAGATTCCATCTGAACATGAGGAAGAACTTCCTGACTGTGAGAGCCATTCAGCAGTGGAACTCTCTGACCTGAAGTGTGGTGGAGGCTCCTTCTTTGGAAGCTTTTAAACAGAGGCTGGATGGCCATCTGTCAGGGTGATTTGAATGCAATATTCCTGCTTCTTGGCAGGGGGTTGGACTGGATGGCCCATGAGGTCTCTTCCAACTCTTTGATTCTATGGTTCTATGACCCCCTTAGTTTCCAAGATCAGGTAGGTTTTGATGTGTTCAGAGTATTTAGGTCCGAATGCTTGAGCTTGTGTTTCATATAAATACCGGGCAAATCTCTTATATATGAATTTGATAGCCACAGATTTTATTTATTTATTTATTTATTTATTTATTTATTTATGCGCTTGTATACCGCTAATATCTCAGCCTAAGTCGGCGACTCATTGCGGTTTACAACACTTTTCACATGTACCAAATAATTTTCACATGTACCAATAATCTCTCCTCTTGCTTCCCCCCGCCCCCACCCGGGGATGTATCTTCCAGTGCAATTCCATGGCATGCCTACAGCATAAGTATACTCATTTTCACCGAGGGTCACACTAACCTTATGGTTGCTTTGAAAAGGCCGTTTGTAATTGTAAGACTGTATAAATTATTGCCCTGCCATTGAAAGCCTGATGTGGCAGGCTGGATTCGGTCTGCGGGCCTTGTGTTTGACACGTATGAGATACAGGGTTTACCATCATCCCCAGCTTAGAATCAATGTGTTACAATAAAACATGTTTTGTATCTGCTATATATAGGCAGTCCCCAAGTTAGGTTCTGTAGGGTTTTTTTTTCATAAGTTGAATTTGTATTTAAGTCAGAACAGGTACATTTTTGAAGTGTAACTCCCGCCAAATATATTATTATATATTAGTTTTGGATAGTATAGGGAAGGGTGAACACCCTTGTGGTGTTGTTTTGCTCTCTGTGCCCCTGTTCAGAAGAGTTCACCTCACTTTCTGTCCCTGTGATAATTGGGTTTTGAAAATGTTGGCTTGTTGTGGAAACAAGGGTTGGTGATACAGCTTCAGAGGAGAAACCTTTTTTCCCATTATAACTCTTTCTGGTATGAATTTCTCTTCCTAGGGGTAGATCTCTCTCACTTCCTGTTGTCTCACTTCTGTTTGCAACTATGACTCATTGGTAAGTTGGATGTTTGTAACTCAGGGACTGCCTGTATATTTGTATATATTTGTATATACAGTATTAACGGTTTTCAGAAAAAAGGAGCAATTTTCTTCTCTTTGTAAAATAGATCTGGAAATAGGAAGTCAGCCTGAGCTAGATGGGGTCACACTTCATCTGAAAATGCAGATTCGCATTTTGGGGGTACTCCTGGATTCAATTCTCAACCTGGAAGCCCAAGTATCAGCAGTGACCAGGAGTGCTTTTGCACAGGTAAAACTAGTGTGCCAACTGTGCCAGTTCCTGGAGAAGTTGGATCTGGCAACGGCGGTGTTTGCCTTGGTTATATTCCAGTTGGACTACTGTAGTGAGCTTTATGAGCGGTTGCCTTTAAAAAGCGCTCAGAAACTATGAGGCAGACTAGGCTGAAAGATTGCAACTACCTGGCTCAAACTTTTGAACACAGGAATCCACATTTTTATTATTCACTGCACACTGTGTCAGGTACATCAAAGAGAACAATTCTAATCCTCAGATCCACTAGTTAGGCTAGACTGAATGTGGGATAAACTCACTCCCACTGGGATAGAGGGGTCCCGACACTGGAGGGACTCTGACCACTCTCATGTCCTGATTTTACCCATGGAAATTTCCACAAGTAGAAGGTTATTTGTTAGTCTGTTTTCCAACAATCCAGTCTAGTTCTTGGAGCCGCAATTTAAGACAGATATTGACAAGCTGGAACACGTCTAGAAGAGAGCAACCAAAATATTACAAGGTCTGGATGCCAAGCCCTATGAGAGTGGCTTAGGGAGCTGGGTATGCTTCATCTGGAAAGAGAAGGTTTGACCAATTTAAATATATGAAAGGATGTCATATGGAAGAGGGAGACAGCTCGTTGTCCGCTCCTCCAGAGGCTAGACAAAGAATTGCGAATTCAAGCTACAAGAAAAGAGAATCCACCTAAACATTAGGAAAAACTTCCTGGCACTAAGAAGTATTTGTCAGTGGAATATATAGTGTATCGTCTACAAACGTCATTCTTGACTTCTATAAAGATTACATCAGCATTGCCTCTGAAAAATCCTTCAAATCTCTTGGGAAGAAGATAGGTGGACAAACATCAGGGTTCTGGAAGAATCAAAGACCACCAACATTGAAGTCATGATCCTTCGCCATCAACTTTGTTGTTTGAATGCCCGATCACCATCTCCGAAAGCAGTTACTTTACTCTCAACTCAATAACGGAAAATGGAATGTTAGTGACCAGGAAAAGAGGTTTGAAGATGGGCTTAAAGTGAACTATAAAAAATTGTGGCATAAACACAGAACTGGGAAGCACTGGTGCTCGAGTGTCTAACAAGAGCTCAGCTGTTACTAAGAAGTCTGTGGATTTTGAAGAAACATGGATAGAGGACAAAAGGGAGAAATGTGCCAAGAGAAAGGAGCATCAAGTCAACCCCTGTGGAAACCACTTTCCATCTGGAAATTGATGTCCTCATTGTAATAGGTCATGCAGATCCAGAATAGATCTCTACAGTCACTTATGGACCCATCACCAAGATTCTACTTCTGGAAAACAACCATACTTGGCCATGAGGGATTGCCTATAATAATACCGTGAAAAAGAGGCTGAATGGCCATCTGTTAGGAGTGTTTTCATTGTGTATTCCTACTTGGCAGTTGGGGCTAGAGTGGATGACCCTTGTGGTTTCTTCCTGCTTTATGATCTTATGATTCTACAACCATAAATAGGTTATTTCAGTGGTGTGGCAGTTTTGGGCTCAAGAGCTACCTGGACTGGATTCTAGAGGTACACCAGTTTGAAACATCTAATGAGGGGTGACAGATGTTATTAAATATCCACAGATAATCCCTATATCTTCTGCCTTTCTAGGGCAGGCTAGATCTTGGGATGAAGTAGCAGATCTATCACTTTCTGCTTCTCTAACCATAAGAGTTTCTTTGTATGTCTACAAACCCATCAAATACAAGTAAATTAAATCACAATACTTGAGGAAAAAGCAATAAAACGTTGTACTAAAAGCTGTATATGAGTGTTCTAGAGAGTACAAAAGCTCTCTGTGTTAATAACCTTCCTTACCTGATCATTACCGTCAACAATTACTAAACATTCTAGAGCAGTGCTTCTCAACCTATGGGTCCCCAGATGTTTTGGCCTTCAACTCCCAGAAGTCCTAACAGCTGGTAAAATGGTTGGAATTTCTGGGAATTGTAGGCCAAAACAGGTTAAAAACCACTGTTCTAGAAGGGGAAAATTAATCACAAAGATCAGTACATCAAATCTGCTTTGGACTTTTCTAAAGGCAAGGAAGAGTGGAGCAAGGTATATTAATAATATACAATGTGATACAGTATAAAAAGTACACAATGCTATTTCATTTAATTATACAAATCTGGAATGAAGATAAAGTTAGAGCAAGCCAATCTTTCTCCCTCATCATTCTGGCCTCAAGAAATCTATTTCATCGACTGCCTATTGCGTGGAAAATATTTGCTTTACTGAAGCAGATTTTCCAATTTAACATATGCTCAGTGCATTCTATAAACAATAAAGAAAGGAAAAATGATGAGCATAATTAAGAATTGTGTGGCAACATGCCATAGTTGTTCTATTATTATATTTTACGATCTCTAAAACTGTTCTTTGTTCCTTTCCCCCCTCCTGATTCCCCGCAACCTCCAACTAGTCTTGATTCATAGTCCAACAGTTAATTGTTTTCGATCCCTGAATGCCTCTTCCCCAGCAGAGTCAAAACTCTCTTTTCACACTAGTAATTGGATCACAAAGAAGGAGACAAAAGAATTATAATAGAAAATGTTAATTGCCCTCATTTTAAAAACTAGCCACACTGCTAATCATAAAGCTAAATGATGATTAGCCGAGAAATGTATTGTTATGACTCATAAGGAAAGCGGAAAAAAGTAATTAACATTTGAAACTTTCAACTGAACTATCAAAAGGCATCAAATAAAAATGCATGATAGAGTCATTCAGATGACTATCTACTTGGCATCAGTTCCAGTTGTTAGCATAATTATTCTGGAATAAATAGACTACAACCTGTGTTCTCAGGCTGCTACTTGCAAATAGTTTAAGAACTTGGTCACCTCTGCCAAGAATAATACATGATCAGATGCCAACTCTGGACCTAAAGCCCTTCAAAAGGGGGCACAAGCAGGATACAACATTTCCCCCCTTCCACACTATTCACAGTGAATACAAAAACACACTTGTTTTGAGCAACATGAACTCTGGCAGATGCACTGCAAACTCACTGTGGCTTGTTCACACAAACAATACTCACTGATGAACCAAGCCGAAGAGAAGCTGGTTCCAGGTGCATGCAATTCAACACTGGTTGATCATGATGCTAAGTGATCAAAATGTAAAATATCTTGTAATTTTTCAATTTAAATTTTTTTACAAAGGTTTTCAATATGATTTAAAGGCTCATTCACTGCATCTCTTTGAACACACTGTCTGATTTTGAAAGCTAACCAGTGTTTTGTCTGGGAGCGCCTTGAGTTTGTGAACGGAAAGTAAGAAACTCCATCATTTACAGTACAGTTCCTGTATCTGCAGAAGTTACATTCCTGGACTTTGTAGGGATATACAATGCCATGGGTAATAGCAAGCCCTATGGATTTCTGGTCCAAGAATACCAGAATCAGGCTGCAAAACCTAGGAAATGCCTGGAGAGAACATGGATAAATGAAACGGTGGGTCCTAATCCAACAGACATGAGGAGTGGTACTGTACTCTATTGTATTAAAAAGTACCAGGAACTGTAACAAAATGTGGATAGCACAGTGCTCTCAAGCTACCCCACCAGAAAACACGCATTTCAGGTAAAGGCTGCATACTGTGCACAGATTTTCCCTTTCATTGCCACAGCCATTACTTTCTGCTCTATTATTATTATTTGAAACACAACAAGAGCATCCACAGCAAACAAGATCACTCTGCTGGCTGTTTTATTGGATCACACGTCGGACACTTCCCAAGAGTCTAGGACTGTGTGATGTATTGGCGAATAATGCGTGCAGATCCCAGTAGGGTGGCTTTTTGCAGCTGGCAGATGGTAATCTTGTCTGCGCCGGTTGTGTTTAAGTGCAGGCCAAGGTCTTTAGGCACTGCGCCCAGTATGCCAATCACCACTGGGACCACCTTGACTGGCTTGTGTCAGAGTCTTTGGAGTTCAATCTTTAAATCCTCTTATTGTGCAAGCTTTTCCAGTTGTTTCTCTTCAATCCTACTGTCACCTGGGATTGCAACAGAAATGATCCACACCCTGTTTTTTAACACGATTGTGAGGTCAGGAGTATTGTGCTCCAAAACTCTGTCAGTCTGAATTCGGAAGTCCCAGAGTAGTTTGACATGTTCATTTTCTGTAACCTTTTCAGGTTTGTGATCTCACCAGTTCTTTGTCGCAGGCAGATGGTATTTGTGGCACAAGTTCCAATGAGTTATTATTATTTTACTGACACAAAAACACAATATGTCACAGCAAACGAGAGATATATGCTGGATTTCGTATCGCAAAACCACAAGTTGAACACTTCCCAAGAGTCTAGGACTGTGTGATGTATGTATGCGCTCAGATCCAAGTAAGGTGGCACAGATCCTTTTATTATTATTATTATTATTATTATTATTATTATTATTATTATTCCTTCCTACTTCCCCAAGGGGACTCAGGGCGGTTTACAACAGATATTGACAAACATTCAGTGCCCTAACTAGCTGAACAAAGAACCAAACTCCTAAATCCCAAAAACAAATCCACATCTATATCAAAACTAGTAATACATTATCAAAAATTAAATGGTAAACATGATAAATGTTTGATTTCACAACTAAGACTTAGGGAGACAAAACAAGAATCCAAAAAACAAAACAAAACAAAACAAAAAACAAAACCCAAGATAAAGTTTAACATTTTAAAAAACATTTTTACAACCTGCAGCTAGCATGACCTGCCATTTCTACTCCATGGTGATTATGTATGATATTCCATGCTCCTCCTCTCTGTACGCTTGAAAGCATAAGAAAGTTTTTAATTGTGTTTTAAAAGGGAGTAAGAAGAGGGCTGTTTTTATCTCTTTAGGGAGAAAGTTCCAGAGGAGAGGAGTAATCATGAAGAAGGCCCCCTCCCTCGTTCCCACCAACTGTGCTTGAGATGGGGGTGGGACTGAGAGCAGGGCCTCCTCCACTGATCATAGTGCCTGAGCAGGTTTGTTTGGGGAGATGAGGTTTACCAAATAGTCTGGACTCAAACCATTTAGGGCTTTAAAGGTAAAAACCAGCACTTTGTATTTAGCCCAGAAGCAGAGCAGCAGCCAGTGGAGCTGCTGCTGCTGCTGTTGTTGTTGCTGCTGCTGCTGCTGCTACTACTACTACTTTTTTTTAATCGTGTCAGGAGCGACTTGAGAAACCAAGTCATTTCTGGTGTCAGAGAATTGGCCGTCTGCAAGGACATTGCCCAGGGGACGACCGGATGATTTGATGTTTTTATCATCCTCATGGGAGGCTTCTCTCATGTCCCCGCATGAGGAGCTGGAGTTGATAGAGGGAGCTCATCCGCCTCTCCCCGGATTCGAACCTGCGACCTCTCGGTCTTCAGTCCTGCCGGCACAGGGGTTTAACCCACTGTGCTACCGGGGGCTCTCCACTACTACTACTAATAATAATAATAATAATAATAATAATAAACCAATAACAAACCAAGACAACAATAAGTTTCAAACCAAATGATTATCCTCCATTCCTGCTTTCTATTTTCAGAAGTGTACCTGATTGGGGCTATTCTTGAGGTGAGTATGAGCTCTTTTGACTGATAGTTGTTTTTATCCCTGTTTTGATGATCTTCCTGGGAAGTAGCCCCTCTTTCTCTTCTTGACCAATTCAGTTAAACCCCTTATCAGCACTCCCCCTTTCCTCAAATACTGAACTAAGGATTGAGGCCAAGTTTAATTACTGGGATAATTTTGCCTTCCATCATTAAATTCTAATCAACCTTTCAAGATTTATTAAAATTAGCATCAATAGAGCCAGAGATGATTCTAACCTCCTTTCTTATCTACTGCTGCTCTGAATCTGTGAGTGCGTGTGTGTGTACACTCTGAAACTAAGATTTTGCTAACCACTTAACCATCTTCTGGTACACACGTGCCCAAAGGCAAGATATCATTGTTGTGTGCCTTGAAGTCATTTCTGACTTACGGGAGACCCATAGGCAGAACTGCCACAGGATTTTCTTGGCAATATTTGCCTTTGCCCTCCTTTAATGCTGAGTGTGACTTGCCCAAGACCACCCAGTGGACTTCCAAGTCCCCAGAGTCATAGTCCAATGCTCACACCCAACACTACTGATTATTTAAGGCTTTGGTATCTAGCAGATGCAGTTCAGTATCTCTCCTTTTATGATGTCTGTCCATACAAGTCTCCAAAACCAGTAGCTAGATTGCTTATGTAAGTAAGTTTTATTGATTAGCCTATTGGCCGTATCAAAACATTCGACAAACACATATACATACACATACAGTACAACATAAAGGCTGAATTGCTTATGTTTACAAATCAGAGACCTCCATGAACTCTGATCAAAACCAGGCCAGCTCAGCACTTGCATATTGAAGACTGCGCTTCCTCGATTGCATCTATCTATCTGTAATGCACTCTTCTTATTGGCTCCAAGAATTACCATCTTTCCCAATGAATCTTTTCATGATACATCCAGAATATGATAGCCTCTTTTTAGTGTATTTGGCTTCTCATGAGCTTTCAGGCTGAATTTGGTCTCATGTGTCTTTTTGGTAGCTCATGGTATCCGTGGTACTCTGTTCCATCAGATTTCGAAGGCGATGATTCTCTTGTTTTGAAGGTACTGAACTATACACTACTTGGGGATAATAGAAATTGTTGCCCAACACATCTGGGGGACATCTGGCTGGTGAAGGGTATACTAAGCATTCCTGAACAAAAATGTTCTGCTGTTCCTTATCATCTAGTTCTCAAGGCATCAAGTTTTGCTGTAGATTGGTCATCCCATTCAGTTATGAGAGCTAATAATAATTAACAACTAAATACTTGTGTCTTCTGTGCATTTTTACATTTTTTAAAAAATCAAGAGCAACTTGAGCTTCTGGTGTGAGAGAATTGGCTGTCTGCAAGGACGTTGCCCAGGGGACGCCCAGATTATGTGATGTTTTACCATCCTTATGGAAGGCTTCTCTCACATCCCAGCATGGGGAGCTGGAGATGACAAAGGGAGCTCATCCACGCTCTCCCCGGATTTGAACTTCCGACCTGTCTGTCTTCAGTCCTGTAGAACAAAGGTTTAACCCAGGGGCCCTCAAACTTTTTAAACAGAGGGCCAGATCACAGTCCCTCAAACTGTTGGAGGGCCGGATTATAATTTGAGGGGGAAAAAAACATGAATGAATTCCTTGTTATACTGCACATACCTTATTTGTAATGCAAAAAACATTTAAAAACAATACAATAATTAAAATGAAGTACAATTTTAACAAATATAAACTCATTAGTATTTAAATGGGGAGTGTGGGCCTGCTTTTGGCTGATGAGATAGGATTGTTGTTGTTGTGAGCTTTCAAGTCATTTCAGACTTAGGTTGACCCTCAACAAGGGCCAGGTAAATGACCTTGGTGGGCCGTATCCAGCTCTCGGGCCTTAGTTTGAGGACCCCTGGTTTAACCCATCGCGTGCTTTTAATGGCCATCACCTTTACCATAAAATCTGTTCAAAATTCCTTTTCCTGCATTATAAGTTTAGGTTTTGAACATTAATTCTGGATTATACTTGGAGTAGAGAGGGAATACTGGTGTTGTATAAAGTGTGAGGCCTGTATTCATAGATACATTTCAAGAAATCCAGTGGATACCTGAAACTATGAAACCCTATATTTGACTATACTTTGACAAGAAACATACCATAGAATTGCATTGGACGATCTAGAGAGCCTCACAAACATTTCCAGTGAGTGGGATATTTTTTGGACTTTGAGTGAAACCATGGATAGCAAAACATGGATAAGAGGGTTATACTGTACTGGCAGTTTCTGATTGCTCACTACCTCAATTTGCGTAAATGTTAATTTGCTTGGACAACTTGCATTTCAACTGGCATCATCTTTATGCCAAATCTGCATAAATGGGCTATTTTGGAGCCAAAAATGTGATTACATCCATATTTGATATGTAAATTTATACTGCCTATTGAATTATGGATTATACAATGGATTAAATGCAATAGAGATAAGCTATGTTTGCTTCTGCAGTTTCATTCAAATTAACATCCTGTACAATAGGCTGGGAATTATACTGCTCTCCAGATGTTGGTTGACTGCTCTATCCAATATTCTTCATCATTGGCTATGTTGGGGCTTCTGGGATTTGAAGTCGGTCCAACATCATTGAGGAGAGGGCACTAATCAGATTTGCACAAATAAACATATGTACTTTAGTATGAATGCCATACTAAAGGGTCAGCAAAGGAGGAGTTCCTAAAACACAAGGGTACACCTACACTTTAGAATTAATACAGTTTGACCCCACTTTAACCGCAATGGCTCAGTGCAATGGAATCGTGGGAGTTGTAGTTTTCCTCATCTGCCAAAGAGTGGTGGTGCCTTAGCAAACTACAACTCCCATGACTCCACTTTAACTGCATTGAGCCATGACAGTTAAAGTGTAGTCAAACTGCATTAATTTTACAGTGCAGATACACCTATGTTTAAAATCTAGCATCTCAGGAAGAGGAAGGTCACTCTATAAAGTGCAAGACTTCACATGAAGGACATATCCTAAATACTTATTACTTAGGCAATCCCTCATAGCCTGAGGATGATGGTCCTCCAAGTGTGGTGTCTTGGCAGTGGGTCCGTAGATGGCTGTGGAGACCTATTCTTGATCCACATGTTCTCCCATAGTGAGGACATTAATTTCCAGGTGGAAGGTGGTCCCCGTCAGGGTTGGCATGATGCTCCTTCCTCTTGGCCTCTTTCTCCCTCCATTCGTGCCTCTTCAAATTCTGCAGCACTGCTGGTCACAGCTGATCTCCAGTTAGAGCACTCAAGGGCCAAGGCTTCCCAGTTCTCAGTGTCTATGCCACAGATTTTAATGCTGGCTTTGAACCCATCTTTAAATCTCTTTTCCTGTCCAACAACACTACATTTCTCATTCTTGTGTTGGGAGTATAGAAACTACTTTGGGAAATGGTGATCGAGGATTCGGACAATATGTCCAATCCAGTGGAGTAGATGGCGTAGGAGAATCGCTTCAAGGCTGGTGGTCTTTGCTTCTTCTGCTATGCTGACATTTGTTCGCCTTTCTTCCCAAGAAATTTGCAGGATTTTTCGGAGTCATTCCAGGAGCTGTGTGTGACGTCTGTAAACAGTCCACGTCTCGCAGACATATAGCAAGGTTGAGAGGACAATAGCTTTATAAACAGGCACCTTGGTCTCCCTATGGATGTTCCGGTCCTCACTTGCTGCTTCATTCGGAAAAATGCTGCACTCTCAGAGCTCACGTGGTGTTGTATTTCAGTGTCAGTGTTGACTTTTATGGAGAGGTAGCTATCAAGGTTCAATTGCTGAGCACCAACTCCCAGAATCAGACATTACTAGACTTAATGTCAGGAGAAACCTTTATCCTTTGCCTTATAAGTGTATAAAACAAACTGCATCACAACAGTGTGCTTCAAATAAAACTGAAGTAAAACATTATGCAAGGTGAGATTCCTTAGACTAAATGCAGCCTTATAGACATGCTCAGTGGTTTGCTAGCTGCCTCCCCTTTTTGCATTACTAGATAAGGGATAAAGCAAAGTATGCCCCTAGTGTATCACCAGATACAAAAACTATACAAAGTAGGCTGACAGGGTGTACTGGCTCAGTGAACCAATAAAGCACTAATAATCTAATTGACAATAATGACTTTATTGTCATTAATTAAATGTTTCAAATGTTTAAAAGCAATGCTTTTGGTTTGGAAAGATTAGCCATTTATAAGAAACATTGCCCAGGGGACACCCGACTGTATTTACTCAGTCTTTGAGGAGGCCCACATTTTGTGTGACTGTGGAGCAGAACAGACAACTCTGCATCTCTATGTTTGTCCACAATGCCCTTCCTCATGTACAGAGGAAGAATTGTTGGAGGCTACAGACAAATATAAAAAGATATTTACCTGCCTGTGCTCCTTCTATTTTTATCAGTTTTATACTAATTTATGCAATGCTTTTGATACGAAATAAATAAATTGTCATTAATTGCAAGTTAATAACAATTTGCAACTGAATCCGTTTCTAGCCCGAGGGCATGTTTTCCTGGCCTTCCTGTGATAGCCTTTTCTTAATGGCACAGATGGAAGAAAGAAAAAAAACAATTTAAGACCAAACCTACAGAACCTCTCTTGTTCTTAACCTGTACTTGCTTACCAGGAAGTAAGGCCAGTCAACAAAGCAGGGCTTACTTCTAGAGAGGGTCTAGGAAAACAAATATGACAGGCGCTGGAAATGAAAGCCCAACTAGACCAGGTATGGGCAAACTTTGCTCCTCTCGGTGTTTTGGACTTCAACTCCCAGAAAGCCCAGCCAGTTTACCTGCTGTTAGGAATTGTGGGAGTTGAAGTCAAAAAAATCTGGAAGGCCGAAGTTTGTCCATGCCTGAACTAGGCCTAAACATTCGGAAGAACTTAGAATCACAAAAACATAGAGTTGAAAGAGACTTCGAGGACCATCTAGTCCAACCGCTTGTCAAGAAGCAGGAAAATCGCATTCAAAGCACCCCAGACAGATGGCCATCCAGTCTCAGTTTAAAGGCCTCCAAAGAAGAAGCCTCCACAACACTCTGGGGCAGAGAGTTCCCCTGCTGAACAGCTCTCACAGTTAGGAAGTTCTTCCTAATGTTCAAGTGGAAGTTCAGTTAGGAAGTTCTTCCTAATGTCATTTCCTGTAATTTGAAGCCATTGTTCCACATGCTAATCTCCAGGGCAGCAGAAAACAAGCTTGCTCCCTCCTCCCTATGACTTCCCCTCACATATTTATACATTGCCATCATGTCTCCTCTCAGCCTTCTCTAACCGTGCCCAGCTCTTTAAGCTGCTCCTCATAGGGCTTGTTCTCCAGACCCTTGAACATTTTGGTCACCCTCGTTTGGACACATTCCAGCTTGTCAACATCTCTTTTGAATTGTGGTGCCCAGAATTGGACACAGTGTGGTTTCAGGTGTGGTCTGACCAAGGCAGAATAGAGGGGTTGCATATCTTCCCTGGATCTAGACACTAGACTCCTATTGATGCAGGCCAAAATCCCATTGGCTTTTTAAACCCCGCATCACATTGTGGGCTCATGTTCAACTTGTTGTCCACAAGGACAGCAAGATGTTTTTCTTGGAGTCCTTGTGTATTCCATCATCGAACAGATCTTTTTAAAGGTATGGTTCTCAACCTGTGGGTCTCCTGATGTTTTGGCCTTCAACCCCCAGAAATCCTAAGAGCTGGTAAACTGGCTGGGATTTCTGGGAGTTGTAGGCCAAAATACCTGGGGACCCTCAAGTTAAGAACCACTGGTTTTCATGTTTGAAACAGTAATGGGGGTGGAGTGTAGGGGACAGTTCCATCTTGTTTCCTGCATATGTCATCAGTTGGGGACCCCTCCCCCCACCACCAACCGCTGCTCTTGGCCAGAGTGAAGCGGGGGGGGGGGGGGGCAGGGGACAGTTCCACCTTGTCTCCTGTGCTATGCTAATAATATAATGCAATGCAATGCAATATAATACAATACATATACATATAATATTTATATTATAATGTAATACAGTATAATACTAATAATAATATATTATAATTATATATTTTATATTACATATAATATTATTAATAATATTACAAAATAATGGTATAGTACAATATAGGTAAAGGTAAAGGTTGTCCCCTGACATTAAGTCTAGTCGTGTCCGACTCTGGGGGTTGGTGCTCATCTCCATTTCTAAGCCGAAGAGCAGGCGTTGTCCGTAGACACCTCCAAGGTCATGTGGCCGGCTTGACTGCATGGAGCGCCGTTACCTTCCTGCCGGAGAAGTAACTATTGATCTACTCACATTTGCATGTTTCCGAACTGCTAGGTTGGCAGAAGCTGGGACTGACAGCAGAAGCCCATGCTGCTCCTCACATTGGAACCTGCGACCTTTCGGTCAACAAGCTCAGCAGCTCAGCGGTTTAACCTACTGCGCCACCGGGGGCTCCATAGTACAATATAGTAATATTTAATACTGATACTGCACTACGCTAATAATATAATGTATTGTATGCATGTATATCTTGTAAGCCACTCTGAATCCCCTTCGGGGTGAGAAGGGCAGCATATAAATGTCGTAAATAAATAATTTGGGACTACAGGCATGGAGTAGATTATTTCTTTCTGAGAGCCCAGTGAATTTCCATTTCTGGGAGTTGTAGGAGAAAACATCTGGGGTTGAGAACCACTATCTTAAAGGCAAGACCTGTTTGATAATGGGATATGCTGACTCCTCTGGCGGTTTTAAAGCAGAGGCTGGATGGCCATCTGTTGGGAGTGCTTTGATTGAATGGGGTTGGACCTGATGGCCGTGGGGGTTCTCTTCCAACTCTAGGATTAAATGATTCTAGGCAAAGTTTCAAGGGAACACAACAACTTCAGAGTATAATTGAGCAACTGGCAAAGGCAGAGAAAAACCTTGCAGCGAAATATGGAATAAGGCTTTTTTTCCCCTCCACACAATATCCAATTACAGTCTGGAGTTTAAGTAGAAAAAATATCCTTTGGCTGTTCAGAGAAGTCTGGTTTGAAACAGGCAGGATATTAGGAAGCTCTAGGTCCAGGAAAGCAGCCCGGCCATGTGCTGCTTCTACGAAAGTACTTGCACAGGCAAGCAAGAGGCGCGTTCACAGTGCAGAACAGGCATGGGCAAACTTTGGCCTCTCCAGGTGTTTTGGACTTCAACTCCCACAATTCCTAACAGCTGGCTGTTAGGAATTGTGGGAGCTGAAGTCCAAAACACCTGGAGGGCCAATGTTTGCTTATGCCTGCTCCAGCAGCTGATCCGAGGCAGCTCACTGGGGATGTGGGAAAACTTGCAGGGAATGCCTGGCCACAACTTGGGCTCCCTGACCATCTGCTGGGGAAGGTTTCAGCGCCAGTCCCTGGACGCCAAACAAAGAACGGGTGCTCTTACAACAGAGAGGAAGGCGAGCAAATGGAAGGGTGCATGGCTCCAAAACAATATCCACGAGTGACCACCAAAAAAAAGGCGAGAGCAAAAGTCTGGAAGAAGGGATCCAAGGCTCGCTTGACTCCCTAATAATAATAATAATAATTATAATAATAATTATTATTATTTATACCCCGCCACCATCTCCCCAAGGGGACTCAGGACAGCTAACATGAGGCCAAGCCCAACAATACAGAAATGCAAATAAACAACATACAACGACAGTGAAATATAAAAGTAAAAATTCAAGAAACAATATAAATAAACACCGACAATATAAAATCGCAATAATTTAAACACAGAAAATAAATCACAGTGGGCAGGGATTAAAAGTTTAAAAACACTGGGTGAGAAGGAAATGTATTGTATCTGGACAGGGGATCAGAGGGATGAAAGTAGGCTTCAATCCCTCTGATCCCTCTGATACTTTGCACTAGTAGATAGAAAATAAAGTGCTTCTGAGGACATTATTTTGCAGGGTTTGGTCAGGTCAGAGGTTATAGTTCAGTTAATCATTCCTTAAAGGCACACTGGAACAACCAAGTGTTCACGCTCTTCCTAAAGACTGCCTAATTTCTCTGGGGAACGAATTTCAAAGCTGAGGGGCCACCACAGAGAAGGCCCTCTCCCTCATCCCCACAAGTCATGCTTGCGATGGAGGCAGGAGCGCGAGGAGGGCCTCTCCAGAAGATCACTACCAGTTTCTGGATCCAAATGATTGCCTCTGATATAGCAGTGTAGACTCAAAGGGTCCTTCCACACAGCCTCAGGATATCAAGGCAGAAAATCCCACAATATCTGCTTTGAACTGGGTTATCTGAGTCCACACTCACATAATGTGGGATTTCCTGCCTTTCTATGCTAGGATATAGGTCCCAGTTCGAAGCAGATCACCTGGATTCAGAAACTGGATTGATATGACAGTGTGGATCCCCATAGGAGGCACTTCCAGGGCCCCATCTCTTCTCCCCCTGTGATGCATTCTAGGGTCAGTGTAGTAGACCCACACACTGCCATCTCAATGCACCCTTTGAGTCTACACTAACCGTATCGATCCCAAAGCGCCAAAGTCCGGTCTCGGGGTGTGTGGAAGAGGCGATCTCCTTCCCCAGCAGCAGGGAAACTTTCTCCTCCTCGGGCTCCGGGACTCCAAGGGAAAGCTCTAGGAGGCAGCGCTGCGTGCTCAGAATGGGAATGAATGGAAGGGCGGGCGGGCGGGCGGGCAGGGGGAGAAGACCTACCTTGGCGACGTGCATCCGCAGCGCCATGAAGCCTTCGCCTCTTCGGCAGGAAGGCTGGAGAGCTCGAGGGAAGCGCTGCTTCTTGCTCCTCCGCGCGCTCAGGGTCAGCCTCGCCGCTGAATGGGAAGACGAGCGCGCGCTCGAGCGCCCGCCTGCCTGCGCGCGCGCCTTTGCTGCTCCTCGTGCGCGCGCGCACTCCAGCCAGCACTGCCTGGCTGCGGGATCCCGGCGGCGGCAGCTCCTCCTCCTCCTCCTCCCTGTCTCTCATTCTCCAAACAGACCCTCCTCCTCCTCCTCCTCCTCCTCCTCCTCCTCCACCTCCTTTTGGCCCCAGGCTCTCCGCCTCCCTTTCGCCAGCCGAAGCCTTTGCAGCAATATATGCCCCTGCCTGGTCTACACCGTGGAATTGTTCCACAACATTGAACCATGACAGTTAAAGGGGTCCCCCATAGGCCATCCAGGCCACCCTCATTTGGCAGTAAAGGAAGACACCATCAAAGCCCTCCCGACAGATGGCCATCTAGTTGGAAAGGAGCCCCAAAGGCTATCCAGGCCACCCTCATTTGGCAGTAAAGGAAGACACCATCAAAGCCTACCAGACAGATGGCCATCTAGTTGGAAAGGAGCCACAAAACGCCATGCAGTCCATCCTCATTTGGCAGTAAAGGAAGACACCATCAAAGTCTTCCCGACAGATGGCCATCCAGTTGGAAAGGAGCCCCAAAGGCCATCCTGTCCAACCTCATTTGTCAGTAATGGAAGACACCATCAAAGCCTACCAGACAGATTGCCGTCCAGTTAGAAATGAGCCCCAAAGACCATCCAGCACAACCTCATTTAGCAGTAAAGGAAGACACCATCAAAGCCTACCAGACAGATGGCCATCCAGTTAGAAAGGAGCCCCAAAGACAATCCAGCACAACCTCATTTAGCAGTAAAGGAAG
This sequence comes from Anolis sagrei, assembly GCF_037176765.1. Taxonomy (NCBI): domain Eukaryota; kingdom Metazoa; phylum Chordata; class Lepidosauria; order Squamata; family Anolidae; genus Anolis; species Anolis sagrei. Next base: position 194,547,582 of record NC_090022.1, read on the forward strand.
ACACCATCAAAGCCTACCAGACAGATAGCCATCCAGTTGGAAAGGAGCCCCAAAGACCATCTAGGCTAACTTGATTTGGTAGTAAAGGAAGACACCATCAAAGCCTAACAGATAGATGGCCATCTAGTTGGAAAGGAGCACCGAAATGCCATGCAGGCCAACCTGATTTGGCAGTTAATGAAGACACCATCAAAGCCTACCAGACAGATGGCCATCCAGTTGGAAAGGAGCCCCATAAGAGAGACCTGATTGGCCGGATGCAAATGAGTGTGTGCCAAGATTTGAAATATGGGCGGAGCCAAGGATGACAGTTGGAGGAGGCCAACTGAGCATTCTATGTCAGTTGGTCAGTTAGCTGGAGTTAGCTAAGGTCAGATAAAAAGTTAGCTAGGGAAGTAGCGAACATAGTTGACTGAAAAGCAAGAAGCTAGTGACAGTAGAGAGGTTTTAAAAGGACCAAGTGGTCAGGTTCTCTACGTCAGGTTAAAGATTGTTAGAAAACAGTTTTCAGGTGTTGCTGCCTGCCAATGCCGTTTTGCCGCCTGGGGCCCTGGCCTGGCCCTGCCTGGGAGGGGCGCCCCGAGGGTGGAGAATAGCTGGGGCTATTCTCCAAGCAGGGCTCCTTCCAGGCCTGCTCCACCTCCAAATCAGGGCCCGGTTCTCCGCCACCTTCTGCACCCCCTTTCCCCGAGGGCTCACAGGGGGTGCCTCGACGGGAAAGAGCCTTGACATCTTCCAGGCATCATCACAGGACAGGAAGGAACTGTGGGAGGGAGGGAGGGAGAGCAAGTCTCACTGGGGGGCAGGGAGTGAGGGAGGGAGAGGGGGGGGGCTTTGGGTCCCTTCATCCGACTCTGAGAGACTCAGTCACTTGGCCTTAGAGAGCTTTGCCACGGCCTTCCTCTGAGTGTGCCCTGCCCAAGTCCATCCAGGGCTGAGGGGGGCTTCAGATCTTCCTCTTTGCACTTCCAAGCCACACTCCCTCACTATAAAGTGCTAATCCTTAGAGTGCTTTGCCTGGCCTTCCTCTGAGGCTGAGAGAGTATGGCTCATCCTCTAACCACCTCATCACATTGAGAAATTTCCCTTTAATAGAGCACTCCAGCCTCTTTCCTAGCATGGAGAAGTACTGAGCTCATCAAATGTTCCAGGGTTGAAAAGATGCTGAAATGTCCTGAAAGGAGGGAGCTCTGAACAGGGGCCAGTAATATAATAATATTAATAATGTGTCATTTATACACCGCTCTCTCTCCCCAAAGGGACTTAGGGTGGTTTACAGACAAAAGAACAAAGTGACAAACATTCATTGCCAAAACGAACAAACATCAAACAGCAATAAATTACCTGGAGCTGCCATGGCCTTGAGGAGGGTGATGGGGAGGCCTTCCTGGGCCTGTTGGTGCTGTGGCAGCCTTGAAGAGTGTGATGAAGTCGGGCCAGCAATCCTGTTCAGAGCTTCTACCTTTTACCACACTTTACTCCCATCTTTACAACTGAAAAATAGGTGGGATGGGAACCATCAGAGTTTTCCCATCTTGTTTCATTGTCGAACTGTCAGCAGTCTCTTGTGTCCGATGGGATTCCATGCAGATCAATAGAAACCCAGGGAAAGCAATGGTTAAAACCTGGCTTCCTGTCTCTTGTATCTTTTAGGGTTCCACGCAAATGAATAGGATCCCATGGAAAGCAATGGCGTTAACCTTGATCACTTTCTTTTGTAATCCCTGGGTTCCATGCAGATCAGTAGGGTCCAATGGAAAGCAATGGTTTTAATGGGTTGTGAGTTCCCTGGCCCTGACTGAGGTAGTTTTTAATTATGGCTTTAAAAGAAGCACATCTCTTTGCATATTGCTTCAGTAACTGAAATATGTGGTTAACCAGACCCATACTGCAGTGCTGGTACTTCCTGCTCATTCTGTTGAAAGTATCTGACCTGAAGGTCCAGCCAGACTACAAAAGTGCAGACACACATTCACACGCATACCATCACACACCAGCAATTGATAAAATCCTGAGAAAGTTAATTGAAATAGAATCATAGATGCTGCTAATGAGAAAGTGTGGAGTGATAGGACCAGATACCCCTCCTCTAATAAGATATTGTCTATCTTATGATAAAGACAGAAAAAAAAAAACTTCTATTGTACACTTCTTTGCTCTGCATCTGATAGGCTCCAAATTGGAATGGAATTCTTTGTCAGTATCATGATATGGAGCAGGCTTTGCATAACCTGCGGCCTTCCAGCTATTTGGGCCTCCAACTCCCAGAAGCCCTAACCATCTTGTCCAATGGCCGGGAATTCTGAGAGTTGGAAGCCCAAACAGCTGGAGTGTGGCAGTTTGTGCAAGCCTAGGAGAAAGGAAATATTTTGCTTCTGGTTGTTTAGAGGTTGGAGTCTTGTTTTCAGTTTCAAAGGTAACAGGAAACCGAAGTTTCACAAGACATATTAGAAGAACATTGAATGCAAGAAGCATGAATCATGGGAAACTAGACATGATAGAAGAAGAAAAGGAAGGTGTAAACATTGCAGCGCTTGAGGTGAGGACTCGGGCATTTTGAGTCAGAGAACACTATTTAACATGATTTTTGTTCCTGGGTTATAAATGTCATTTCCTAATTGGTTATATCATAAAACATGGAAAAACTTTATTAAACTGCAAAAACTTTGTTTTTGCAGGACATCCCGCAGCATATTTTGCTTCAATGACTATCTCATAGAGTCTCAACCAATTCAACATAGCTTGTGGCAGCCACAAAAATGAAGTTTCTGGACTGTAACAACTATTTTCAAAGTAAGTTTTGAACAATTAGATAGGAAAAAACCACTTTCAAACCAGAAACATATTTCCCCCCAAATTTCATTGCATAGTGTAATCGTACAGTATTTCCCTCAGGAAATGAAAATCTACGAAGTGGAGTAACCTTCATGATGGGAGATTTAACAAATGTAAGCACCAGATATAATGCAAAGTCTAACTGAATGATATTAATAAGATCTCAGGGGAAAACCATCAATTTCACCATAATCCATGTTTATGCTTCAACATGAGAGGCAGGAGACGAAGAAGCCGGAGTCCGGGAGGAAATGGAAAACTACCTTGTGTTAGTGGAGTGCATCAAAGAATATCAGAAGTAAATAAATCTGTTCTTTAGATTATGGCAAAGCCTTTGATTGTGTAGATCATGAAAATCTATACATTATTCTTAAAGAAATCGCTTTTCCCTAATACTTGGTTGTCCTGATATACACCAGTAATCTATGTCAGAAAACAGATAAATCATTGTAACAGAATACAGAGAATCTGAATGGTTTCCAGTTGGGAAGAGGCCAGGCAAGATTGCAGTTTATCCCCTTATCTATGTAACTTGTATGCTGAACATGTTTTCTATCAAGTAGGATTAGATTCGGGAGAAGGAGGCATGAAAATTGGAGGATGAAATAGTAACAATTTTAAGATATGCATATAACACCATACTACTTGCAATAAACAGAGAAGACTTGGGACAATTACTGAAGGAAGTTCCTGGTGGTGGCAGTTCAAACAAAAGAAGCAATCCTTTCCACATTGTATGATACTGCAGGTGCCTTGAGGAAATGGTACCAAAAAGGCCAGCTCCCATCACCTTTCCTTGGTGAGCTGGGGCTTCAGAAAGGGATGGGACTTCAGCTGAATCTCAGCAGGATGAGTGGCAAGGTTTCCAGCTGATGTGCTAGAAGCTATCCATCTATATAAATAAAAATGTAATGTTCATTTGTGGGATTAACATAACTAAAAAAACACTGGACGAATTGACACCAAATTTGGACAGCATACACCTAACAGCCCAATGCATGTCCTTCACTTAAAAAAAACCCAACAAAACAAAACAAAAAACAAAAAAAGTAGAAAGGACTTCTAAACCCAATATTCCTACAGGAAGAAACAGCACATGTCCACAAAGAGTTGGAAGGGATAGTCCAGAAGTAACGGGAGAAGGAGGGAAAGAGGGAAAGAAGGAAGGAGAGAAGGAAGGAAAGAAAGAAAGGTAGTGAAGGAAGGAAGGAGAAAAGGAAATACAAAAATTAAAGGAAGGAGAGAAGGAACAAAAGACAGAAAGAGAGAGGGAACGAAGGAAGGAAAGAGAGAAGGAAGTATGTAAACAAAGAGCAAAGAAAGGGAGGAAAGAAACAGTTGGAGAGAGAAGAAAGAAGAAGAGAAACAAGAAGGGAAAGAAAAAGAGGGAGGGAAGGAAGGAGAGAAAGAGGGAGGGAAGGTTGGCCACAGCAACGCGTGACGGGTACAGCTAGTCCTGCTATAAACGTACAAATGCTTTCACCCAGTGAAACCCAAAATGCCAGCCTCAACGCCTTTTCTTTTGTACCTTGATGTTTTTCTTTTGGGAAAAATTGTGTACCAGATTTGAAAATGTAAAGAAAAAACATCCCTCCTGCCTTCACACGCATTCAGCCTAGTGGCAGCATTCCCAGAAAAGCGACAAAAACGACAAAAGAGGGTATAGATTTGCGTCAATTGTGTATGTGCTCATTTATATCTATAGCTGGAAATTTGGAAATAATTACTGTAATTTCAGGACAAATGCAACACACCTGAGCACAGTGGGGGAAACTGTTGCTAAGTAATTTGCATGCCTGCTCAGCCAATATGGATGAATAACAGGCATTTCAAAGTAGGCTTAATTAAGAATAGTACATAAGATTTCTTCCTCAAGATGTAGTAATGGACATTGATTGGTATCAAGAGACGCAAAGTTAAAATAGCACTTAATGGATTTTTTTTCAGGTCTGAAAAGTATTCCTTTCTTTTAAAAGATTTTAATAAAATTTTAAAGTAAGTAATTGAAGCATGGCAGAGGCCTCAAGAGCTGCAGAAGTGGGACTTGCAAAAGTTACTTTTTAAGCAAGCTATCCTGGCTAAGATATAAAGAAGGGTCCAACACTGAACAAAGGGAGGGAGCAGGAATTGTGACATTGAATCCTTCATTCCTTACCTGCTTTTGGGGCAAGGAAGGAAAGCCCGTTCGCAGGCTGGATTGCAAGGAGGAGGGGGCAGTCAAAGCCTAATGTTCAAGCTCAATCACTGGCTCCTCATGAGGAAGCAAGGGAATGAAAGGAATCACGAGGGCGAGCTTCCTCCCTTTGGGTGACCCAGTGGAAGAGCTCTTGGGAGCCCATTCTCCCAGACTGGACCTTGAAGCCCAAAAACAGGAGCCTAATATTCGGGCTTCAAAAGCCAGTCAGGGAGTCTACTACTCTTCAAGATCCAGTCTACTATTACTCATTGCCACAACATGCTTATGGAATTGAGCAATAGTATTGATCCAAGAATTCCCTAACTAGTGAAAGAAATGCAAATTCAAAAATCACAGTCATTATTTTTATTAAGTCTCATGATGGTGTTTCATCTTTATATCACAAAATAAAAAATGTATATGTGAATGTTAATATGATTAAGACATTCTAGTTATTTAAAAACTTTTAAAATTTATTTTTGTCTGGGTGGTGCGGAGAGGGGTTGAGTGATCTTGACTGTCCATGATGTATCCAGTTTTTGTCTCAGTGGTCCACGGTCTCTTAAAGGTTGGGAATCACTGATCTATCCTGTAACATGTGACTGTGGAAAGTGGTGCCTCCAAGGCCATTTTTGAACCCCAATTTTTGTAGTTTTAAATAACAGTCTGCCATGTCTCCTCTTTCCTGGTTGTTTTAAGCCTCAAATTAGCTTTTTTTGAACCAATAATTGTAGTCTCACAATGCCTTCTCTGTCACAGAATGCAGGTGCCCCACCAAATGACTACTTCCAGGATTTCATAGCATTGAGCCCTGGCAGTGAAAGTGGGTTAATTTCCATTAAATATATAGTGTAGATGCACCCCTAGTGTTGGCCTTGTCTTATTCAACTGCTGCCCTGTTTGGCACACGTCTGCTCACACAAAGCAAGTGATGTAGCATAATCACAGGATGTCTCAAACCTACACCTGTTGATAGACTATTCAAGCTAGCTGGCACCCCCCTCCCCCCCCCCCCCCGATGTGCAATAGGAAGTTGCTGCTAACTGTGAGAGAAATAAGGTTGAACACTGTGAAAGCCATCTACTGCATGGCTATCAACCTCCTCCCAGTAGACTCAAATCAAGGAAAAGTTTCATGAGAACCACCACTCCTCTTAATGTTCCCCCAGAAACAGAAAGTGTATCCCTCTGGGCAGCTAAAACCAGGAAATCCCAAATGGATGCCCACCCCCCACCCCCACGAGGTTCTCCCTCCAGGGCAAACCAAGAATTGGCAACTTAGAAGTCCCTGAACAGACTCAGAAGCGGAGTGGGCAGATGAAAAGACAACTTGGCTAAATGGCATTATCTAGAACGGTGGTTCTCAACCTGTGTGTCCCCAGATGTTTTGGCCTTCAACACCCAAAAATCCTAACTGCTGGTAAACTGGCTGGGATTTCTGGGAGTTGTAGGCCAAAACACCTGGGGACCCACAGGTTGAGAACCACTGACCTAGAGGAATCTTCCACCTTGTGCTACTGAGGAACAGAACAAATAACTCAGCACCTGTATGCTTGCCCACAATGCCCTGCCTCACGCACAGAGGAAGAACTAGAACATGGCCATATAGCCTGAAAAAACTTACAACAACCCAGAGGAAGAACTGTTTAAAGCTACACACAATGAGGTTGCCGTTGCTCAGTTTTGGTCTAAAATTATTTAGCTGCTTGTGCTTCCTCTATTTTATCAGTTTTATACTTATTTATACAGTGCTTTTGACACACAATAAATAAAAAAAAGAAACACCTAGTCCAACACTGCAGTCAAACCACTACCCCATGCTGCTAAGTTAAGGTTTTTACTTACTTTCCCCCCTGAGAGGCTCCTCTTTCACAACAGCACAGCAGGCAAATACAGTCAGCTGGTATGCGGGTGAAGGAGTTCGAAAGCCATTGGCTGTGTCTTTCAATGTTGCATATTCAATTGAGCTTTTGACTCAATTACTTCTATGTTTTGAATTACATTTTAGTTTTCAATGTGTATTTTCTTTTTTACTTATCTAAGAGCATTTCTGGCAGAAAGGGGGGGGGGTACGAATTAATTAAACAAGAGGATAGCAAATCCAATTTGACTGATGCGGATCACTGAGAGCTTTGTTCATGCAGCTTTTTCTTTTGTGAAAGACCTTGCAGAAATCTACACACCATTGGGTTGTTGTAGGGTTTTCGGGCTATATGGCCATGTTCTAGAAGCATTCTCTCCTGACATTTCGCCTGTATCTATGACCTCGCAACCTCTGAGGATGCTTGCCACATGGTCATATAGCCCGAAAAAACCTATAACAACCCAGTGATTCCAGCCATGAAAGCCTTCGACCTCACACACCATTGTCATAAACAAGATGGAAAGCATCTTGGGGAGTGAGAGAAAAAAAAAAGAAAAGGAAGGGAAGGGAAGAATGAGAGATCCATCCTTCTGTATCCTACACATGAGTCATGCCTTTGCGCTTGCCTCCTGCCTGTTAGGACTTGGAGGCCTGGAGCAAACTGTGATTCACGCAGAAGCACAAGAAGAGCGTTCCTTTCGATGACAGACAGTTCTCATTTTGCATATTTTCCCAAAGTACCGTTTTTGAGGAATAAGAATAGAGCACACACTCAGTTTCAGGGTGGGGAGAACACATGTTAATGTGACTCAGCTCTCAAAAAGTATGGGAAACCCTGGACTAGGAATCTATCATTTTTCAAAGACAGAGGTCATCATATAATTACAATTCCCGGAAATGCTGGGGACGGATCCAACAAGCTGAAAGCGCATATCCATTTCCTTGTAGTGCAGGCGTTAGTTTCCTTAGCTGAATTTGTCACCTCTAGACAAAACCGCAGTCCCTATGCCACCTTCGTGGAGAGCTAAGATAGTTAAATTGGATCCCATTTCATCAATTATCCTCATGAATTTTTAAGATGTTCCTGTTCTATATGTGAAGAAGTTTCCTATTTTCAACATCATCCTTTATTATTAAAATCTCTGGCAGTTCCGACTATGACTGCCTAATAATTTTGCATCTTCCTTAAATCACTGGAATATATGCATTGCAACTTATTCATGTGATTGTCTGTGGCTAAATTGCCAAACAGGGCAAAACAATGTGGCTGTGTTGTTAAGGCTGTAATCTTCTATCTCCTAATTCCTGACAAATACTGAATCTTTTCCAACAAAGGTAATTTCCCTCATACACACTCATTCGACAGCGGAGGCTGATCAATTAATCACTGTAGTCTTTCTTTTAACATCTGTGTGTAGAAAGCTTTATGAATATTAAATAGCTCATCTCCATGGAACCCAGGGCTGCAATGGCCACGTTACAGAGATGGGCAAAAGAAACCAGATGATAAAATCCCTGGGCTGTTGTATTTTTAAGGCATACATTTTTAAATAGCTACTGGCACATCCATGACTTGCATTCATATAAGTTTATAATAACAAATACAATTATTATATGTTCTTTAAAAAAGCAAGAGCCAAACAATGGGAACACAGGAACCAATCCTGTTTGGCCTTGTATTTCACTGAACTTCATACAGAGCAGAGTCCTCTCTTTGAAATCCTGTCCTATCCAAGCTCAGTTTAAAGATAAAGAAATATAAGAAGAGAGGGCACTTATTAGCACCTGGACTTGGGGGTGGTTGTGGTGGTGGTGGTGGTGTTATTTTGTCTCATAGCCTTCCCATTGTAATGAGATGAATTGCACTTCTATTTGAATTACAGTATGACTCCTGTATCTGTGGCAGAAGATTGCACGGATACGTTCCAGGAGGTTGCATGGATACAAAAAACCATAGTTAATAGTGAAACACATTAAAGGAACTATTTCCAAAAGAAACATACCATAGAGCCATACTAGATAGGAAACTTTTCTAGGTACTGGTAGGCCTCATATCGCAACTCGAGTGAAAGAATAGCATAGAATTGATGGTCTAGATTGTTGGAAACAACAACTGTCTCAAGCCTCCACTAGTTATTTGTTATGTGTATAATTCAGATCACTTACTCTATTGTATGTTTGTATATTGGTATGCATTTTTACCTTAACTCTTTGTTGTGGGAGGGGCTGCAGACTATGGGCGCTTCCAGACAGGCTGTTATCCCAGGAGGATCTGCATGTTCCTTCAATTTAGTGAACAGATGATAATCACTGGGTGCAAGATCCGGGCTGTGAGAGGGGTGGCCTAAAACATCCCAACTAAATGAAGTCAACAACTCTTGTGCTGCATGAGCGGGGTGCGGATGTGCATTGTCATAAAGGAGATAGATTCCCGCCCCCAGCATCCCACGACGTTTGTTTTGGATGGCTCTGTGAAGTTTCTCCATGGTCTCACAATATATTCTGTACCCATTTTGCCACATATTGTCTTGACATTACGTCCTCTCCATAAAAGGAAATTATTTTGCAATAAATGATAGCGGTGTTCATGTCCTTAGCATTTAGGTAGCATATTACAACACACACTTTGCTCTTGGAGGGAAACAGAAGGAGGATGCACATCTCTAACCTTCACCACAACTCCAGTAGATGAGCTATTGATGACTGGCACTGCTCATTCGCTTCCGCTGGCTTCCTGCTACACAGCAGTGATGCCAACTTCACCGTGAGAGCTACATGTCTTGAAACGTTACTTTCTGTATAACCATCGTATATATACAAACATGGACACATGCACACAAACATACATACATGTTTGGCAGAAGTTACACTTAAAAATGTGCCTGTTCCAACTAACATACCAACTAACTTAAATCAAGAAATAGCTTTCTAAGATCTACAGAGACCCTCGCTGGAACACATCAGCAAGCGAGAGTCCAAAAGTGGCAGGCTCAAACCCAGAACCTCAATCAATGGTTGATACCAAATGAGATACTCCCTCCTGGGCACAGAAAACTGGGCGACTTGGAAGGCGCTGAACAGACTGCGCTCTGGCACCATGAGATGCAGAGCCAACCTTAAGAAATGGAACTACAAAGTGGAATCTACGACATGCGAGTGTGGAGAAGAGCAAACTACAGACCACCTGCTGCAATGCAACCTGAGCCCTGCCACATGCACAATGGAGGACCTTCTTGCAGCAACACCAGAGGCACTCCAAGTGGCCAGCTACTGGTCAAAGGACATTTAATCAACTACCAAGCTTGCAAACTTTGTGTTTTATATTTTGTTTGTTTGTTTGTTTGTTTGTTAAAAATGCAATGCAACTGTTTGGTCTGCTCCTGACACGATAAATAAATAAATAAATAAATAAATAAATAACATAGAAATTTAACTTAAGAACATGCACATTTTGCATTTTGTCTTGAAATTCAACTTAAGAACAAAGCTACAGAACCTATCGTGTTTGTAACTTGGGGACTGCCTGTACTCCAGCGCTCAAACCACTACAGATAAATTATATTAAATGCTATTAGTCATACTTTCTAGAGTTGAAAAATTACACCTGCAGATATCAATGCAAAGACTCTCCAAACCAGCGTGGCCAGTGTTTTCTGGGGTCACTTTGACTATATGGCCATGCTGGTTAAGAAATTCCAGAAGCTGCTGATCAAAAATGCAATTTTTCAAGCTGCAATCTTTTTTCAAGCCAGGGTCATTTAATGTATTTTAAAAACACAGAGATACGTTTGCATTTTTTTCTTGGTATGTCTGAAACAGAAGAAAGATAGCCTTTGAAATCTGAATGCTTCCGCAGTCTACAATCCCTAAATCAGCCCTTTTATCTGTGGAATGGCTGGCATGTATTAATTTTTGTCTTCACGCGTAGCTCTTTGAAATAATGTCTACACTGACCAGGAGCCAGAGAGAGTTCTGGGCAGTGGGACAAAGACAGACCCCAGCCCCATTCACACACACGCACAGACACACTCTAAGGACAGAAGTTGCAAAGAAATCCTGGGAGAATGGGTCTTTTGATTGAATGTGCAGATTCGGCTTTTGAAGGCCGTGGCGATGGCTGGAGAAGGGGACCGCCGGCCATGTGACAGGGCCGATTAACAAATGGGCTTTGTCATGTGTCACTTCGAGGACACCTGCAGCTGCTCCGGTCTGCCTTTCACAATGGGGGTGCTTTGTTTGGAGACTGGACTCCAAAGGATGGAGAAAATGAGCACAAAGAGGGAACGTTTTTTGCCGATTAAGTCACTGACTCTCCCGCAAATAAAGCTGTGTCATATATGGTGCTCTCTCCTTGAGTCATGGGCTAACTTCGAAGGGCCGAGGTGAGCAGGATCATAAACAGATGAGTCCTTTTGCAACACATTTCCCTTTGGAAAAGGAAATGGCTAGTTTGTAAATCTCCAGCAAACAGCCATAAAATAGAATGGCATTGGGCTAGCATCTATAATAAAATAGACCTTCAAGTACCGACTCACAACACTGACTGCATCTAGTGTTCATTGACAAAAATAATATTTTTTAAGGAAATGAAGCACAATTTCCTTTACTTAAAGAGATTAAAGCTGTGATCCTTTGTACATTTCGGAGAGCATGAGATACTCTGAACTCAGTGGGACTTATTTCCAATATCAAGTTGCGTGTCCGGCCTGCAGATGAGAATCTACAGCTTCCACTTAACTGTGCTGTAGAAAACATTTTCTGTTATTTGGCTTGGCAACAAAAGGATCCCCGCCTTCTCTTCTTAATAGCTGTTTTAGGAAGACTGCTGAATAATTGCTTCCATTTTTTGATAGGCTTCAGTTGGCTGTTTTCTTGGTAAATTAAAAGAACTGAATTAAAGATTTCAATTCTGGTGCACTTTGTAGTCAAACTGTAGTAAGGCTTTCATGTAAATACAATGGGGTTCTTGGTATCTGCTGGGTGTGTGTGTTTCAGGACCCAACGTCACTTTTGTGGATACCATAGATGCTCAAGTAGCCATTATATCTATATAAATAAAAATGTAATGTTCATTTGTGGGATTAACATAACTCAAAAACCACTAGACGAATTGACACCAAATTAGAATGCCTTACACCGATCAGGCCAACGAGTGACCTTCACTCATAAAAACACTGAAAAACGCAGAAGGGACTTAAAAGGCCAAAAAAAAAAAAACATTACAACGCATGCGCAAACCCACACACGCATATACACATATATATACACACAAAATTCATATACAAAGAGTGGTCCACAGCAATGCATGGCAGGGGACAGCTAGTACAATGCCATCTCTTATAAAAATGGCAAAATCAAGGTGAGCTTTTAGGGTTTTTTTGGTGGGAATATTTTCAAGCAGAGGACACTTGAATCCATGGATTGAGAACCTGTGGAGGGCCTACTGTAGTATACACACAGCCTTTATTGGCATACAACAACAAAATCACAATATAGGTATATATAACAAGAGGAAGTGAAAAGAAAACAAACTTAAAAGTTACTAATCCCAAGGATAAAATTTGCAACAGTCTCACAAAAGAATGCATCAGAGTTGTTCAGAAGATATGGAATTTTATAAAACCCTTGCCATTGAGAACACTGTGAAAAATGGAATTCCTGTATTTCATCTGTATATTGTCATATTTGGGGCAAACAAACAAAGAACGGTGAAGTGTTTCAACAGAGACCAAGTCACAAGAACAAACCCTTTTGGAATGTTCCATGTTTTTATATCTTCCATCCAAAAGAGCTGATGGCAACACATTCACCAAAGCTCTTATCTGGGTGGGATTAATCAAAATGTGAAGCTATGCTGCCATGACTCCATGCCTGTATGGAATTAATGATGTGGTAGGGGAACAAGCTGTTTTTGCTGCAAGAGTCAGATTATGAAAATCAAGATCCAAAAGTCTGCTCTTGACTGACTTGCAGGCTTCCACATTTGTGAGCCTTAAGAGTGCTTCCAAAAACAGGCCAATTGCTTTAGTCTTTCTGAGAATCTAAAAATACCATTCTGAAATAAAATGGTCCGATAACAGAGAGGGAATATAGCTATCAGGATCTTCTTGAAAATAATAATAAACTTTATTTGAATCCCATCCCATCTCCCCTCTGGGGACTTGGGACAGCTCACAACACAATTCGATGCAAAAAGTACATAATAAATAAACCAATGTGAAGAGTCTCTTAATAGAAGGATCCTTGTAACTTTGGTTTAAGAATGGCAGATTTATTAATAATAAAGCGCCTAATCATGCAGGAGTTTGTGTATATCTAATAAAAAGAAACAGTGGATTTTGCAGAAATGCTTTCCATCATAAGACTGAGGGATGAGCATGCATAGCTACTTGGGTGGCCAGACAACAATTTTTGTTCAGTTGCTGACTAATGCTTTTCACTGAACTTTTCAAAAACAATGCCTTTAGTTGCATATACAATTAAACATCCTGCATTAAGATTTTGTGGACCTCAAAAAGCTGACATTAACTCCCCCCACTTCCCACCCTATTCAATGAGCTCTGCAGTTCAACTTCTCAGGTAGCAGCAATGGGAAGGTTGTTGATTCTATCTGGATGCTGACTGTGGGGAACTTTGAAAAAGGGTATGTGGGCAGGATGGTAGATCTCCCTTGGCCCTCATAAGCTTGTGTTGTATATTTCATTCCCACAGACAGAACAGAATGGAATGTTTTTATTTAGAATGTATGGGGGATGCAAAACGATGTGATAATATTCATTACTGCAGTGCACTAAGGAAGTGTCAGTTTGAGTCTGTGTAAGCATCTCTCTCTTTCTCTGTTTGTGGTAAATAACAGGAAGAAGTGTATAAAAATGGCCAAAGGTGGATAAGAACATAGGAAGAACCTTGCTGGCCACACAAAGGATCTCATCATATGCTAGCTTTCCACTGTTTCTAAACACTTAAAATACATTTTAAGACTGAGTCCCACAGAGCCCACCAAACGATGCCTATAGGACTTCGTTTCTAAAGTGTATAGAAAATGAGTTTTTTTGTGTCAGGGATCAATTGACTCCAGAGCTCCCAATTTGCATAGAACTGGCAAAAGGTGCTTATTTTAAGGTGAGATGGGAACTGTTGGATTTCTCCCTTTTTGGTCATTTCAGTTATGTGAAAGTGTGGGCGTTCTTGTGGGCAGTCTTTCGATGTGCCTTGATGCTCCTTTTGTTGCCACACATAGTCTTTAACAGTAATATATATACTTCAGAAAAAGCACAATTTTGATATATCTCTAATTCACTGTAGCTATATTTTCCATTTTTGTAGACTTGGGATTTCCCAATTTGGATGGATTGTGTTACTGCTGCTTTCCCTACTTTGTGTTGAAAAATTAGGAATACCAGGTTTGATTTTCTTCAAAGTCCTTGAAGCAGTAACGTCTTTCCATTACCTCAAGATTTAGGACTTCTGCAATAGTGAAGCTTTCCTTTCTTTTTATAAAAGAAAGAAAGAAAGAAACAAAGGAAGGAAGGAAGGAAGGAAGGAAGGAAGGAAGGAAGGAAGGAAGGAAGGAAGGAAGGAAAGCGGAAGGGCGGAGACTATACTTCTCTGTGTGATAGTTCAGTAAGTAGATAATGTCTCTAGAAATTGACAGAATCCATCACGTGATGGCGGTGAATAAATTTTCTGTTTCTCTTTAAATCAGAAAGGCATGAAATGCTATTGTAAGAATATGATTCACTCCACTTTCTGTCCCAAATAGGATGAGGTCCATAGGGTCCCACTACCATTGTTTTGAATTACTGCAATTTAAAGGTAAAGGTTTCCCCTGACATTAAGTCCAGTTGTGTCCAACTCTGGGAGGTGATGCTCATCTCAATTTCTAAGCTGAAGAGCCGGTGTTGTTCGTAGACACCTCCAAGGTCATGTGGCCAGCATGACTGCATGGAGTACCGTTATCTTCCTGCAAAAGCAGGAACAATTGAGCTACTCACATTTGCATGTTTTCAAAATGCTAGGATGGCAGAAACTGGGGCTAACAGTGGGAGCTCACCCCGCTAACCAGGTTGGAACTTTTGGCCAGCAAGTTCAGCAACTCAGTGGTTTAACCCGCTGCACCACCGGGGTTACACCATTTTAACTAACATGACTCAATGCTATGGAATCATGCGAGTTATAGTTGTGTGAAGTGCCAGCATTAGCAGAGAAGTCTAAAGATCTCTCAAAACTACAACTCCCATGAGTCCATAGCATTGAACCATGGCAATTAAAGTGGCATCAAACTGCAGCAATTCTACAATGTAAATGCACCCATGGTTGTGAATTTAAATGGCAGTTGAAGCCATGGTTGTGGGGTCAGACTTTTAATGGGGTGTTCTGCCCTCATTTTGGCTGCTATTTTAAACTTAGCTTTGCCTCAAGTTCATCTTAGTTTTAACATACAATTTTACTGTTGTTATTTCTTTAATCTAGACCACAGTCTCTTTTACTAGCTATTTTTGAGAGGTAGGATATAAATATTTTAAGTGAGTAAATATTTGGGTTTTATATTTAGCACATGTGTCCTGACAGCTTGGTCCTCAGACGTTTGCTCCAGGGAGTTCAAAGAGAAATATTTACTCCTGTCAAAAGAGTTCCTGACAAATGATATAACACTCAGTTTTGCATGGCCCATGCCTTCACCATTCTTCCTTTGAATCATCAGTAAAAGTAACTTTTAAAAATAGAACAAAGTCCATGTGAAGAAAGCATGGATAGCTCAATGTGACGAAAGTCAAACTTGCATGACTCCGGAGGGAAAAGAGGAAGCAATTCAGGAGGAAGTTGCTGGAAGGCAAAAGTGTTGCTCTGCCGAAGTGAAAGGGGACAGGCAAAAACTTGTTGGGTGCCCTTGAAGAACAATGCTCATTTTGACGGTTTCAGATGAAGCTACACACCACATCAAAGCATGTTCTTTTTCCCCAGTGAAATGTTACATCAAGTCCCTCAGCATCCCTTGCCAAGAAGTTCATTTGTCAAAACCAGCAAATGACAAATAGGAACTGGAAATGCAATTGCATAAGAGTTTCTACCACTAGATCAATGGCCAATTTGAAACCAAAATATGCCAAAACCTTGAGCAGATAGATACTGGTCAGCAAATACTTGGTAGCTATCACAAAAAGAAACACACCCCAACTAGTCTTCATCTCTGTCTGTACCTTCATGTTAGCTGTTGACTTATGATAGGAGGGTTTTTTTAGGCACAGTGGGTTAAACTGCTGAACTGCTTAACTTGCTGACCGAAAGATCAGCAGTTCAAATCCGGGGAGCGGGATGAGCACCTGTTGTTAGGGCCAGCTTCTGCCAACCTAGCAGTTTGAAAACATGCAAATATGTGTAGATCAATAAGGACTGCTTCTGCGGGAAGGCAACAGCACTCCATGCAGTCCTGCTGGCCACATGACTTTGGAGGTGTCAACAGACAACAGACAACACCGACTCTTCGGCTTAGAAATGGAGATGAGAACCACCCCCAGAGTCAGACATGACTAAACTTAATATCAGAAGAAACCTTTACCTTTTATTCAGGTGTACCCATTTTATTCAGGTGTACCCATTAATTGGCATGGAGCCCCCGGTGGCGCAGTGGGTTAAATCCCTGTGCCGGCAGGACTGAAGACCGACAGGTCGCAGGTTCGAATCCGGGGAGAGGCGGATGAGCTCCCTCTATCGACTCCAGCTCCTCATGCGGGGACATGAGAGAAGCCTCCCACAAGGATGATAAAAACATCAAATCATCCGGGCGTCCCCTGGGCAACGTCCTTGCAGATGGCCAATTCTCTCACACCAGAAGCAACTTGTAGTTTTTCAAGTTGCTCCTGACACACACACACACACATATCCAGGGCAATTCCTTTAAATGTTGTTACAGTTGACTTTAGTTAAACAGTTTCCAATATAACTCTCAGTGTGGCTTTTACTTCCACCAGACTGGTTTTAAACTTATTTCACTGCAAAGTATCTTTCTTTTCTTAACAATTCTTGACAATTCAAGGCACTGACTTGCCTTTTACTCCCTTCAGCTATCCCCACTGAAGTTATGGATTTTTACTGGGGTTTCTTTTCCCCTTAGCTCACAAGCTAATTACTAATTTAAACAGGTCCAATTGACTCTCTAAACACACAGGCTGAAGACTTAAAGCCCTGGGTTCATTTTACCCACACACCTGAACCCAACTTCCACTTTTTTCCACTGACTGAAAGAAACTGATCTTTTAAAAAATGCCTGCCCCTGCCAAGTGGCAGTTAGCTCCACCCCTTTGGCTTCTCTAACTTGGATACATCCTAATAGCCGGTTTTGTCGCTAAGGCAATGCCTCAGTTCAGGCGACACATAAGCTGGCCTGCACTTATCATATCCCAATGTCAATAAACACATTTAAAACATACATTATAATTAACTATTTTGTTACACACACCCTTTCATCAACCATAGATTCTTCTGATCCAACTTCCTGTGGCCTGTGGCATCCTCTTGTCAATGGATGGAGGAAATGTCATGTGTGGGTGAGAAGCAAACTGTCTCCCTTCTGCCTTCCTTGCAGAATGAGCTTGGATAAACATGTCAGCCAATAGAATCCTCTTGGTGAGAAAACATATTTTTGGAAATTCCACTGGGTGGGACTAACCTGGCAACTGGGAGTGAGAATAGCACCTAATTCTGTTAACCACTCCTTCCAGAAGATATGCTAACCCCACTTCTGAAACTCCAGCACAGCAGGGCTTCCAATTAGCTCCTTGAGCAAAAGGAGAGATTTGTGAATTGACAAAAGAAAGTGTGGAATTTGAAATAAGTTTGCTTGCGATGAGAGATTTATGTGTAAGAAAATGGAGGTAAATCTTTTCTAGTGTAAATAAACAACGCTGGAGTTCTAGTCCCCTGCAGTGAGAAAAGTGGCTAAACAGAGCCTTAAGTCATATTCTTCCCAGTAAGGTAGCCAGTGAAAACAGGAACTATCCTGGAATTGGTTTGAGGTGATGTTGGCATCCTTGCAGCTGTTTTAAACATAACAGTGAATCACTTCAAACAGGGGGAGAAGTACAATCGCTTGCATTTTAATGCTCTTCCTGAACCAACACACAAGTTCAGACATATCCCCAGTTTTTTTCCAAATGTCATCCAAAGCCCTGTGATAGGTTCACCTAAGGGTTGCCATAAACCAGCAAAGACTTGAAGGTATCCAGCTACTACTAAGACCAGGATTTAAAAATGAAGTCAACAATGTGTATTAAGGGAAAGTGCACACAAAACCACATACACTAAGAAAATGGCTTATGGAAATATACCAGGGAATATGTGAGCACAGGTCACTTGTATTAGAAAAAAAGGACTGCGCATACCCAAAAAAGGTTAATTAGGCAAACATTTAATGTGAATGCAGTTTTTAAAAGAAGAGTTAGAAGCCAAACAGGAAATGCAATTAAACAAATTGAAGTCTAGACAAATTGGAAGCAGAATAAAACTGACATTTACAGATTTGTTCTTCTCTGTTCGTGAAACTTCATATTTATCCCACCCACTCCCTTCACATTTCCATGCTACTCTCAGTCTGGATTGCTCAGGATAACATGTAATTCCCCTTTGCATATTATTTTGCCCTTTCAGCAAATGTACTGGGTGCCGACCCAAAATTAATAAGAACATCAGCCTTGTCTTACGCAACGGCACAAGTCTGACCACACGAAGCAGGTGAAATAGCACTAAACGAAAAATCTATATATATAAATCTGTTAGGTTGGTTCAACGGGACAGCAAAACTCCACAACCCCCCAACGAAACTGCACCAAAATTGCCATGCCCATAACACAACCCACAAGGTACAAACATATCTACTCAAAATGAAAAACAACACAACAACACACTCACAAAATGGCAAAACAACAAAACTCAAAAAACCCCAACCAAACTTAACCAAAATTCCCATGCCCATAACACAACCCACAAGGTACAAACATATCTACTCAAAATGAAAAACAACACAACAACACACTCACAAAACAGCAAAACAACAAAACTCAAAAAAACCCAACGAAACTTAACCAAAATTCCCATGCCCATAACACAACCCACAAGGTACAAACATATGTACTCAAAATGAAAAACAACAAAACAACACACTCACAAAACGGCAAAACAACAAAACTCAACCCCCCCCAACGAAACTTAACCAAAATTCCCATACCCATAACACAACCCACAAGGTACAAACATATCTACTCAAAATGAAAAACAACACAACAACACAGACACAAAACGGCAAAACAACAAAACTAAAAAAAAAACCCAACGAAACTTAACCAAAATTCCCATGCCCATAACACAACCCACAAGGTACAAAGATATCTACTCAAAATGAAAAACAACACAACAACACACTCACAAAATGGCAAAACAACAAAACCCAATGAAACTTAACCAAAATTCCCATGCCCATAACACAACCCACAAGGTACAAACATATCTACTCAAAATGAAAAACAACACAACAACACACTCACAAAATGGCAAAACAACAAAACCCAATGAAACTTAACCAAAATTCCTAAGCCCATAACACAACCCACAAGGTACAAACATATCTACTCAAAATGAAAAACAACACAACAACACACTCACAAAACGGCAAAACAACAAAACTAAAAAAACCCAGTGAAACAACCACACGCACACACAAAACCCCATGCTCCATCACTCCCCCCGCTGCCACACACACACACACAACCCCACGCTCCATCACTCCCCCCGCTGCCGCGCACACACACGCAACCCCACTCCCCCCGCCACCGCACTCACACACGCAACCCTACACTCCATCACTCCCCCCGCCGCCGCACACACACACGCATCCCCACTCCCCCCGCCGCCGCACACATACACGCAACCCCACGCTCCATCACTCCCCCCGCTGGGGCACACACACACACAACCCCACTCCCCCCGCCGCCGCACACACACACGCAACCCCACGCTCCATCACTCCCCCCACCGCCGCACACACACACGCAACCCCACGCTCCATCACTCCCCCCGCCACCACACACACACACACAACCCCACACTCCATCACTCCCCTGCCCCAATCTTACCTCCTTTTACTTCACGCCACCTCCAAACCCCACCCTGCCCCTTCCCGCCCTGTCAAAATCCAGGAAAGACGGGAAGGAAGGAAAGAAGGAAGAAAGAGAAAGGGAGGTAAAGAAAAAGGGGGAAGGGAGGAAAGTTAGACAAAGAAAGAAGAAGAAAAGGAAAGAAAAGGAAAGATGGAAGGAAAGAAAAGAGAGACAGCAGAAGAGTAAGAAAAAGGGGGAAGGAAGGAAGGAAGGAAAGAGGTAGAGAAGGAAGAAATGAGAGACAGAGGAAGAGAAAGAAAAAGGGGGAAGGAAAGAAAGAGAGAAGGAAAGAAAAAAGGGAATGAAGGAAGGAAAGAGGGAGTGAAGGAAGGGGGAAGATGTAGAGAAAGAGGGAGGGAAGGAAAGAAGGAAAGAGAGAAGGAAGAAAAGAGACCAGAAGAGAAAGAAAAAGGGGGAAGGAAAGAAAAAAGGAAATGAAGGAAGGAAAGAGGGAGTGAAGGAAGGGGGAAGATGTAGAGAAAGAGGGAGAGAAGGAAAGAAGGAAAGAGAGAAGGAAGAAAAGAGACCAGAAGAGAAAGAATAAGGGGGAAGGAAGGAACGAGATAGAGAAGGAAGAGGAGAAGGAAAGATGGGAGGGAAGGAAGGAAGGAGGGAAAGAAGGAGAGAAAGAGGGAAGGTTGGCCACAGCAACGCGTGGCGGGTAAAGGTTGTTATTTCTATGATTATTATGATGCTATTATTCCTATGAGACCCTTTTAGGGGGAATGGGAGAGGTGTCAGGTCCCAGAGGCAATGCACTGCATTATTGTTATTGTTATGATGGTGGTGAAATAAAAGGAAATAAAAAGAGAAAGAAGGAAGCAAACAGGGAGGGAAGAAAGGCAAAGGAAGACAGGGGGAGGGAATGAAGGAAAGAGAGAAGGATGAAACCAAGTAGTGAAAGAAGGAAAGAAAGAAAGAGGTAGAGAAGGAAGAAAGGAGAGAAGGGGGGAGGAAAAGGGGGAAGGAATAGGTAGGTACCTCTTTCATAATAGTCCAGATATCTACCTCAACTTTGATAAGTTTTACTATAGGCCACAGCAACGCGTGGCAGGGCACAGCTAGTTTAGTATAATCACAGGATGTCTCAAACCTACACCTGACTCAGAAGTGGAGTTGGCAGATCAAAAGCCAACCTGGCAAAATGCCACTACCTAGAAGAATCCTCCATCTTGTGTGATTGTGGAGCAGAACAAACAACTCCGCATCTGCATGCTTGCCCACAATGCCTGGCCTCATGCACAGGGGAAGAATTGTTTAAAGCTACAGATAGTGTGGTCACTGTTGCCTGTTTTTGGTCTACAATTATTTAGCTGCTTGTGTTCTCTCTATGCTATCAGTTTTATACTTGCCTATTTATACAATGCTTTTGACATGAAATAAATAAAGAAAAGCAAATATATGTTGGAAGTAAGGGGCAACATAGGACTTTATCATCCCAGCCTGCTATCTTGTTTAAGCAAATCGAAACATACTCTATCACACGTTGTGCAATGCTGGCACTTTGGTGATGTGCAATCAGCTCAGCAAAAGAGATTCCAGTTAGACTCCCCTCCAAAAGTTAGACTTTCCCACAGAGTTGTGACCCAAGAAAGCGGAAAGCAGAACTATGAGATGATGAATGATTGCAAATTTCATTTTTAGAGGTAAGGCCACTCCTAGGACAGGAACACTGAAACGCAGGAGCAGACTTGTTTTTTTACAAAACAATTAGACAGAAGAGTGACTTTACATTTTGGCCCATGCATCTTACAAGGTCCAGAAGATTTATTTGAAAGCTGGGGATCTGGCCAGATGAGATCCTAATGGCTACAACAGACATGGACAAACTTTCTTAACTTGGCGGCAGCATGGCGGGCCGGAGCGGGGTGGACAGGCTGGGAGAGAGGGATTTTCCCCAGGTCCCCCCCCCCCCCCTTTCCTCTCCTTCCTCTTCTCTTTCGGAGATGGAAAGTGAAGGAAAGACAGGAAACCTTTGGATCCCAAAAGGGTTAGCCTTGGTCAGGATGAGATAGTGGATGGGAGAGAAAAAGTGTATTCATGAGACCCCGTATTATCTACACGTGTTATAGAATCCTAGAGCTGGAAGAGACCCCCAGGGCCATTCAGACCAACCCCCTGCCATGCAGGGAGGCACAGTCAAAGCACTCCCAATAGACAACCTCTGCAGAAAAATCTCCAGAGAATAATAATAATAATAAAACTTTATTTGTACCCCACTACCATCTCCCCATGGGACTTGGTGCGGCTTACATGAGGCCGAGCCCACAATACAACAATAAACAATATAAACAATAATACAAAACAATAAATAAACTCATAAGCAAAAATAAGCAATAAACATTAACAATAACACGACGCGTTTAAAAACCTATGGCTGGGCCAAATGTAATAATTTTTTTTTTAAAAAAATCCTGGGCATGACAAGGTGACATGCAGGCCCGTAGCCAGGATTTCGTTTCGGGGGGGGGCTGAATTTTTTTTCAGGGGGGGTTTCGGGGGGGCTGAGTTTCGGGGGGGGGGCTGAGTCTGAGTGAAAGAGGGTCTAGCCTAGCAAACCTTTTGTATCATTACCCCAACACCCCCATGCATATGGGATATATTGAGTATGGTGATCAGATCATGATATGAATAAACATAACAGTTTAAATAATGCACCAATAAGGCCTTTTCGCGAACCACCATGAAAATTTCGGGGGGGGGCTGAAGCCCCCCGAGCCCCCCCCCCCCCCCTGGATACATGCCTGGTGACATGTAACTGGGATAGAAATTTTGGAGAGGGAAGAAATGTGCAGACAATCTTATATTATTAATAAAGTGCGTTTCGGAACATATTGCTGGGAGTGTCCTTATTCCGGGAAAGCACACTGAAACAACCACGTTTTCAGGCTCCTTCTAAAGACTGCCAGAGTTGGGGCTAAAGACTGCCAGAGAAGGAGACTCCACCACACTCCCAGGCCACTCTCCAGGAAGTTCTTCCTAAACTTTTCAGTTGAACCTCTTTCCCTGCCATTTGAAACCATTGCTCCCTTGTGTCCTGGTCTCTAGAGCAGCAGAAAGGCAGTTTCCCCCCTCTCTCCTCCTCAATGGGACAACCTTTGAAATCCTGAAACATGGTTCTCATGTTTCCTCTCAACCTTCTCTTCTCCCAGCTAATCATCTCCCAGGAGGAAAGGAGGGGGAAAAAAGAAGGAAGGAAGAAAGGAAGGAAGGAAGGAAGGGAGGAAGGGAGGGAGGAAGGAAGGGAGGAAGAAAAGAGTGGAATGGAGGGAGGTCGGGAGGGAGGTAGGGAGGGGGTGTGAGGAAAGAGGGAAAGAAGGAAAGACAAAAGGGAAAGAAGGAATGAGAAAGAGAGATGGAAGGAGGGAGGGAGGAAAGAGGGAAGGGGGGAAGGAGGGAAAGATGAAAGGGTGGAAGGGAAGGGAGGGAGGGAGGAAAGGAGGAAGGAATGAGAGAAAGAAGGAAGGATAGGATGGTGAGAGAGAGGAGGGCCTGAGAAAAGAGCCCAAGGGGGCACATCCAGCCCCCAGGACTGGATTTGCCCATTCCTGGACTAGAACATGACGTGCCTAGAATCTTTATTTTTTCTCTCCTGATGGTCTTTTATTATACATCGAAATGACTTTCTGAGAACAGCCCAGTACCCATCATATTTTATACATAGCATAAAATGTCATATCTATATTTTAATTTTTTTTAATTTTAGTATCTCATGGCATGCTTTACAGTTCTCTATAAAATAATTTTTCAGTTCAATAATCATTTAAACATGTTCTGTGAAGGCTGCAATTTATATAGAAGCAATCCCAATTGGCTATTTTTTATTTTTTATTGTTTTATCCCACTCCCACCCTCCCCTCCTTGTACATGCAGTTTATATAGCAAACTACAGAAGTTACATTTGAACTATCAATCTCGGTCTTAATTTTTCTACTCCACATCTTAACACATTCTCTAAATAATTCCTAACTGGTTTCCACATCCTCTTTGTTATAGTAACCTTTTCAATTTTATCTATTTTATTCCATTTGCAATTTGTTATTTCCACATTCAACATATTAACTATATACTTATACCAATTAGTCAATGTCCATTTTGTACACACGTGCCTAGAATCCAGGCATAATCAAGCGAACAGAGTAGCATGGCAGATGTAACACAATATACGCTGCATATATTTGCTGGTAAAGTAAATCAAAAGCA
The DNA here is from genome assembly GCF_037176765.1 of Anolis sagrei. Lineage (NCBI taxonomy): Eukaryota > Metazoa > Chordata > Lepidosauria > Squamata > Anolidae > Anolis > Anolis sagrei. Next base: position 194,571,810 of record NC_090022.1, read on the forward strand.
ACTTTTCATTGCTTTGGAAACCTGCCAGAAGGCAATTTGGAAAGAGGTGACTTCATAATCTCCAGTATATGGATGATTTTCTTCTGGGGTGATTTTTCTAATGTAAATAAAGCAAAGAAGGAGTTGAGGAAGAGTCAGAAAAAAGATGGCTGGACTTTTTAAAGATTTGGTCATTGATGTTCTCATGTAAATTGTTGAGTCTTGCTGTATATCACTACATTGTGTAATGATGGGGTTTACCTAAAACAGCATTTTTTTGGCTTGATTCTCCTATGAGGCTATTTTCTCCAGCCTCTAAAATCTGCCGAGGGTGAGCTTGTGACAAGACTATCCATGCATCAAATCCAGAGAACAAAGTCATGTGGAAATTCATTCTTATTAATTAAGGCATTCCAGCTGAGGTTCACAGACCGAGCCGTTTCCTGAATTAAAGCACTATTTGTGTGCTTGGGCAAGCATTGGAAAACTGCAGTTAAGGGAGGTCTGAAGGCTGGCTTAATTTCATGTTCACCATGTTTTATATTTTCCTCCTTGTATACTTTTCCACAGGGGATAAAAATGATATCCAAAAAGGATAATTAAATTGTTCAAAAAGAGATTGAACCCTTTTCTTAACATGCCTTGAAGTATCAAAAATTCTAATTGGAAAAGACTAGCTGAGCTACACTTCTGTCTGTGAAGAATGGAGCAAGCAGAATAATTTCCACAAGGATTGTCAGATCTTCCAAGCATCTTCATAACCCAGTGAGTCCCAAATTGGGTCAGAGCACATTCTGGTGGAGCTGTAGAAAATACTAGAAGTCAGAGGTTGGAATTATGTGACCCCAGGCCATATGTGTTCCGGCATATCTTTGTTCCTGACAGTTCAAAGAGATAACCAGGTATACCAGTCTAACAACTGAGAAGCCCAATTTATCTTGTGTGAATACTCGTGAATATTTACCACTAAGGAGAAGATTTACTCAAACGAGCATTTAACTCTTCTCAGGAAGATCACACTTTTCAAAAGGGTTATGATTATTCCAAATACTGTGAATGCCAATTAATCTCCAAAAGGGTCATGTTTCCAAAAGGCTACTGTTGGAGCTCAGCCTGTGATTGTGTTTCAGGATCAGGGTGCTTTGGATGTGGGGAGTGATGTCAATGAGTTTCAAGATGAGTTTCAAGATGGCAATGGTTTGATAAAGGATACTGATGCAGAGAATGGCCAGGAGATCCCTGTTCCAGGTGTAGTGTTTCCCATGAGAATGTCCCTGAGAGGTGTGGGGATGATGGTGTGATTTCTGAATTGTAACCAGAGAGTTCCCATGATAGGGAACATAAAGAGAGCTTGGCACCTGGCCCAGCTGCAGAAATTAATGAGCAAATAGATAGACGGGAGGAGATCAGTCAAAACAGGAGAGCCGAACAGTGGCTTCGGCATTCTGCCAGGCTCTGAGAGAAAAGGATAAGAAATTCTCAGCTAAAGCAAAACCAATTTCTGAGTGCTAGAGACATAACTAACGAGGAGATAAAAGTCCCAAGTACAGGATAGGTAGTCAGATGAAGCATCGTTTGGAAGCAAGTAAAAATCTCATCCTTGTTTCATGGAAGCTTTACTTGGAAAACTCATGTTTTAAGTGCCTTTGTATCATGGTTTTGATTCTTGGATTCTATGTTTTTATATTCATGCCTTGGATTCATGTTTCCCGATTTCTTGCATTTTATTTGGGAAGTTTTGACTTTGTTTTTTTATTGACTTTGCTGGACTTTTACCCTGGACTACTTTGCTCCTGCTTATCTTCCTTTCTAATTGGATTTACCTATTTCTTTTTAGTGCTTTTTTACTTTATTGCTTTTTAATTATCTTCAATAAAATGATTGTTTTCCATCCAACGGTGTGGTCAGAGGGCTTTTTCTGTCCTGGAGTGCAATAGCTATGGAGATTTCTGGTTTCCTAAAAGGTTTAATTCCATTCCTTAGCATCCAAGTCTCGAGGGCAGCAGAAAACAAGCCTGACCCCTCCACAATGTGACATCTTTTCAAATATTTAAACATGGCTATCTTGCCCCCTCTTGGCTTTTGTTTCTCCAAGCTAAACATACTTCGCTTCCTAAACCACTCCTCCTAAGGATTGACTTTTAAACCTTTGATCATTTTGGTCAACCTTCTCTGGACATGTTTTGGCTTGTCAGTGTCCTTCAGAACTGGACACAGTATTCCAGTCAAGATCTGACCAAAGTGGACTATAAATCCCCTCAATCTTGATACTATATTCCTAATGATGCAGCCTAGAATCATATTGACCTTTTAAACTAGCCCATCACACTGTTGACTCATTTTCAGTTTATGATCTAATCAAGACTCCTTTCACATGTAGTGTTTTCAAGCCAGATATAAAACTACAGATAATCATTATTTTACTTTGGCATGTCCAACAAACTATTACTGCTCTAAGCATTTTCTAAGCCCTCATTCATTTAAATCAGATTCATAATTACCTGTGGTTTCACACAACTATGCAAAAACCACAAATATATCTCCTACAAATACTGGAGTTGTTCTGTATACTTGCACATCTTGGCTGGTATCTTATTACTGACATTATTCCAAGTTGTAGGGATGGGAGGAGGAAGAGGTCTGGATGTGAGGAAGTGATTAGGCAACCTACAAGGGTTGAATGAAAAGTAATGCCTCCACCTTCGTTACTTGGGTTTGAATAAGAATATTTTAATAAATCAAACGCAGAAAGGATCTTTAGAATGTGCTCTTTAACTACCACTATTCGCTTTTCCACATAATCACCAGACAATTGGATACATTTCTGCCAATGATTAACAAGTTTTCTGAAGCAGTCACGGAAGAAGTTGACACTCTGTTTCTGCAACCAGTGTCTCACAGTTCCCTCAACGTACCGATCATCTACAGATCTTACGATAGCCAAGCAAAGCAATAATGTGACCCACACATTCTTGTGAAATGCTGATTATGCTTGAAATTTCTCTCTGAGTGATACAATGATTGTCCTGAATCAATCTGTCAACCTTTTGCTTGTGAAACTCGGTGGTTGCTGTCACAGGACATCCAACTCTTTATTTGTCACGCAAGTCAGATGTTCCCACCTCAACATCTTTAAACTTACTCGCCCAATGACGCACAGTACTCACATCAACACTATCACCATAAACAGTTTGCATTCTCTGATTAATCTCCTTTGGGGTGACACCTTCTGCTATCAAGAATTCAATTATTGAACGTTGCTTAAGTTGCATTGACTGGCAGTCTGCGCAGGGTTCCATACTTCACACTTTAACAACCCAACCGTTCATGCCAAAATGGAACTATAGAGGAGAGTCTACTGAACAAGCCAGTACCTGCTGCATACCAGTACTGCCATCTGTTGAAGAGTTACGAAGGTGGAGGCATTACTTTTCATTCAACCCTCATAAGTGGGAAGGTATCTAGAAAGGAGAATCGCTTAAAGCCCAATGTAGCGAAAGCCAGTGTATGTTCAGGTTTTCGTTTCATCTAAGCAGCCAGATTTGAGGCTACCAGTCTGGAGTTTGTCTCTTTTTAGATTCTGGATTATCCAGCCTGCATTGCTAGCATTTTTGTTCCAAAGGTATTTATATATGTCTATATGTACCCACACACACTGCATGCCTGAGATGTTCTCTATTTGTTAGCCAGTATTGCCTGAAAAATATATGGTGCCCTGCAGAGCTGGATATGAGAGAACATGAATGCTTTTTTATATCTGTTTGGCAAGTCTGCTTTGAAAACTCGTGTCTTCTGCCTTATAATTTTTTAAACACTGCTCAGAGGCTTCAAAGAGAATATTCCCTCTTCTTTTTACTGCAAGGTACCGAGATGTAAGAAAAATTCTCCTTATGACTTTGAGCAGCCAAGTTGTACTCCTTGGGAATTCATTATCCCTTGATACACACCCTCAATCTGGATGGGTTTGGAGGAGAAAGGCTAATGGCTTTCTAAATATTAGAGTCTAAAACAGTGGTTCCCAACCTTGTTTTGACCAGGGACCACTTTAACAGGGACCACTCTCCAACATTAGTACCAAAAGGGTTATGAAAATCAGTTTTTGGTCAACTTTAGATTCGATTTGGTTTCTTCTGAAATACAACCTACAGCATCAGGAACAGGAACAGATTTTTAAAAGAATTTGTTACATAGTGTAATAATAGTGATAATGCTAATTTGCACAGCACCATAAGACCACTCAAAGTGGGTGAACAGCAGAGTCCCAGGGCCCTTCCACACAGCCCTATATCCCAAAATATCAAGGCAGGAAATTCCACATTATCTGAGTGTGGACTCAGATAAGCCAGTTCAAAACAGATATTGTGGATTTTCTGCCTTGATGTTCTGAGATATAGGGCTGTGTGGAAGGGCCCCCAGATATCCCAATTCAAAGCAGATATTGTGGAATTTTCTGCATTGATTTTCTGGGATATAGGGCTGTGTGGAAGGGCCCTAAGTGTATCAAGATTATCAGTATTAAAAAGAACTCTAAAATCAGGACAGTAAATAAAGAACAACACTAAGATAACAGAGGAATTCCAGACAGGAAACAATCAGGGCCAGCTAACACCTCTCAACAAAGAATTCCCCTAGGCAGGAAGCAGCCAGGATTTGAAGCTGCAATGTTAATCAAGATGACCAGTTGCAACATTCACACTTGCCTCCAACAGACAAGAGTTCTTTCTCCCACCCTGGACATTCCACAGATTGATAAAGCTCACTTGCCTAGTTTCCAACAGACCTCACAACCTCTGAGGATGCCGGCCATAGATGTGGCTGAAATGTCAGGAGAGAATGCTTCTAGAACATGGCCATACAGCCCAGAAAACTTACAGCAACCCAGTGATTCCAACCATGAAAGCCTTCCCCAATGGGAAAAAAGGGCATCATCTGGGTTCTACATGTTGGAAGGGCATTGCCCTTTTCTTGATGTGCCCCTCTTCCACCTTGTGGAACAATAATCAGAACAAACCTCTTGTAAAGCTCCCTCACCCATGTTTGAAACCAACTTTGGAAATTGGAAAGCTGCTCATAGCGTTTCTAGCAAAACCACTTTCTGTTTGCATAGGAAGCAAAGATTGTGAGGCAGCTGATTGCCAAAACAGATAAAAGATAAGTGCCACAAACTTTACAAATGCCGAGTCTCAAGATTGTAGGTGACTTTTGTAGAAATAGTTGGATAATTTTAACTGAAATGTGTACACACCCAAACCGACCTGGGAATGCACAGCTACATTTCAACAGAACACCCAGGATCATAAAGTATGGCAGGGTGTGTGTCCTGCCCTTCCTCACTCTTCCCCAGGGCATGCGTGACATGGAGCTTGACTCCTTGCGTTCCAGACAAATGATAACTCTGGTTTCATTCACAGGTTTTACAAACATGGTGCTGAACAGAAACTTGTAAGTGTCTCTGGAATTCAATGGGAGCAATTAAGGAGGCAGGAGTAGGATAAATATGACCTAAATCTTATTTATGTATCTATAAAAGTAAAATATTAGAATCCCACCCAAAAGGGCTGCTCCAGGGATTTATCCCACTCACATAGCCATATGAATTATGCCAAATGCATCACATTATGGTGGTTGGTTTCTCTCTTAACACTAACTCATCCCAGTAGGCAAAGTGTGGATATTTATCCTTCCTATATTCGTCTCCAACAGAAAATACTCAGAAGTTTCCTCTTCATATTATTTGTTTTTTCTTGATTAGCAGACATATTGGCTAGGAGTATTTGCTTTTGCCTCTGCTCTTATCATGTTTAATTAAAACCTGTAAGAACGTTTTTGATAAAGCAGTGAGTACTCAATTACGTGCCTTCTGCAAACAACAATTCTCCCACAACCCATGCCTTATAACTCTCTCAGCAAGGGGCAAAGGCTGCATTTGAAATGGATTAAGGGCAGAATCTGATCTGTCACTTTGCAGCCTTCATTATTACCTGTCAAGCCAGGCTTACATTATCTTCAAGTTCCTTTTCGTATCCTTTTAATCAGCTCTCATGACATTCAACTACTTTGGTCTGGGGTATGGTTGGCAACCCTTACCACCCAATTTTATGCATTTTTTTCCTGGAGTTGCAATATATACCATGGGACTTTGCTGCTGTGTGCCTTCAAGTCATTTCTAATTTATGGCAACCCTAATGTAAACTTTGGCAGGATTTGTTTTTCTCTGCATTCATCTGAGGCTGAGAACATGTGATTTACCCAAGGTCACTTGGTGGGTTTCTGTAGTCAAGCAGAGATGCAACTAATAATAGTTCTTTACTTGATCCACTACACCAGTGGTTCCCAATCTGCGGTCTGTGGACCACCAGTGGTCCGCAAGAACTAAAATATGGTCCGTGGCCTCACCATTACTACACTGTTACAATGAGAGCAATTGGTCTCGCGAAACCCTGTTATAGTGCTGAGGTTTATTAAATATGTTTTTTTGTGGGCAAGCAGATGATGACTACTGGATGGCATATGTTCTGTATTAGAAACCAAAGCTGATGTGGTCTATCCAATGCAATTTTCTGAATCAGCACCCCAAATAACCAAATCTAAAGTTGACCAAAACCAATTTATAACCCTTTTGGTACTGATGTTGGAGAGTGGTCCCTGATCAAAGTGGTCCCTGGTCAAAAAAGGTTGAGGACCACTGCACTACACCATGTTGGCTCTCATGGGGGATGGCTTTGAGAGTGCATGGGTCAAATTCCATGGAAATGCAAGTCACATTCTTTTTCAGCCTCAAAGGAAAGCCTTAGCAAAACATCTCTGGACAAATCTTGCTGCAAAAACAGTATGATAGGCATGTTTTAGGATCACCAGATGATGGAAGTAATTTCAAGGCACACAACAACAATAAAAACAGCAAAACAAATCATAGGATTTTCTTGGGAAAATTATTCAGAAGAAGATTGCCATAGTTTTCACCTGAAAGGATGTGACTTCCCTACAGTCACCCAATATGGCTGAGCAAGGATTCAAATTCTGGTCTCCTGGAATTATAGCTTAATACTCAAAAAAGTACATTGCATCAACTTTCGCCTTTCTTTTTTTGTTGACAACTTTTAAATTCTGATTGTAACATCCGTTTTATGTTTTTTTCTTCTTTAATGCCATTTCTTGGCAAACTGGCGGATATCCATCTACCCACCCATCTATCTATCCACTTCTGTCTATTGTGTGAACCAGAGCAGAATTTACCTTGTAGTTCACCAGCCTTTGGCTTGTCTGACTTAGTTCTTGCACCTGATCCCTCTCTCCAGCAAGAGAGAATAAGTTATTTTACCTCTTCCTGTTCTTCTTTCTGTCTTTCTCTCTCTGACTCTTGACTTTTTTCCTTTTTCATGTCATTTGGTCTACCTGACGTTACCAAATGACATTCCATGGTGGATAACTTTCTAGATTAGTCTTGCATTTCAATTCCCACAACAGTGGGTAAGTGTTGATAGTAGCAGTAGTGAGACTCATCTTATTTCAGGGCCAGATGAGAACAGTGGCCAGTTGTACTCCGATCTAGAACTAAAGAGTGTCAAGCTAGAACTTGGAATCTGGAGAAACTGCACCAGAATCACAACAGGCAGAAAGTACTGCTTTGTTGATCTAGCTAGTAGCTACTGGGCTAGTGAAACTGCTCCAGGTTTCAAAGGGGGTGTTTTGGGGATATGATTCAGCACCTTGGACAGTCCCCTTAAAGTCTGGACGAAGCTATTCATTTTCCTATTAGCCACTACTGCATCTTGCATGCACAGCAGGATCCTAGCATCTATATTTACCGTAGAGTCTCGCTTATCCAACATTCGCTCATCCCACATTATGTATTATCCAACGCAGTCTGCCTCCTACCGGATCCACAGCTGTTCCAATACATTGTGATGTTTTGATGCTAAATTTGTAAATATAGTAATTACTACATAATGTTACTATGTATTGAACTGCTTTTTCTGTCAATTTGTTGTAAAACATAATGTTTTGATGCTTTAATTTATGTTGGATAAGCAAGATTCTAGTGTACTATGTCCTGACTGATGGTGACCCTAAGGTGATCCCATCATGGTTTATTTTCTGTTTTATGTGTGCAAGATTTATTCAGCATGGGTTTTCTTTGCCTTCCTCTGAGGCTAAACATTTGTAACTTGCCCATGGTCACCAACAGGGTGTCCATAGCTGATCAGGGATTCAAACCCTACTCTCCTGCATCAACTCTCAACCCACTATACCACACTTCCTTGACTCACCATTCAGCTCAATGGGTCTACTCTATCAACAGGATTCCAGCCAATATGGATTCTAGCCCTCACCCAATAAATGGTATACTGTACAGGATAGTGCCATATGTGGGGAAAACCTCAGATGTTTTGGAAAGACGAATGGAGGGACCTTAAAAGTTACTTGGAGAAGGAGGCTTCAGAAACCAGAAAAATGTTGGCAAAATACATTGCTGAAAGGTTGATAAAGGGCCTCTAGCTGCCTGTCATCCCACACACCCAGTTTTCAAACTAAAATAAATACTCTGCTGTGAAACATTAACCCAAATTACCTTAATAAATCACAAAACAATGTCTGAACCTTGACTCAACAAGGCTATCACAAACCCTGAAGCTTGATTCAAACTTTACATACAAGCTTCTTGTTTTCTCATTTCTGGTTGTTGAGTGTGATTGGCAAAGACAGAGCCTAAAAGAAGCACCAGCTCTCGCAACTCTCTCTGTCAAGGTGCTGTCTCTGGGTTTTTTGAATGACTGAATGGGGAAATGGTGGTGGTGGTGACTGGTCCCCTGAGGTGAAGCTGGTGCTTTCCCCTTTCCACAGAATGACTCTCAAGTTATCCATGAGGCATATCAAAATCTATAATTTTGCCCCCAAAACCTTACCTTGACTCATACATGAGGTCAATTTACACATGCACATATATAAGCAATTATTGTCTTTTACACTAATTTTTTTACTTGAGGTTAAAATAAGGAATGCCTATCTCCTCTATCCACTGGAGCTTACCTACCATAGTCTTCCATGAATCCCTTCTGGATATGGATCTCAAATGGAAGGCGAGAAGACATAGAAAACAATCTCTTGGGCAAGGCAAAATGGGCCACTTCCTTGGAGGATGGGTAATTGTTCTTCAGGCTTCTGGCTAGAAATGTTGAATGGGTGATCTGAATATAATAAAGCCATAGAGTTAGAAGAGACCACAAGGGCCACCCAATCTAATCTCTTTCAGCCATGCATGAACATAAAATTAAAGCACCCATGACAGATGGCCATCCAGCCTGTGCTTAAAAACCTTCAGAGAAGGAGACTCCACCACGCTCCGAGGCAGTGCATTCCATTGTTGTACAGTACTTACGGTCCGGAGGTTCCTCCTAATATTTAGGGGTAATCTTTTTACCTGCAGTTTGAATCCATTGCTCTGTATCAAGGACAGCAGGAAACAAGCTTGCCGCCATCTTCACTGTGACATCCTTTCAAATATTTAAAAATGGCTATCATGTCCCTTCTGGGCCTTCTCTTCTCCAAGCTAAACATATCCAGTAGATTACTGCAATTCGGCCAAAAGGCATGCCATTTCGGGGTCCGTTTTCAGCTAACCTCTCCTTCCATTTACTAGGAAGTTACTTGAATCAAGAGGAGTACAATGGTCCCTCACTCCTTCACAATCCGTTTATCAACGACTCGCTGTTTCACAGGTTTTTTTTATTTTTTAAAAAAAGAATTTCACCTTCCTTACCTTCCTCTTCCTCCTCCTCGCCGCCGCCCGGGGCCTCTTGCTACCGCTTGGGCCCCATGTGGCATTGCAGTAAGAGGCCCCAGGCAGCAAAAAGGAGGAGGAGGAGGAAGGTAAGGAGGGTGAGGGGGGAAGAAGAGCCAACCCCTCGCCCTACTTACCTTCCTCTTCCTCCTTCTATTCACCGCCTGGGGCCTCTTGCTGCTGCGTGGGCCCCAGGAACGTAACACCCGCGATAAGTGAGGGACCACTGTAATGCCATTTTCATTCAGTAAAGATTCAATAAACTAGAAATATCAACCAGTGATAATATATAACATCTGTAGCATTCTGTAGTATGCAGGAAGCTGTAACCTTTGGATAACAGAATCCCCAAGAATCCCTTATCTGGCAGTTGTTCATAGAGGTGATGTGGTTTTCTTCTATGGACAACTTTGAAAACAGGCTGGACAGTGACCAGCTCAGTGTTTCTCAACCAGGGAGTCAGGAAACAGTCAGCAAATCCTCCTACGAAAAGCCCTCCTCCTGCTATGGTTAGCCGGCCTCTCAGCTGGCCTCTCAATCAAGGGGAGGGCTGTTTCTGAGACTCCAAGTAGGGAGGGGAGAGCAGACAGTGTGGTGCGCATGTACAGGTGAGGGAGAGCATGTGACAACTCCCAACTACAACTCCCAAATGACAAAATCAATTCTTCCCAACCCCACCAGTATTCAAATTTGGGCGTATTGGCTATTGATGCCAAATTTGGTCCAGTGAATGAAAATACACTCTGCATATCAGATATTTACATTACAATTCATAACAGTAGCAAAATTACAGTATGAAGTAGCAACAAAAATAATTTTATAGTTGGGGGTCACCACAAAATGAGGAAGTGTATTAAGGGGTTGTGGCATTAGGAAGGTTGAGAACCACTGCTTTAGTTGGAGATCCTGCATTGAGCAGGGGGTTGGACTCAATGGCCCATAAGGCCCCCTCCTATTCTATGATTCGATGACTTTATAATTCTGATTATTTTCACCAATAGGTAAATATCTTTACTTAGGCTTGCCTTACATGTTGTTTTTCTTTGTTAGTCTGAAGAATGAGAGGGAAGAAGAAACAGTTGACATGCTTTAGTTTATTCTATTGGATTGGTAATTTTTTTACTGTACAACATGACCCCTGTACCAGTGGGGCTGGAATCCATGGTTTTAGCTTGCCACATCTGACAAAATATGCAATTTCTAGAAATGTCTACATCTTCTAAGTAATTCTATGTTATTTTTTTGCTAGAAGTTGCCATGGAGTCAACCTTGGAGGACCTAGCCAATACCTCTCGAGGAATTTTCTAGGTCTTCCAACATGACTCTCTGGTAACTTCTGACAGAGTAATTCATTTCAATAGTGTTCAGTCATTATCAATGGCTTTCTGTTTCCACGGTAGGTTCAGAAATATTATCCTCTTGGATACAAAGGGTCTACTGCATTTTTTGTGTGATTGTTTTTAAATAATGCAAATTTTAAATAATGCATTTTAAATAATGCAAAATGTTGGAATGGGGAAAAAAGCTTAAAATCTTTAACTACAGAATCATAAAAAAACAACAGTCATCCTCATATCCATTAACAAGCACAAAAATATTTCACTTATGAAATTGTTTGCCACTCACAATGGGCTCGTGATCTGCAGCATGTGTGTGGGCATGAATGAAAGGACCCGAGGTACTCCTCCTGGCATCTAGTGAGTTCTCTCATTTCACAAATTTTCACAAAGCTGAAGAGATTCATTTCTCAAACAAGCTGAAAATCACGCCTTCTGACATTTCACAGAGTAACATACATCAGATGCACATTTGCAAGGAACTTGGATTTGGTCATGAACATGATAAAGAAGCTGGATGGTGAAAGCAAGGTGTTTGGAGCCTAGATTCTGCTCAAAATCAACCAGCAAGATATGATGTCTCAGCGTAGATGAGAGAAACAGCCCTCTCCATTAATGGAGTTTTGTCTCCTATTCCCTAAAACTGTGGGTTAGTCTCCCTATCTCCTTCTCTAGTTACATCCACAGTGCACAAACTGGAAGAAATCGACAAGCAGCAAATGTAATTGAATGATCCTGTTCCTCTCTCTGACCCTGAGAAAAACCATGTGAACCAGACGATTTGATCTTGCTAATTCCTGCCTGAAGTGAAGCGTACCTTCGAGACTCTTAGATGGTGACAGCCATGCTTGCAAACCCAATACTATCTCGTCAACTAATCACTTTGTAAATTGTGGAGGATCATGATAACATGTTTTTCAAAAGTGGATTCATCTAGTACAGGTCTTGCTCTGCTCCAGTCTTATCTCATTCTCTAGGGAAATTGGCCAGAAGTATGTGTTTTGCTGTTCTACTCCTCATTTCATAAAGGGACCCAAGAATTAATCTGGCTGCTGTTTTGTTGCCTGCATGTCACAACTTGGCAGGGCTTCCTAATAATGAGAACACCAGCAGTAAAAATGGCAAGTTCTGACCAGCTTGGTTTGCAGCAGTGCTACATACAGCTGCTGTGCTTCAAAACCACTTTTTTACAATGAGCCAAACCAAGCTAGAATTAGGGTATTAGAAGGCTTCAATCCCTGGACTACATCCTTCAGAATAATCACCACTGAAATATTAAAATTTTATATGGATTGAACTAAAAACTATTTAATAAAACACACAAAATAAGTATATACACATAATTCATACAAGTTGCAAAATTCAACTTTTCTTCTTACAGAGTGTCTAAGTGGGGATACTAGTGTACACCTTATTTATTTATTTATTTACATCATTTTTATCCCGCCCATATCAGCCCGAAGGTGACTCAGGCAAACAATCGGCACAATCCGATGCCATATATAAAATACATACATCAATGAAAATAAAAACATCACATTACAATGTATCTAAAAACATCAAAACAGTGAACAATAAAAAAATTTAAACTATGTTGTTATGTTCAGTCCTCATCCGTTCCATCATCTTAGCCATTCCTAGGTCATTTTCCAATTCAAGTTTATCTGATTAAGCTGAGGCTCCAAAAGCTTGCTCAAAAAGCAAAGTTAGGAGGGAGGGGGCTGATCTGATATCCCTGGGGAGGGAGTTCCACAGCTGAGGGGCCACCACAGAGAAGGCCCTGTCTCTCGTCCTTGCCAGACGTGCTTGTGAAGCAGGCAGGATCAAGAGCAGGCCTCCTCTGATGATCTCAAGTCCCTGGTGGGTTCATAGGGAGAAATGCATTTGGATAGATAAGCTGGGCCTCACTGTCCCTCCAATCTCGATATCCTTACTCAGAGGTAATGCCTCTGCCTATTACTCCTAATGCCTATTACCTCTGAGTAAGGATACACTTACTCAGTTAATTACACTTATTCATAGGTAAGTGTATATACTGTATAGCAGGCATGGGCACACTTCAGCTCTCCAGGTGTTTTGGACTTCAATTCTCACAATTTCTAACAGCCAATAAGATGGCTGGGATTTCTGTGAGTTGAGGTCCAAAAAACTTGGTGAGCTGACATTTGCCCTTGCCTTCTGTATAGGCTTGTAACTTAAAAATGTGAAACACACCAGTCAGGTTGCCTGTCTCTGGGAAATATTTAAACCAATGGTTCCTAACCATTAGTCCTCCAGTTGTTTTGGACTCCAACTCCCAGGAATCCCAGCCATCTTACCAGCAGTTAGGATTTGTGGGAGCTAAAGTCCAAAACATCTGGAGGCCCAAAGCTATTGTACTTGCTGAACCATTCTGGACCTGGCCACAAATACGGAAAATTTAGGATGATGATCTCCCGTTTGACTATTTATGCTGAGGAAGACTTCTTTAATGAACCACGGTGATTGATAAGGAAAATCTCTGAGGAAGAAGACAGGATGACTTTAACAGTACATTACATTATAATGGTAAAATCAACTATAGTTGTCATCCTTCTGGTAAACTCTGCCTCATCCCAGTCATCTTTCCAGTTCTTTATCACAGTGTTTAGGCTCCTTTAAAGCCTTTCAGTAGCAATGCCTCCAACTTGTTAGCTATAAACCCAAACAGTCTTTATTTTATCTATATGCCTTCCCAAACAAGTGTGTCTGGAATTCATGTTAGCAAGGTTAATGGCCTGAGGAAAAACAAAAAAGTAAAGAGAAAAATTAACTAGATTACATTAGGAGAGATGATAAACCAAATCAAAGAAAACAAGTGAAGGCCTGCAAAAAACTGCATCAGCAGCAAGGTGTGGGGTAAAGGAAAAGAGAGGAAATTAGTGGGTTTTGCTGTTTTCCTCCCCTAATTCCATTCAAGTGCCTTCTGTTTGGATTTTAAATTCAATGTGGATGCCACCACTCCTAGAAAAGTTCACACGTATGTATTAAAAAGAAAATGTGTTTCTTTCTTTCTTTCATTGCTTCATGGTTTTAACCACCTTACTTTGGCCTTGCTGGGGATAATCCTTCCTTTTCTGGTGTAAATCTCTTGCTCATGATTGCAACATGCAATTTATTTTGCTGACTGGCAACATATAGCCTTTGCCTTTTTGGACACATGTCAACCTTGACATTGGAGGCAGGAGATTATCAGAAAAGACTCAGTTTCACAATAATTGCCAAACTAGTTCTTCAAATATCACCTTTCCCTGTGAGGATTAACAACGGCTCTTACAGGACCCTTTTTTAAATTCCTCCGGAGAAAGATGAGACGGCACATTTAGATCATTTTCTTGCTAATCTATAAATCAAGGTGTGCACTTTGCAGTTGAACCGTGTGAACAGTTGATTTTGATTTATGCTTCAGGTCAAAGGAGTTGCAATACAATAGGATTGGAAATTGAGGCCCAAGTGAAAACTGTGAGAAGGCATACTGGAGAATCTCAGATCACTTTCTCCTAAGCATGTCTTTCCAAATTATGGACATATTAGCATATTGATTCAAATTACTGGAAAGGAGTATCCACCTGAACATTAGGAAGAACTACCTGATTATACAAGCTGTTCAATAGTGGAACTCTCTGCCTCAGAGTATGGTGGAAGCGCCCTCATTGGAAGCTTTTAAACAGAGACTGGATGGCCATCTGGCATGGGTACTTTGTGTTTTTCCTGAATGACAGTAGGTTGAACTAGATGGTCCATGTGTTCTCTTCCAACTCTATTATTCTATTATTGAAGGAGGTAATCTATGCCTGGCACACCTTTTGGCTGTATTCACCACTATGTGGTTTATTGGACCACAGATCCTCAGGACCTGTCAGCAACTTGGACAGGATTTTTCATATCAGAATTAAATCTGGGACCATCTTCATGCAGAAGAGGCATTCTGCCACTAAGGCACAGGACTACCCAAGTCCTATCTATCACCAATATAAAATTGGTCACGTAGCAATATCCTAGTTGTCAGTCTTTAGCATAACCTCTTGCATAGTTCAAATACAGCATTAGTATGCCTCAAGGCCTCTGGGGTGCCGTGTTTGATGTGTGCTTCCAATGTTGAGCTGTAAAGTTGCATGAAACATCTTATAAAGGGATCTTGGTTTAAATAAAATTAATGAAAGAGCATTCACTCCTTCATCTGCCCACCTCACTCCTCCCTTTCTTCCCCTTATATTCTCAACCATCTGGATTTTTAAAAAAGTATTTATCAGAGAAGTCTCAGGAATGATCAGATGTCGGACTGTGATTGAATTACCAGTTCACGCTGGCCACTGAGACGACTGACCCTGTGACATTCCTCCTCCTGCCATGGCTACGCCTCCAGCCACAGTAGTATTTCCTCTTTTGTTTTTGTTTTTCATCAGGCAGGAATCAGTTTCTTCAGATGACAACCCCTTCGGCCCACGGATCAAAGTGAGAGCCGGGACATTCCTTAGATGTTCAGAGGCTGCTCTGGCACTTGGTTATGGGAACCACCAACTAGCATGCTGGTTTTATTTCCACTTAAAAGGGTGTGCTCATGTTACCCTGTGCATGTGCAGATATGTGGGGGAATCTCTGTACTTGTGTTCATTCCTGATCTATACCAAAAGCACAAGAATTCTTTCAAACCTAGAGTACAAATCCAGTCTACCATTGTATTGAAGCACATGCATGTTTGTGGGAATGTATGAATTGAATATACATTCATTTGATGTAAGCCTGTATATACAGCACAGCGCCATAAAGCTTGAAAGCAACAGAGCTCTTTTTGTCCCTGAATAAATTCCAAGAATATCTCTGTTTGAGAGGACAATTCAAACGGAGAATAGAACAGTGTTTCGCAACCTGCAGATGGGAACCCTGGAGGGGTTGCAAGGGGGTTTCAGAGGGGTCGCCAAAGACCATCAGACACACATATTTCTGATGGTCTTAGGAATTCCTTTGGCATAGTAGTTTGGGTTCACAGTGCTTTCCGGATGTAGGTGAACTACATCTCCCCTAAATCACTGTCAATTCATCCCAGATCCCTTCAGTATTTTCTGTTGGTCATGAGGGTTTCTGCGTGGGAAGTTTGGTCCAATTCTATCATTGGTGAGGTTCAGAATGCTCTTTGACTGTAGGTGAACTATAAATTCCAGCAACTACAACTCCCAAATATCAAGGTCTATTTCTGCCCAGCTCCACCAGTGTTCACATTTGGGCATATTGAGTATTCATACCAAGTTTTGTCCAGATCCATCATTGTTTTGCTCTCTGGTTGTAAGTGAACTACAACTCCAAAACATGCGGGGACATGAGAGAAGCCTCCCACAAGGATGATAAAACATCAAAAATCATCCATGCATCCCCTGGGCAACATCCTTGCAGACGGCCAATTTTCTCACAACAGGAGCGGTTGCTCCTGACATGACAAAAACAACAACAACAACAACAAACTCCAAAACTCAAGGTCAATGCTCATCAAATACTTCCAGTATTTTCTGTTGGTCATGGGAGTTCTGTGTGCCAAGTTTGGTTCAATTCCATCATTGATGGAGTTCAGAATGCTCTTTGATTTTAGGTGAACTATAAATCTCAGCAGCTACAACTCTCAAACTACAAAATCACACACCCCACCCACCCACCCCCAACCTCACCAATATTCAAATTTGGTCCAGTGAATGAAAATACATCCGACATGTCAGATATTTACATTATGATTCATAACAGTAGCAAAATTATAGTTATGAAGTAGCAACAAAAATAATTTTATGGTTGGGGGTCACCACAACATGAAGAACTGTATTAAGAGGTTGCGGAATTAGGGAGGTTGAGAACCACTGGAATAGAAGATTATAGAGAGGAAAGATATGAAGAATAACACCCTTTGAGTGTGTGTATGTGTGAAAGTAGCAAATAAAGAAGACACTGGAGGAAGCATATTCTCCAACTGTTCAAGTTTGGCAAGGACAGTCCCAATGAATCTTCTGTCCTCCCACATTTGTTTTTTAAATGATCCAGTTTCTTTTTCTTCCTCCCACTTTCCACTTTTCCAATTATTGCAAATTGAATAAAAACGAAGAAACAATTTGCACACAATTAACTCAGTAGTGGGGAGAGAAGAGGATGGGGCATGAAAACAAATCACTCTAACGTCTCCCAGTTTGTACTAACTCATTAGTAATGTTTGTGCTCTTGCCCACACCGCAATGTTGCTTGGCCATGTGTTTTTGCTTTCATCTGTGAAATTTGGGGGTTGGGTATGAGTTAATGTTTTCAATGGACATTCTTCATCCAACAGCAGATTTGGCCAGATGAGACAGGACTGTGAAAAATCCAAATTACTTTTCTAGTATCTCAGACTATTTTTTAGGAATTCTTTAAAAAGGAAAGGAGGAGAACCATAGGACCACCTTAGCGACCCCTACCCTTGATGAGCCCTAGAGCTGGTAAAAGAAAATCAACAAGCAATCCTCCAAAAGAATGGAGCATGTGGATGCAGTATTAAAAATTAGCAAAACACAAAAACTATTTTGCAAGAATTCAAATTGTTTTAGGTAACCAGGAAGATCTTTGAGTAGCTAGACCTGTTTTCAGAAAATTTTGTATAATTAAAAAAAACCCAAAAACCTAACCCAAGCCTATCAGCATTGTTTTAGAAGAAGAACAGAAAAATATTTTACTAGGAAGGAAGTATTGCACTGGAGCCTTACAACATCTTTTCACCCAATACCACCCAATGTTCAGATAATCCAATAAATAAAAGGTTATTAATGAATAAGTATAAAAGGAAAAAGGCAAGTCAAAAAGAAGCAGCAAAAGTACAAAAAGTAATTCCTAACGAGATCAAGAGTTCATCATCTTGGCCTCTACTATTCTTCCCTCCAATGAGCAGTCAGGCTTTATTTCTTGAAGTATGGACTGGTTGGATCTTCTCGCTGTCCAAGGCACTCTCAGCACTTTCCTCCAGCATCACAGTTCAAAAGCATCTATCTTCCTTCGCTCAGCCTTCCCTATGGTTCAGCTCTCACATCTGTAGGTGACTATGGGGAATACCATTGCTTTAACTATGCGGATCTTCGTTGCCAGTGTGATGTCTCTACTCTTCACTATTTTATCGAGATTGGCCATTGCTCTCCTCCCAAGAAGTAAGTGTCTCCTGATTTCCTGGCTGCAGTCTGCGTCTGCAGTAATCTTTGCACCTAGAAATACAAAGTCTGTCACTGCCTCCACATTTTCTCCCTCTATTTCCCAGTTGTCAAGCATTTTTGTTGCCATAATCTTGGATTTTTTTTGTTTAGCTGCAACCCAGCTTTTGCGCTTTCTTCTTTCACCTTGATTAGAAGGCTCCTCAGCTCCTCCTCGCTTTCGGCCATCAAAGTGGTATCATCAGCATATCTAAGGTTGTTTTTACCCCAGCCTTGCATTCCTCAAGCCCCGCACATCGCATGATGTGTTCTGCATACAAGTTGAATAGGTTGGGGGAGAGTATACAACCCTGCCAGACGCCTTTCCCAATCTTGAACCAGTCTGTTGTTCCATGGTCAGTTCTTACTGTTGCTACTTGGTCCTTATACAAATTCCTCAGGAGAGAGATAAGGTGATTTGGTATGCTCATACCACCAAGAACTTGCCACAATTTATTATGATCCACACAGTCAAAGGCTTTAGAATAGTCAATAAAAGAGAAATAGATTTTTTTCTGAAACTCCCCGCCTTTCTCCGTTATTCAGTGGATATTGGCAATTTGGTCTCTCCTTCCTCTGCCTTTTCTAAACCCAGCTTGTACATCTGGCAACTCTCCCTCCATGTATTGCTGGAGCCTTCCTTGCAGGATCTTGAGCATTACCTTACTGGCATGAGAAATAAGGGCCACTGTACAAAAGTTTCTTTAGCATTTTCCTTTTTTGGTAGGGGGATATAATTTGAGCAGTTAGATTTATAACCAGATATTTAATAACTGTGGTTCCTTTTCTAGAAAAGGGGTAAATAAGGGAAGAATGGGTGCATGGTCCCAAAATCCACAAAAGAACCCTGCATATTTAGAAACCAATTCTGGACATGAAATTAAATCAATTGGCCCTAAAGGAGAATTGTTCTCAAAATGGCTGTTTATTCAAAGCCAAATCCTGTTGAGCAGAGTTGCCATTGTTCCCAAGGAAGGGTGCATAGCCTTCTAGTATTGTACCAGAGAGGCCCTGAGGGCACAGGCAGTTTGGATAATGTCAAAAGGCAAACAACACAGACAGCTGATTGATTTCTACCTCTGGATAGGTTCTCTGAGGACAGATACTGGTATGTGTTTGTACAACACCTTTGGAACTTGGCTCCCTCCATTCCTTTTCATTGAGCGAACTCCAGCCTCAGACAATTGTTTTACAAACCTGATAATCAGGAATTGGCAAAACTACAGCGAAAAGTTGGATATCTACATAGGAGTGGCTATTTGCTTCTCGCATTCCTCCCTCCTCTGTTTCAAATGGTATCCATTGCTTCGTCCTCTGAGTTCCACTTAATGACTTTAAGTCTTGCTAGTTTAAGGGGATGGGGATGAAGGATATGTTAGAGAGTTACAAAATTCTCATGGTGGTCCACGAGAAGGCCTTACTGATGCATTGTTTAAACTGTTATGTTTATTCATATCATGATCTGATCACCATACTCAATATATCCCATATGCATGGGGGTATTGGGGTAACGATACAAAAGGTTTGCTAGGGTAGACCCTCTTTCACTCAGACTCAGCCCCCTCCCCGAATCAAAATCAGCCCCCCCCCCCCCCCCGAATCAAAATCCTGACTACGGGTCTGACCCTCATCCAGCTTTAACTCTGTACAATTTTTTCACAGGAATGGAGAATTAGTAAATTTAATGGTGTGTATGTCTTTTTGTCTATTGCTAGACAGACCTTGTGAAAAATAGACCAGACCAGACTGATCTAAGACTATTTGTACAACAGCTAGAAAAAACTAGTTTCGTGGACTACAACTCCCAGAATTCCACAGCTCAGCATGAGCATTAAGCTTTTTAAAAGCCACGGTAGCACAGCAGGTTAAACCACTAGTTGCAGAAAATCTGCTGACCGGAGGTTTAGCAGTTCAAAGCCATGAGTCAGGGTGAGCTCTCAGCTGTCAGCCCTAGCTTCTGCCTACCTAGCAGTTCGAAAGCATGTAATGTAGTTAGATCAATAAGTACCACCTCAGTGGGGAGGTAAAAGAGCGCCCCTTGCAGACATTCCGACAATGTGAACAGAGAAGTCTATGGACAACAGGTTCCTCGGCATGGAAAAATGGAAGAAGAGCACCTCCCCATGGCTGGAGTTCAGCATTGCCTCCAGACGACAGAAATGGAAGGAGAAGGCCTTTACCTCTGTTTGTGTATTGTATGTCGTTGTTTACTGTATAAAGGGGCATTAAATGTTTGCCTTATATATGTAAAACTGCAATCCGCTCTGAGTCCCTCCGGGGAGATAAAGCGGAATATAAATAAAGTCTGTTGTTGTTGTTGTTAAGATTGAAGGTTCCTTTGGAGCAGGGACTTGCCTTCGTTGTTTGCACTACCATGTGAAACACCATGCATGCAGATCATGTGCCAACAAATTATTAGAGATCTGTTTCATTAGAGATGGTATCTCAAGGTTCAAATGGGATTCACTGAACCATAGGGAATGCCTGCCAATTACATGATCACTCTAAATAACCACATTCCTGGAGACATGCTGGGAACAGTGTGATATTTGATTAAACTTGGAGTGAGGTGTGGTCTTGGAATTTGCCCCATGATTCACACCAGCAGCTTTCTGAGGCTAAAGTCCATTCCCCCCCCCACCCCCCCCCCCCCCCCGCTTTGAAACTGAGATGTCAGAGCTAAGATAACACCACCACAACAGGAACTAGCTGAAGAATTGACACAGCATCTGGAAATGTACTATCACTCCAGCACCTTTTCAATTATGTGCCACTTTGCCTTTTCCAGCTTCCATGCACTTTCTCTTGCCTATAACTCACAAACTCTTCTCAACTTTTATAAAAAGGAAAGAAAACAGATACTTATGGGATCTGAAGATTAAATTCTGTATTTTTTTTTTTTGCAATTATAAGACTATGGATATTGCATAATAGTGATTAAATGACTGTTTTTTCATAGAGATTTTTTTTGAGATGCAAGTTGGGGAATCAATTATAATTTCAATGCTGACAGTGATTACCTTAACTTATTGGACAGCCACATTTTTATATTTATACATTTTTATAAAGATTTTAACTGCGTAATGTGTTTTTATGGGGTCTAATTGATTACTTGTTTTAGCCAAGGTTGTTTAATTTGTATATTTTAACTGTTTATTTTAATTGCTTGTTTGTTTCATTTTATCTTGTTTGTTTTGTTTTATCTTGTCACTGCACATGACATTGATTGCTTCCTTTTGTTTTTGGAAGCCGCCCTGAGTTTTTTTAGGGAGAGAAGATGGATTTAAAAAAAGGATTATTATTATTTTACTGACACAAAACCACAGTATGTTAACATGATTGTGAAGTCAGAAGTATTGTGCTCCAAAACTCTGTCTGTCTGAATTCGGAAGTCCCAGAATAGTTTGATGTGTTCATTTTCAGTAACTTTTTCAGGCTTGTGATTCCACCAGTTCTTTGTCGCAGGCAGATGGTATTTGTGGCACAAGTTCCAAGTAATCATCTGAGCAACCGTGTTATGCCCCTGCTTGTAGTCTGCACAATCTTCTTGCAGCAGCTGAGGATGTGATCTATTGTTTCATCTGCTTCCTTGCAGAGTCTACACTTGGGATCTGTTGTCGACTTTTCAATTCTGGCTTTGATGGCATTGTTTCTAATGGCTTGTTCCATTTATTATTATTATATCAGAGTTGTGTCTGTTTTGTTGCAATAAAGATAAATAAACATTCATGGAAGAAATTATCTTCAGTTGCCTCATCCATTCTTCTTTGATAAGAATATAAGAAGAACCATGTGGGATTTTAGGCCAAAGCCCAATCTCTAGTCCAAGTTTCTCTTCTCATATAGAGCCTAGTAAGTTGTGTATGGGAAGCCCACCATCTCATCCTCCCAGCAAACAATATACAGAGATATCTGGCCTTTTGTATGGAAGAAGATATATTATGTAGCCATCCTGGCCAAAAGCCATAAATGGCTCTAATCTCCAGGAATTTATCCAGTTCCTTTAACAATTTATCCAAGTTGGCAAGCCACAGCTACATTCCATGATGGTGAAATCCACATTTTAACTACGTGTTGTAAGAATAAGTACTTCTTTTCATTTATCCTGATAGTTTCACCATTTTGCTGAGGTGGATGAAGTAGGGTGGTCGTATTCTGGAAGAGGGAAAGGAAAATCTCCATCTGGTTATCCATAATTTTATTCCCTTCTATCAGCCTCTGGAGAGAGGAACCGGGATATAAATAAAGCATTGTTGTTGTTGTTGTTGTTGTTGTTGTTGTTGTTGTTGTTGTTGTTACTACTATCACTTACTTGCTTTTTTCTAAGACAAGCAGTTGTCCCCATTGTACTATTTTGTCACAGATGAGTTGTCCCAATCCCTTAACCATTAAGGTAGCCTTTTTTTCCTTCACCTTTTCCAGCTCCTAATACCCCTTTTTTGAGATATGCTGAGCAGATCAGCCCACAGTGTTCCAGAAGTGGTTGCAGCTTGGATTTGTATATGAATGATATAATATTGGCAATTTTATTTACATTTGCCTTTTTCATCATGCCTAATAGGGAATTTGTCTTTTATAAAAACAGCAGTCTCATCTAGCAGTCAACATTTTCATTGGTCTATATCTAACCATATTCCAAATATCCTTTTCTTAATCTGTTTCTGCCAGCTCTTATGTTACCCTTAATGCATGTAACAAACTACATTTAAGTGGAATAAATGAATACACAAAGACAGAGATGTCTAAATCTGGCTTCCCAACAGTACATATAAAAAGGGGTTTTAGCAGAGTCCGAGCTGAACACGAGTCAACAATATGATGTGACAACTTAAAAGGCCATTCTAGGCTGTGTTGATACTTACTTACTTAGGCAATCCCTCGTTGTCCGAGTAAGATTATCCTCCAAGTGTGGTGTCCTGGCGGTGGGTCCGTAGGTGGCTATGGAGCCCTATTCTTGACCCGCATGTTCTCCCGCAGTGAGGGTATTGGTTTTCAGGTGGAAGGCGGTCCTGGTTGGGGTTGGCTTGAGGCACCTTCCTCATAGCATGTTTCGCCCTCCATTTGTGCCTCTTCAAATTTTACAGCACTGCTAGTCACAGCTGACCTCCAGCTGAAGCGCTCAAGGGCCAGGGCTTCCCAGTTCATGGTGTCTATGCCAGAGTTTTAAAGGTTGGCTTTGAGTCCATCTTCAAATCTCTTTTCCTGTCTGCCAACATTCCATTTTCCATTCTTGAGTTTGGCATAGAGTAACTGCTTTGGGCATTCAGACAATGTGGCCAGTCCAGCAGAGTTGATGGCTGAGGACCATCGCTTCAATGCTAGTGGTCTTTGCTTCTTCCAGCATGCTAACATTTGTCCGCCTGTCTTCCCAAGAGATTTGCAGGATTTTTCAGAGGCAATGTTGATAGAATCGTTCCAGGAGTTACATGTGACGTCTGTAGATAATCCATGTTTCACAGGCATATAGCAGGGTTGGGAGGACAATAGCTTTATAAACAAGCACCTTCGTATCCCTAAGGATGTCTCAGTCCTCAAACACTCTGTGCTTCATTCGGAAAAACATTGCACTTGCAAAGCTCAGGTGATGTTGTATTTCAGTGTCAATGTTGACTTTTGTGGAGATTGTATTGTTAAGAGTATTGAGATTGTATTGAGATTGTATTGATAAGTGTATAGTGTCCAAGTTGGGGGAAGTATTGTCTGCTTTGATCAGACCTGGAATATTGTGTTCAGTATACAATAGGCACTAAAATTTAAGAAGGAAATTGACAAGCTGGAATGTGTCAATGGAGGGCTACCAAAATGATACAAGGTCTGGAAGATGGAGCGAGCTTATATTCTGCTGCTCCGGAGACTAAAACATGAACTAGTGGATTCAAATTACATGAAAAGCTATTTCACCTAAATCCGGCAAAGAACATTTCTACAACAAACAACTGTATGAAAGTGGAAAACAACCCAGGAATTAATTGACTAATCTTCTTTGAAGGACTTTAAACATAGGCTGGATAGTGATCTTTTGCTAGCTTGCTTCATTGTGGCAGATGTTTGCTCTTTCCATAGGCAGAAGCCAGCCTTTTCTCTTCTCAGAGATCAAGTGCAGTGGTATGACATAACTCCTTCAGAACACCTCAGCAAGCGAGAGTCCAAAAGTGGCAGGCTAAAACCCAGAACCTCAATCAATGGTTGATACCAAATGAGATACTCCCTCCTGGGCGACTTGGAAGGTGCCGAACAGACTGCACTCTGGCACCACGACTTGCAGAGCCAACCCTAAGGAATGGCGCTCACCAAAAGCCCTCCTCTGCTGTGGTTGGCCGGCCTCTCAGCTGGCCTCTCAGCCAAGGAGAGGGCTTTTACTGAGACTCCAAGTGGGGAGGGGAGAGCAGGCATGCTCGGCACATGGCAGTGTGGTGCACATGTGCGGGTAGGAGAGACATTTGAGGCTGGAGGGAGAGGCGAGACAGCAAGTCCTTTCAAGGCATGGGGGGGGGGGTCTGTGTGGCCCAATTCTCTCATTGGTGGGGTTCAGGATGCTCTTTGATTGCAGGTAAACTATAGATCCCTGCAACTACAACTACCAAATGTCAAGGTATATTTTCCCTAAACTCCATCAGTGTTCACATTTGGACATACTGAGGATTCGTGCCAAGTTTGGTAAAGATCTACAATTCCAAAACTCAAGGTCAGTGCCCACCAAACCCTTCCAGTATTTTTTGTTGGTCATAGGACTTCTGTGTGCCAGGTTTGGTTCAATTCCATCATTGGTGGAGTCCAGAATGCTCTTTGATTGTAAGTGAACTATAAACCCCAGTAACTACAACTTCCAAATGGCAAACTCAACCCCTCCCCCAACCCCACCAGTATTCAAATTTGGGCGTATCAGGTATTTCTGCCAAATTCAGTCCAGTGAATGAAAATACATCCTGCATATCAGATATTTACATTACAATTCATAACAGTAGCAAAATTACAGTATGAAGTAGCACGGAAAATAATTTTATGCTTGGGGTCACTACAATGTGAGGAACTGTATTAAGGGGTCGCGGCATTAGGAAGGTTGAGAAACACTGCTATAGGAGACATATACATACACACACACACACACACACACACACATATTAAATGGCACCTGGGTTTTGCATTCCCAGACAGGGTTTGAATTCAACAGCCAAGGGCAATCAGCTACATACCAGAACATGACCTTATCAGCAAAAATCAAATTTGAAGGCACAATATATGTCCGCTTTATGTGAAGAGATGCCAAGTGACTGATAAATGACCCTTGTTTGGGGTCTTAATGTGTCCCATTCAAAACCTTGCACAAAAGGAACACTATGTAGCGGAAGGAAGCTGGAGCATGGAGGCAACAGGCAGTGTGGGAGGACGATATGGTCCAGCAATGCAGTTCAAATCCTGTTTGTAGTTTATATCCTGTTTGCCTCTGCCTGCTGAAAGAAAAGCAATACATCCACAAGGTGACAGGATAAAAATGGCCATAATTATCAGAGAGCATGTTTCTTTTTCCATGTCAAACTCCTCCTCTTCCTCCCTATTTTGTTTGCATAGGCAATTTTAAAAAGTCTTTTTCAAAATGACATTAGGAGTGCACATGCCCATGAACCAGAGTTCTTCAAGTTTCATTCCAGAGGTGGCTTTCTATCTGTTTTGGTACTGGACGTAGGGTGTATCTACATAATCCAAGGACTTCATCCCACGGGATAAGTAAAATGAAGTAAATTGTTGGTTTTCCCTTAAGCTTCGCCATGCCCCATTTTGAAATTAAACTGAAGATTTTCCTACTGCCATCACACTAATCCTTTCCTCCGCTTTCTTTAAGATTTATCCATTTGATTTTGGCCTACATAAGTAGGAGTCTGGTGTCTAGATCCAAGGAAGTCATACTACTCCCCTATTCTGCCTTGGTCAGAGCACACCTGGAATACTGTGTCCAATTCGGGGCACTGCAATTGAAGGGAGATGTTGATAAGATGGAATGTGTCCCAAGCAGGGCAACCAAGGGCCCTTCCACACAGCCATATATCCCAGAATATCAAGGCAAAAAATCCCTCTTTATCTGAGTGTGGATTCTGATAACCCAGTTCAAAGCAGATATTGTGGGATTTTCTGCCTTGATATCCTGGGATATAGGGCTGTGTGGAAGGGCCTTAAAATGACCAAGGATCTGGAGAACAAGCCCTATGAGGAGTGGCTTAAAGAGCTGGGCATGTTTAGCCTGAAGAAGAGAAGTCTGAGAGAAGACATGATGAGGGCCATGAGTCAAAGAGAGGAGGGAGCAAGCTTGCTTTCTGCAGCCTCCTCCCCTCGACTTTGGAACTCCCTTCCTAGTGAGATTAGCCTCCTCCCTCCTGGGATTCAGGAAACAAGCAAAATCCCGGCTTTGGAACCAGGCATTTGAAGACTAGCTACATTGCAAGAGACAGCTGGGGATTAATGTGACTCATGGACTTTGATTTTGGACTATGTGATTGTTTTAATTGCTGTTTTAAATCTTGTTTTAATGGATTTATATGTTATTTGGAGCCCCTGGTGGCAAAGTGGATTAAACCACGGAGCTTGTTGACCAAATGATCACAGGTTTGAATCCGGGGAGCGGTATGAGCTACCACTGTCAGCCCCAGCTTCCGCCAACCTAGCAGTTCGAAACATGCAAGTGTGAGTAGATCAATAGGTACCGCTCCAGCGGGAAGGTAACAGCACTCCATGCAGTCATGTGGCCACATGACCTTGGAGGTGTCTATGGACAATAACATAATTAAACAAAATAACATAAATAAACCAAATACATTTATTGCTATGATTCAATAAGCCATTTAAGTATGAGTGTCTCATTTCACTTCATTGTGAGAGTGTGCTGGGCATGCCACAATAATGTTATTCCAGCTATTTAAAAAAAAGTCAAGCAAACCAATCATGATGGGGCAAATGGAATGGGGGCAATGGAAAGGGTGCAGATGAAAAAGTGTTACAAATCAGACTATTGTAGCATAAATGTGGCAAGGGTGTGATACAAAGAGTAAACAATCAGCTACCATTGTGAGTGGGTTTCAAATGTTATAACTGGCATAACAGTGTGGTGTGATAAGGACCTAAGTGACTGACTTGCTTATAAGTGCTGTAGCATTTTGAGTGCTTTGCTGAATAAAAAAGCACTTGTTTTTACCTAGTTCAGAACTGAATAACTTGATTTGCCCAGATTCCTTTCATTGTTTTAATTCACAATGGAGTAATTTACGGAAAGGCACAAACTAGATTTAATAGTCTCTGTTAAAATTTCCTGCTACCGTCAGCTGAGGTTCATTAACAGTATCTGCAGAGAGCAAGAGCAACACTGGAGATTTGATATCAATCATTTGAATGAGGAATGACTGATATATCCCTTTAAAGCAGTTATTCTCAGCCTTCCTAATGCAGTGACCCCTTAATACAGTTCCTTGTGTTGTGGTGACCCCCAACCATAAAATTAGTTTTGTTACTACTTCATAACTGTAATTTTGCTCCTGTTAGGAATCATCATGTAAATATCTGATATGCAGGATATATTTTCATTCACTGGACCAAATTTGGCACGAATATTCAATATGCCCGAATTTGAATACTGGTAGGGTTGGGGGAGATTGCTTTTGTCATTTGGAAGCTGTGGTTGCTGGGATTTATAGTTCACCTACAATCAAATAGCATTCTGAACTCCTCCAACAATTGAATTGAACCAAACCTGGCACAAAGAACTCCCACGACCAACAGAAAATACTGGAAGGTTTGGGTGGGCATTGACCTTGAGTTTTGGAGTTGTAGTTCACCTACATCCAGAGAGCGCTGTGGATTCAAGCAATGATGGATCTGAACAAACTTGACATGAATACTCAATCTGTCAAATTGTGAACACTGGTGGAGTTTTGGGAAAATATACCTTGACACTTGGAGTTGTAGTTGCTGGGATTTATAGTTCACCAACAATCAAAGAGCATTCTGAATTCCACCAGATGATGGAATTGAACCAAACTTGGCACACAGGACTCCCATGACCAACAGAAAATGCTGGGAGGTTTTGGTGGGCATTGATCTTGAGTTTTGGGAGTTGTAGTTCACCTACATCCAGAGAGCACCGTGGACTCAAGCAATGATGGATCTGACCAAACTTGGCATAAATACTCAATATGCCAAAATGTGAACACTGGTGGAGTTTTGGGGAAATAGACCTTGACATTTGGGAGTTGTATTTGCTGGGATTTATAGTTCACCTACAATCAGAGAGCATTCTGAACCCCACCAATGATAAAATTGGGTCAAACTTCTCACACAGAAACCCCATGACCAACAGAAAATACTATGTTTTCAGATGGTCTCTGGCGACCCCTGAGACACCCCTCGTGACCCCCCAGGAGTCCCAATCCTCAGATTGAGAAAAACTGCTCTAAAGCATCCTGATTCAATAGATATGCATATATAAGTGCATAGATTACAAATTACACAGATAAGGACATCTTCATAAGCAGACATGTGAGGAATAAGAAACAACAGATGACCTAAGTGGGCATCCCAAGGCATCTGAAAGGTGATGCTGTTTGTGTAAATTATCCTCCTTTCAAAACAATATGCATTCAAATCCATATTAAAATGTCCAGACATCTACTAGAGCATAAATAATATTTAATAGCACAGCTTGAATTAGTTTGGGACTCTTGTTCTTTTATTCAGTAAAAGAGCTCTAATTTAATTCAAACGCTGGAATCAAATCAGCAACTGTTGTTTATCAGGATACAGATAAATATCGCTTAATGACAGGAGCATTTGTCTGTGTGCTTATATTAGTATTTCTAAGCTGCTTTGTTCACCAAAGAGACCCCAAAATGGTTAATCACAGCACGATGTGGTGACATATGTTTAACAAACCATTTGGGAATGTTCATAGTACTCCATAGTCCCTAAGGGCAAGGCTGAATCTACGCATCAAATATCTGCAGTAGGAAATAGTTCTTAGAGCTATTTCCTGTTGAGATGTCTGCTCCAAATATTGGAGGAATTGCTACCTAGAAATCCACTAGGAAACTTAAGGTCATTGAGGAGATAAATGTTCTATTGTGCTCATATGGTTGGCAACAGGTGTCTGTAAGGAGACTCCAATGGATGACAGCACACATTTCAAAATAGAAGCAGTGTCCTTATTTACAGTTTACACTGAAAGAAGCAAGTATGTTAATGAATATAATGTAGGAGTCCTGCTACCAACTGCAGGATATAATTTTAGAAGAAGTTGTGAATTTGATCCATTACAGATCTTTAAATTGAAGTGTCTTCACATCTACTATTAGAAGCACATTAATGTGTTGTCGAAGGCTTTCATGGCCAGAATCACTGGGTTGCTGTGAGTTTTTCAGGCTGTATGGCCATATTCCAGAAGCATTCTCTTCTGACGTTCCACCTACATCTATGGCAGGCATCGTCAGAGGTTGTGAGTTCTTTTGGAAACTAGGCAAGTGAGACATATAAACTGACATATAAGACATATAAACTTCATTTGCATAATTTGTAACAGACCTCTCAACCTCTGACGATGCCTGCCATAGATGTGGGTGAAATGTCAGGAGAGAATGCTTCTGGAACATGGCCATACAGCCCGGAAATCTCACAGCAACCCAGCACATTAATTTTTTGTCATTTTGCTGACATGAACCTGTGGTTACACATTTAAAGGAGAGAATAGACAATTTCAGCGCAGAGCCCATTGTCACTAAACACTGCCCTTGTTTACATTTTGTAGAAATTCTCACAGTGAGAGAGGACATGGCATTGTCATAAATAGGGAAAGGACCATGACACATCCATGACATTTTCAATCTTAAACCCTAAAGAAGTTGTAGAGTTATTAGCTACACTTAATATGCAAAGTGTGAGCATGGGACTTAGCCTGGTGCCTTGTTGCTGTTTTTTTTATTATTCCAGCCATGATAATGCAGACCATATGTCAACACTTTTGTCACTTAGTTCAGGCTCTGTCACTCACTAAGCTTTTCTTTTTATTGTATCCCAGGAAAGTGTGATCTTCAGATTCACTCTAAAAATAAAATATAATAACTCTCAAATGATGACTTGGAGAACATTAGATATTGTGATGATGATGATGATGATGATGATGATGATGATGATGATGATAATACACATATTTTGGTGTCTCAAATGTTAGAATTGTTTCTGGGTATATCCGACCTGATGATTCCAAATATGGCACCAATTTTCCTCTATCTACTCTAGTTTTTGAGATACAGAACCTATGCCATCTCCCAGTCTTCATCTGTTGGCCCACAGAAAATCACGATAACCATATTTAAGAAACAAGAGCTGATGTGGTCTACCCAATGCCATTTTCTGAATCAGCACCCCATATAACCCCAGAAACAAGCCTAAAAATCAAAACACCAATACATTTTTTCCTTATTGGACTGTGTTATGAAAGGCTGAATTCTTGTTGTTGTTTATTTGTTCAGTCACTTCCGACTCTTTGTGACCTTGTGGAACAGCCTACACCAGATCCCGTCACCCCCAGCTCCTTCAAGGTCAAGTCAGTCACTTCAAGGATGCTATCCATCCATCTTGCCCTTGGTTGGCCCCTCTTCCTTTTCCCTTCCTTTTTCCTTCCATTTTTCCCATCATCATCATCTTCTCCAAGCTTTCCTGTCTTCTCATGATGTGGCCAAAGTATTTCATATTTCCCTCTACTATCCTTCCCTCCAGTGAGCAGTTAGGCTTTATTCCCTGAAGTATGGACTGGTTGGATCTTCTCGTGGTCCAAGGCACTCTCAGAATTTTCCTCCTACACCACAGTTGAAAAGTAGCTATCTTCCTTCGCTCAGCCTCCCCTATGGTCCAGCTCTCACATCCATAGGTTACTATAGGGAATACCATTGCTTTGACTATGCGGATCTTCGTTGCCAGTGAGATGTCTCTACTCTTCACTATTTTGTCGAGAT
Source organism: Anolis sagrei (assembly GCF_037176765.1). Classification (NCBI taxonomy): domain Eukaryota; kingdom Metazoa; phylum Chordata; class Lepidosauria; order Squamata; family Anolidae; genus Anolis; species Anolis sagrei. Next base: position 194,603,104 of record NC_090022.1, read on the forward strand.
TGGTCATTGCTCTCCTCTCAAGAAGTAAATGCCTTCTGATTTCCGGGCTGCAGTCTGCATCTGCAGTAACCTTTACACCTAGAAATACAAAGTTTATCACTGAGTAGATTTCTAAAATTCAAAATGCGTTTATCAGAAACAGACAGACAAACTAGTAGCATGCCAGGCTAATCGTATGTGTGTTTTTCTGAAAGAATTACAAGCTTGGTAGATGAAGGAAATGCTGTGGATGACCTTTATATCAGTTAACAAGCCCCCCCCCCCCTCCCCATTATGAGCTTTAAAACGTAGGCAAGACAATGACATATCTGCAGCTGGAATATTTTATAGGTTTAGGAAAATGCAGATGTCTTCTGCTCGGAAAGGCAGAAGCATAGGAAGAGTGTGATACTCACTTGTGAACCCTATTAAAATAGTATTGTAATAAAACTGGGAGAGGTCAGTGTAAACATGCCCTCACGCACACTTGCTCTGGAATGCAGGACTTAAGTATGCCTCCAGTTTTACTGTATAGCCCTCCCCCATTCCTATCTTGGCTAGTGGATGTTTAGGAAACACATGCTGGGTTAGATTTTTTTTTAAAAAAAAACTCTGTGTCTCCTTTGGCAGCTTACACAGTTCAGGGCTCTTCAGTGGAAGTGCCAATTCCAGGTTATGTGAAGGACATCTGACATTCAGGCCATTGATTCTGACTCCGAATGTGAACAACCAAATGCCACAAATAAGTTCTGACCCTCAGCAGGCAATCAGGTTGCATCTTGAAAGGAAAAAAAAACCCAACAAATCCTGCCTTCCTGCAATGGCTGAAACCTAAGCTTTCCCTTTCCTCACTGGATGCCAGTATTTTGTTCCCCTCCCTCCTCCCCCACCACCATGTCTCCCTTTTAAGGCTTATAAATAGCAGGAATTCTTCTGTGTGCATTTCAGAGCAGGAGACTTCTCCGTGTTCATTTCCATAAAATATGCCTGCTGTCGAAATGCCATTGTTGAGGATACAATGCTTAACCCATTTCCCAACCTTATTTTCCATCTTCAGTGCGAAGTTGTTGATGAGAAGCTTTTCACCCATGTGTAATTCACATACTGGACAGCTCTTTAAACTCGGCAGGCTGAAAGTAAAAGTAAAGCCAAAAGTAAAGTCACACCAGCTTCTGTAAGGTAAAGGTTTCCCCTTGACATTAAGTCTAGTTGTGTTCACCAATGGGGGGGAGGTGGTACTCAGCCATTGTTGAGGATACAATGCTTAACCCATTTCCCAACCTTATTTTCTAAGCCAAAGAGCCAGCATTGTCCGTAGACACCTCCAAAGTCATGTGGCTGGCATGACTGCATGGAGCACCATTAATTTCCCATCGAAGTGGTACCTATGGATCTACTCACATTTGCATAGTTTTGAACTGTTAGGTTGGCAGAAGCTGGGGCTAATAGTGGGAGCTCACCGGACTCCCCGAATTTGAACCACTGACAGTTCAGTCAGCAAGTTCAGCAGCTCAGTGGTTAAACTCACTACGCCACTGGGGGCTCCACAAGCTTCTTTACAGAACTCCAATATGCTGACGATAATGTAGTCTGTGCTCATTCAGAGGAAGACTTACAAGCCACTTTAAACACCTTTGCAGATACATACAATAAGCTTGGCCTCTCACTGAACATAGACTCTCTTTCAAAACTGACTGTTGTTATGGAGTTTATTACTCAAGGCAGGCCAATTGGGATTTACAGCCACAATTACACCCACTACCAGTCTGCCTCCACCTCATGATTCTTCCATTTTTCGCTATTAATGGGTAAAACCTGTCAATAGCGCCCAAACCCACAATGTTCTCATCAGCTACTTTGGTGCGATGGGTCCTGTGACTTCTGTGTCAGTATGCTGGCAATATACAGTAGTGAAAATGGGGGGGAGGTATCACGATTATCCCCTTCTTGCTATTGTAACATTGTCAAGTTTTTATTTATTCCATTGTTGTTGTTTATTTGTTCAGTCGCTTCCGACTCATTGTGACCTCATGGATCAGCCCATGTCAGAGCTCCCTGTCAGCCGTCACCACCCCCAGCTCCTTCAAAGCCAAGCCAATCACTTCAAGGATGCCATCCATCCATCTTGCCCTTGGTCGGCCCCGCTTCATTTTTCCTTCCATTTTCCCCAACATCATTGTCTTCTCTAAGCTTTCATGTCTTCTCATGATGTGGCCAAAATACTTCATCTTTGCCTCTAATCTCCTTCCCGCCAGTGAGCAGCCAGGCTTTATTTCCATATTTATTCCATATTTTATCATTATTCTTGCTTCTTTTTCTCCAATGTTGAAATTGTGAAATTGCCCTAAAAATGAAACTGTGGTTTTGTGGGTAAGTGAGGTTATGAGAGCATGAGGACATACAATTGTGGGACCACAAATTGGTGTAGCAGAACAGTTACACAATTGAAGAGAGGTGTGTTACTGAAGATACTCAACCTGATGTGTAGCCAATATCAATAACAGCACAACTGTAGTGGAATAGTGGGCTTGTGTAATAAAGTCCTAAAGCTCATTTTCATCTGAAAGGTACACTGTGTCTGTACAACTAAAATCAGCCCAGAGCACCTACCTTCCTTTCCTGTGGTGTTAATCTCCTCTCAACACAATTTGCATTATTGTCAGTTATGTTGGGGGATACTGCAAGAGGGTCAGAAAATGGTAATTTCCAGTGAGGATATAAGCATAAGCCCATCTACTGGGATATTATCAGTGAGACTGAAGCCCCTGGAGGTGCAATGAGTTAAACCTTTCTGCCAGCAGGACTGCTCTAGGGGTGAGCTCCCATCTCAGCTCTAGCTATCCATGAGGGGACATGAGAGAAGCCTCCCATGGGAGCGTAAAACCAGGGGCGTCTCAACCCATTACGCAAAGTAAGCATTTGCAGTATAGTTGATTTTGCCCAGGGGCGCTCTTGAGACGCCCTTGGGGGAAAATAGACCTTGACATATGTGAGTTGTAGTTACTGGGATTTATAGTTCACCTACAATCAAAGAGCATTCTGAACTCCACCAATGATGGTTGGTTTGGGGGGGGGGGGCGCAAAATACTGTTTGCTTACAGTTGAAAATTACCTAGGGCCACCTCTGGGTAAAACATCAAACATTTGGCCGTCCCTTAGGCAATGTCCTTGCAGATGGCCAATTCTCTTACACCAGAAGCAACTTGCAGTTTCTCACGGCACTCCTGACACACATACACACAAATCAGTGAGACTTACCATTGAATAGGCGTGTGTAGAAACCCTTGTAGGCCACTACACAAGAACCAAGCCAAGTTTGGGGAACTTGGACTGCTTACTCTCCCCATGTTTTGGCTTAAGTCAAGGCACAGAATTTTCCCAGATGATTGCTCAGTTTCTTTTTGGTTTTTGCAAGTTGGCCAAGCACCAGAAACAAATTATTTGATTTATTATCATAGGAAGTCACTGAACAATTCATTTAACCAATACTATCAACAAGCCACGGGGGTTTTGCTGCAGGCCACCAAGAAACATTCCCCGAATAAATGACTAGAGGAAATATGGCACCATTCCAAAACAGGATATCTGTCAGATCATGTTTGGGCAGCTAAGTTGCTCTCCGGGTTTGAGGTTAGGACCTATTAAATTGAAATTTCCAGTTTGAATTTGCTTTTGCTTTGCTTTTGGGAATCACAGGAGTTTTCAGGAATGTTGAATTTCAAGAACCAGTGCTATGGTAACTCTCTATTCTTTTGAAAAATCAAAACATACAGAAATAAATTGAGACAAAACAAAGAGAGGAAAATACAAGTTTTAGAACAACTATTGCACATTTAGTAAATGGGGTACTTTTAGCAAAAGATGTGGTGATTAGGTAAGATGTGAAGAGGACTTTTCACCTCCAAAATAATAAACATTTGCACCACAATAAGCCAGATTCTATGGCAATTCCCCAAGATTTACAACTGGCATAGATTATGAACATTCGCTTGATTTCCTTAAAATTGTTTAATAAAAAGCTTCTTAAACTGGGTTGTGGCCCCATTTGAATGTGTGGGTTGTGAAACATTTGTGTAGCTCGCCACCTAGTGGCTGTTTTAGACATTTGCACAACTCAATTAGCAACATGTCAACATGCTTCAGCTGAACTCAACAGGAGCCCCCGGTGGCACAGTGGGTTAAACCCCTGTGCCGGCAGGACTGAAGACCGACAGGTCGCAGGTTTGAATTTGGGGAGAGGCTGATGAGCTCCCTCTATCAGCTCTAGCTCCTTATGCGGGGACATGAGAGAAGCCTCCCACAAGGATGATAAAAACATCAAATCATCCGGGTGTCCCCTGGGCAACATCCTTGCAGATGGCCAATTCTCTCACACCAGAAGCAACTTGCAGATTCTTAAGTCGCTCCTGACATGACCAAAAAAAAAAAAAAAAAAAGCTGAACTCAATAATAAAAAAGGAAAATCAACCTGTGTTGTTTAGCAAGACTTTGCTTGTTGGCTCTCTTTGCACTTTTAGAAAAACTTCACATTTGGATTCTAAAAATATAAGTTGGGTTCAATTGAAATCAAAAACATCAGTTATCTGCCACTAAAAGTTCAAGAAGAATTTGCCTTCAAGTAGAGAAGGGTTAATTTGGGGGGTGGGTTGAGGAGGAAAGGTTATGGATCACATGTATGTGAGCAGATCATGATGGAAACAAGAGGGAGAGGGATATGGGTCCATTTCAGGCGTATGGCCCACTCTGTAACCTGGGACCTTTTAAGTTGGTGATACAGACTCCCAAAACACCCTAATATGATTCCCCAGATCAAAAAAATAGTATCAAATATTCAGCCAAGATGTAAGTCTTTATGGACAAATAAACAAGCATATCCATCTCATTAGTATGTAAATTTGCTTTAATCCTTTAATAAATGATAAAGTTTATACACACACACACACCCAAGGAAATTGAGGACACAGAATGCTGGACCACTGTAACAACCATGTTAGAGTACACAGAGAATCCATTGAAATCCACAAGCATGTGGACAATTTCAACAGAAAGGAGGAAACCATGACAATGAACAAAATCTGGCTACCAGTATTAAACAACACTAAAATCAAGACAATAAATAAAGAGCAACAACTCAAAAAATAGGGGAATTCCAGACAAGAATTAATCAGGGCCAGCTAATACCTCCCAACAAAGGATCCCCCCAGGCAGGAAGCAGCCTGGCTTTGATGCTGCAAGGCCATTCAATGCTGATCAAGGTGGCCAATTGCAACATTCACACTTTCCTCAAACAGACAAGAGTTCTTTTCCCACCCTGGACTTTCCACAGATCTATAAACCCCACTTGCCTCGTTTCTAGCAGTTCTCTCAATCTCTGAGGATACCTGCCATAGATGTGAGCGAAACATCAATGCTTCTGGAACACTGCCATACAGCCCGGAAAACTCACAGCAACCCAGTGATTCCAGCCATTAAAGCCTTCAACAACGTACCAAGGAATTGTTTTAAAATAAACTAGCTGTCCCCTGCCATGTGTTGCTGTGGCCCAGTCTGTTGATCTGGAAAATAAAGTAATGAGAAAGTGTTGGTTTCTAATATATGTAATGTCTTTATGCTTGTGGGGAGACAGTATTTCTTACTGTTTCTTTGCTAGTGTTGATGTGGAGAGTATCTGGTTTGCCTACTCTGGAACATGCAACATATCCTTGTCCTTCTTTAAGGGTCCCTTTCAAATCTATGATATTATATTTGTGTGTGTGTGTGAATAATATCTGTCTGTCTATCTATCTATCTATCTATCTATCTATCTATGGCTGGATGGCTCTTTGTCAGGAGGACTTTGATTACGTTTTCTTGCCCTGATGAAGGGAGTTGGATTGAATGGCCTTAAGTATTTCCTGTTGGTCGTGGGTGTTCTGTGTGGGAAGTTTGCCCCAATTCTGCCATTCATGGGGTTCAGAATGCTCTTTGATTGTAGGTGAACTGTGAATCCCAGTGACTACAACTCCCAAATGTCAAGGTCTATCCCCCCCCCCCCCAACTCCATCTGTGTTCATATTTGGGCGTAATGAGTGCTTGTGCCAAGTTTGGTCCAGATCCATCATTGTTTGCGTTCACAGTGCTCTCTGGATGTAGATGAACTACAACTCCCAAACTCAAGGTCAATGCCCACCAAACCCTTCCAGTATTTTCTGTTGGTCATGGGAGTTCTGTGTGCCAAGTTTGGTTCAATTCCATCATTGATGGAGTACAGAATGCTCTTTGATTGTAGGTGAACTATAAATCTCAGCAACTACAACTCCAAAATGACAAAATCCTAATTTTTTGAGTGATGGTCACTCCTTGTGTAGTGAGACGTTTTGTTGCCAGATTTGGTGTGATTTCGTTCATTGGTTCTTTTGTTTTTATGGTACTCATTATGCACAGAGCATTCATATATATATATATATATATATATATATATATAAAATCACTAAATGTTTGATTTGTGTACCTATTTTCTATATCTATATATATTGTGTAAAACATTCTCAGGAAAAGAAGGGTTGTGAATGGAAAAAGTTTAAGGAGCCATCTAATGTATGTTGTTTCTTACTGGGGAGGACAACTGGTTTTGCAGGACATGGAATTTACAGTCCCTGGCTACTGAATAATGTCACTAATAAGAAAAACAATGCTCTTCTAGGCAGGCCTTGACATGTAAGTTAAGAAAACAATGTTTGAATTCTTTCCTATAGTCCTTCCCTTTCCCCTTCTCCTGAAGCAAAATGTCAGAAGACAAAGACGCTACAGGGCAAATTTCTCAGCACAAACGGGAAAATAAACATTAACCATGCTGATGCACCAAATCTCCTTGGCTTCTGAAGTTTCCTTACACATTTCAGAATACTCTAGTGCAAATGATATATCTGCAAGTAGGAAGAAAGTTTTTGCTTCAAAAATTAAAACCAAATCTTTTAAAAAGATGAAACCTACGGGACTTTCACGCTTGTCTTTTTGGAGTGGGTTGCTGCTGTTGTTATTGTTGTATTCCTGAAGAATTGTTGGTGTCATGAATTAAAGCTTGAACACTCCAATAGATCTTGCTTATGGAATCTATGGAGAGAGAACCTTCTGCAGTGAGAATGGGCCAATTTCAACATTGCTATTGGAAAGAAGAAGGCACGTGCACTTGCAGACCTTAGCATATGCGGTCAGCCATACATCAAGGGAACCACTGACCGCATAGGGAAGCTGATGAGGAAGCACAACATGCAAACAATCTACAAACCCACCAAGAAAATCCAACAAATGCTACATTCAGCAAAGGACAAGAGGGATCCTCTCGCCTCTGCAGGAGTCTACCGTATACCATGCAGCTGTGGACAAGTCTACATAGGGACCACCAAATGCAGTGCCCAGACACGCATCAAGGAACATGAAAGGCACTGCAGACTACTTCAACCAGAGAAGTCAGCCATAGCAGAGCACCTGATGAACCAGCCTGGACACAGCATATTATTTGAGAACACAGAAATGCTGGACCACACCAACAACCACCATGTCAGACTACACAGAGAAGCCATTGAAATCCACAAGCATGTGGACAATTTCAACAGAAAGGAAGAGACCATGAAAATGAACAAAATCTGGCTACCAGTATTAAAAAACTCTAAAATTACAACAGCAAAACAACAGAGAGGAAACAACCAGGCACAGATTAACACCTCCCAGCAAGAGATTTTCCCAGGCTCAGGCAGGCTTTCAAATGCTAATGAAGGTGATCAGCTGAAACATTCACACCTAACTGCAGCAGGGAAGAGCTCCTTGCCCCACCCCAGCCATTCCACAGATATATAAACCCATTGTTCTAACTCCAACAGACCTCACTACCTCTGAGGATGCTTGCCATAGATGCAGGCGAAACGTCAGGAGAAATGCCTCTAGAACATGGCTCTATAGCCCGAAAAAACCCACAAGAACCTATTCATTTAAAAGTTCTGCCAGTTCAGAATCATAGTCCAAGACTAATATTTCTTTCCAAAGAAGAGATGGGAATCACAATACTACTACAGTATTGGGTTGTTGTAGGTTTTTTCAGACTATATGGCCATGTTCTAGAGGCATTTTCTCCTGATGTTTTGCCTGCATCTATGGCAAGCATCCTCAGAGGTAGTGAGGTCTGTTAGAACTAGGGCATAGGGTTTATATATCTGTGTAATGACCAGGGTGGGACAAAGGACTCTTGTCTCTGGTCATTCCACAGATATATAAACCCTTTCCCCTAGTTCCAACAGACCTCACTACCTCTGAGGATGCTTGCCATAGATGCAGGTGAAACATCAGGAGAGAATGCCTCCAGAACATGGCCATATAGCCAAAAAACAAAACAAAAACAAACCTACAACAACCCAGTGATTCTGGCCATGAAAGCCTTCGACAATACTATTACAGTATTATTTGTTTTTTAGTGACCAGCCCTGACACACACACAAAAAAGTGACCAGCTGGGGTATATTCACAAGTGATTGTTGCCCTCTACTGGACAATTACACAACTTACAACTTTACATGGGTTTGATATTCAACAATGTCTGCCTACCCAGAGGATATACGAGGATTATCTGGAAAGCAAAGTTACAATATTTTTTAAAAATACAAAGAATGAATGTATTTTAATAAAATGTACACGGATTGTAGCATAGGTATTACGTTATTTTCCCACATAATCACCATTCAGTTCAATAAATTTTATCATCTGTGGGGCGGATTTTTGATGCCTGTGTCATAGAAGTTTCCCTCCACCCTTTTCAGCCAGTTTGTCACTTCGATTTTCACTTCGTCATCAGAAAAGTATTTTCCACCAAGGTGTTCCTTCAATTTAGTGAACAAATAATGATAACTGGGTGCAAGAGAGGTGGCTTAAAAAATCCCAACCAAATGAAGTCAACAACTCTTGTGTTGCATGAGTGGTGTGTGGACGAGCATCTTCATGAAAGAGACAGTCTCCCGCTGATACCATCCCATGCCATTTGTTTTGGATGGCTCTGTGAAGTTTCTTCATGGTTTCACAATATATTCCGTACCCATTTTGTCACATACTGTCTTAACATTATGTCCTCTCCATAAACTGAAATGATTTTGCAACTAATCGCCCTTAGCATTTAGGTAGCGTATTACAGTGCAAACTTCGCCCTTAGAGGGAAATGGAATTTGGACGTTCACCGCTAACCTTCACCTCAACGCCAGTCGTGAGCTTCTGATGGCTGGCACTGCTCGTTTGGTTCCACTGGCTTCCCGCTACACGGCAGTGATACCAATTTCCCCTGCGAAATTTCCCTGTGAGAGCTACGTGCCTTGTAACCTTACTTTCCAGATAACCCTCGTATGTTATTGATCTACAACTCCCATCAGCCTGAACCAGGATAGCCTGCAGTGAGGAATCTTGGGGGTTACAATCCAATGCATCTAGCAGACCACATATTTTCCACTATTATATTACATACACATAAAAACCTAGTTCTACATATTCTAGTTCTGGATCAGCATAATATAATACCGTATATCATATCACTTTATAATTCTGGAACAGCATAAGATATATCATCATATCAATGTGGTACGCTAACGACTTAAAACAAGAAATAGTTTTCTAAGATCTACAGAGACACTCCCTGGAACACCTCAGCATGCAAGAGTCCAAAAGTGGCAGGCTAAAACTCAGAACCTTAATCAGTGGCTGAGACCAGATAAGAAACTACCTCCTGGGCACACAGAAGACTGGGTGACTTGGAAGGCGCTAAACAGACTGCGCTCTGGCACCACGAGATGCAGAGCCAACCTTCAGAAATGGGGCTACAAAGTGGAATCCACGACATGCGAGTGTGGAGAAGAGCAAACCACTGACCACCTGCTGCAATGCAACCTGAGTCCTGCCACATGCACCATGGAGGACCTTTTTGCAGCAACACCAGAAGCACTCCAAGTGGTCAGATATTGGTCAAAGGACATTTAATAGAATACCAAGTTTGCAAACTTTGTGTTTTGTTTATTTGTTTGTTTTAATGCAATATTTATTTATTTATTTATTTCCGTCACTTTTACCCCGCCCTTCTCACCCCCGGGGGGGGACTCAGGGCGGCTTACAAAGGAAGGCACAATTCGATGCCTTGTCACATATACATACATATATAAGCAAATTAACAATTACATATTAAAAATTTAAAACATCACTACACAAAATACAGTAACACAGTAGTAGGCTAATCCTGAGCTCAGCATTCGAAGTTTCGTAAATCCATTCCGTCTCATCAAATTCCAGCTCGTCATCAGGTCTTTCTTTAGCTGCCTTGATGTCCAAATGCCTGGTCCCATATCCAGGTTTTCAACTTTTTCCTAAATGAAAGGAGGGATGTTGCCGATCTAATCTCCCCGGGGAGTGAGTTCCACAGGTGGGGGGCCACCACCGAGAAGGCCCTGCTCCTCGTCCCCGCCAATCTCACTTGTGATAAAGGCGGGATCGAGAGCAGGGCCTCCCCGGAAGATCTTAGGTTCCGAGGTGGGACGTAGAGGGAGATCCGTTCGGACAGATACACTGGGCCGGAACCGTATAGGGTTTTGTAGGTCAAAACCAGCACTTTGAATTGTGCTCGGAATTGGGTCGGCAGCCAGTGGAGCTGACACAACAGGGGGGTGGTGTGCTCCCTGTATGTCGCTCCGGTGAGCAATCTGGCTGCCTCCCGCTGGACCAGTTGGAGTTTCCGAGCAGTCTTCAAAGGCAACCCCACGTAGAGTGCGTTGCAGTAATCCAATCGGGATGTAACAAGAGCATGGACCACCGTGGCCAAGTCCGACTTCCCAAGGTACGGGCGCAGCTGGCGCACAAGTTTTAGTTGTGCAAAAGCTCTCCCGGCCACCGCCGAGACCTGGGGTTCCAGGCTCAGCGGTGAGTCCAGGATCACTCCCAAGCTGCGAACCTGCGTCTTCAGGGGGAGTGTAACCCCGTCTAACACAGGCTGTAACCCTATGCCCTGTTCGGCCTTACGACTGACCAGTAGGACCTCTGTCTTGTCTGGATTTAATTTCAATTTGTTAGCTCTCATCCAGTCCGACACAGCGGCCAAGCACCGGTTCAAGGTCTGGACAGCCTCCTTGGTGACAGGTGGAAAGGAGTGACAGATTTGGACATCATCTGCGTAGAGATAACATCTCATTCCGAAACTCCGAATGATCTCCCCCAGCGGCTTCATGTAGATGTTAAATAACATCGGGGACAGAATTGAACCCTGTGGGACTCCACACAACAACGGTTGCGGAGTCGAACAGGTGTCACCCAATAACACCTTCTGGGTCCGTCCCTCAAGGAAGGATCGGAGCCACCGCAGGGCAGTGCCTCCGAGCCCCATCTCCATGAGGCGCCCCAGAAGGATACCGTGATCGACGGTATCGAAGGCCGCTGAGAGGTCCAGCAGAACTAACAGGGACACACTCCCCCTGTCTAGCTCCCTGCGCAGATCATCTACCAAGGCGACCAAGGCTGTCTCAGTTCCATGTCCCGGCCTAAAGCCAGACTGTGCCGGGTCTAGATAATCAGTGTCTACCAGAAACCCCTGGAGTTGTGCTGCCACCACACGTTCCATGACTTTGCCCAAATAGGGGAGATTGGAAACTGGCCGAAAGTTGTCGAATTGAGTGGGATCCA